>NC_065581.1:110962044-111269685 GCF_024542745.1 Macaca thibetana thibetana | reverse complement strand
AAACCGCATAAGCTTCTCGACCATTTCATCCCTGAAACAATCCCAGGGCATAATACAATAGGTTGCACATTCTAAAGAGGAGAAAGAACAAAAAAAGAGGGCAATGATTTTCATCATTCAAGATTCCCTTCAGTAATTTATTTGTTCTGATCCTCTTGCTAAAAGTAATTTTCTTTCCATTCTATTTTATATTTCACTTATTTTGCATTTATTTCATTTTATCTTCTATTATAATTAGTATATATGTTTGATTTTCCCCCCTGCCACCTAGACTTTCTCAACTGGACTTCTTACCTGGCCATAAAACCCAGAAACTTATTTACGTGATAATTTTCCTAATTTCCTCAAGGAAGGTGCATAACTTGTACCATTCTAGGTGCTTAGGAAAAATGTTAACTCATTACATATAATAGATGCACTAGGTTACGACAGCTCAGTTCTCTCCTGGACGCCTGGTTGAGAAACACTGCATTACACATCACCCAGCAGAGTTCATTATACATAGAAGGCACTCAATAAATGTTTCTGTAAACAAACAGATACATGAATGCCTCTAAACTTTTAAGTGTCAGCTTTGAATTCATTTTAAGGTCCATTCAGTCCATGCTTTTAACAGAATTATTTTCTAGTAGTAAGTTTACTTTCTCTGCTTATCTACTGAGGACAAAAAAGCTTTTCAGTTCTCAGAAGTAAATAAAATAAGAGAGAGAAAATTTAGCATCCGATTATTCCAGTCTTATCAAAATTCTAGAATTATTTATTAAGGGACTTCATTATTTTGACTGTCATACACGTACAGATACTTGTAAGCATTAACACTTTGGCCTCAATTAAAGATCTACAATAGCTACACTTATTTACTTTGTGTCAGAAATTGCATTAGTATTTTATCTGTGTTTCCAAATTTAATCATTTTGTTAATAATATCAGCTAGGCAATATTGCCTTCTCTTTGTAAGTATGAAAACTGAAGCTCATAGATGTTAAAAACTTGCCCAAGGTTAAACAGTATGTGGAAAGGTTAGAATTTCAAACCAGACATATCTAATGGTAAAATATCATCTTTACATTTTGGGACACTATTATCCCACAGGTACTTTGTGTAAATAAAAATTCGGGTATATCTAATATATGACCATGTAGCCTCTTCTACTCATGGATAGAGCTATCTTTTGCATATTGTCAACATAAAAAGGATTATATTGGCCAGGCGCGGTGGCTCACGCCTGTAATCCCAGCACTTTGGAAGGCGAGGCGGGCAGATCATGAGGTCAAGATATTGAGACCATCGTGGCCAACATGGTGAAACCCCTGTTTCTACTAAAAACACAAAAATTAGCTGGGCATGGTGGCATGCGCCTGTAGTCTCAGTTACTCAGGAGGCTGAGACAGGAGAATAGCTTGAACTCAGGAGGTGGAGGCTGCAGTGAGCCGAGATCGCACCACTGCACTCCAGCTTGGGTGACAGAGCAAGACTCTGTCTCAAAAAAAAAATATATATATATATATACACACACACACACACACACACACACACACACACACACTAAATATAGTGGATATTTAACTATCAGTGCTTAAAAGAAAGGAGTGAAGAGTTTCTTCCATTTTCACTTTCGTTCTAATGACCAGCCACTTCTTTTTATTACTTTGTCTATTCTCTAATCCTCACATGAATATAAAGTCCAAGCCTTTGGAAACCAAATGACAAAGTGCAGCTGGGCTCTTGGACTATTATCTTCATTCCTATCTGTCTCCGATATGTAAATGGATTTGGCACCAAAATATAAGCCTTAGAAACCAAAACAAATGAGGCATTAGCAAAGTAAATTTTGCAAACCTAGACTTACAGATTCTTGAGAGACTTCAAAGCTCAGGAGGAAGGGAAAAGTTTACTTCTGAGTAAAGTGAGTAGAGAAGGCATTTGAAAAGGTCACAGCAGGTTCGAATGCAGAGGCAAAGCCGTATTTAATGGCACTCCATTCACACTCAGAGATGATGTCTACCTGCATCGATCTAGTCATCCTTTCATTCATTGATTCATTCCAGACATATTTACTGACCACTTTCTAGGTGACCTGTGTTGATAACAGTGGTTTCCTGTCAATTTAAGGGCAGAAGCCAAATGAGGAGTCAGTCACTGCAAAACCACGAGGGTTAGGAGTTTGGAAGGATAGTATTACAGTCAGTTTAAATGAAATCTATTCCTCCTTCATTTAGGAAATGCCCTCCAATCTCCGTATCTGGAACTTGACTTGTCTTTTAAAATTATGAGAGATCTGGGTATTAGGTTACTGTTAGGTTACCCTACTATGACATATTTAGGTTTTGGTGCCAGAAAAGACTCCTCTGGTAATTATTTATTGTGTGATCTTAGACCAACACTGTCCAATAGAAACATAAAGTGAGTCATATATAATTCAAAATTTTCCTGTAGTCCCAGCACTTTGGGAGGCCAAATTGGGCGGATCACCTGAGGTCAGGAGTTTGAGACCAGCCGGGTCAACATGGTGAAAACCCAGGAGAATTGCTTGAACCTAGGAGGTGGAGGCTGCAGTGAGCCGAGATCATGCCATTGCACTCGAGCCTGGGCGGCAGAGTGAAACTCCGTCTCAAAAAAAAAATTCTAATTTCCACACACAAAAAAGTACAAATAAACAGGTATAATTAATCCTCATAGTATTTTTTTTTACTCCACTATATCCAACATATCGTTGAAATAACATGTAGTCCATGTAAAATTACTGAGATTTTGCTTTTCTTCATTCCATGTGTGCAGTATGTAGTGTTTATTTTATTATTTATTATTTATTATATTTTATTATTTATTATTTATTACAGCATATCTTAGTTTGGCTTTGAAAGAGTCACAGTTCAAGTGTGTGGTAGCCACACGTTGCTACTGCATTGCATAGTGCAGATCTAGACTTTAAATATAAGCAGTGGATAAAAATGTTGAAGAGAAACAAGATTTGTGTCTTTCGTACTCAAGACCAAAAAGCAAATTGTTTATATCTTCCTATCCTAGCTTAACACTTCATACAGACTTCAGTTTATATTCTGACAGTATACATTGAACAGAATAGCGGTAATATTGTTTCATCCCTTTTTACAGTCAATTTCACATGAATAGACAAATTCAAAAGTATGATGTTATAACAGCGCCATCTTGTGGTGCTGCATTTACATTGCTGAAACAGAATTGGGGAAAAAGGGAATAATGCCAAATAATCAAGGTAGAATTAGGAGTTTAAGAAATTAGTAGAGGTACTATCATTTTTCTTTTTCTTATATGCAGTCTTTTTTTTTTTTTTTTTTTTGAGACGGAGTCTCGCTCTGCCGCCCAGGCTGGAGTGCAGTGGCCGGATCTCAGCTCACTGCAAGCTCCGCCTCCCGGGTTTACGCCATTCTCCTGCCTCAGCCTCCCGAGTAGCTGGGACTACAGGCGCCCGCCACCTCGCCCGGCTAGTTTTTTTTTTTTTTTTTTTTTTTTTTTGTATTTTTTAGTAGAGACGGGGTTTCACCATGTTAGCCAGGATGGTCTCGATCTCCCGACCTTGTGATCCGCCCGTCTCGGCCTCCCAAAGTGCTGGGATTACAGGCTTGAGCCACCGCGCCCGGCCTTTTTTTTTTTTTTTTTTTTTTTTTTTTTGAGGCAGAGTTTCGCTCTTGTTGCCCAGGCTGGAGTGCAGTGGCGCGATCTTGGCTCACCACAACCTCCACCTCCCGGGTTCAAGTGAGTCTCCTGCCTCAGCCTCCCAAGTAGCTGGGATTACAAGCATGCGCCACCATGCACGACTAATTTTCTATTTTTAGTGGAGATGGGGTTTCTCCATGTTGGTCAGGCTGGTCTCCAACTCCTGACCTCAGGTGATCCACCTGCCTCAGCCTCCCAAAGTGCTGGGATTACAGGTATGAGCCACCGCACCAGACCTTATACGCAGTCTTTATGGCAGGTCTTCAAGTTGTATATACTGGGTATGATACACTTTCTGGACATAGGACGAGAAAATGCTAATTTCTGAATTCCAGATAACACTCAAACATGAGCCTTGGAGAATGGCAAGCAGGCTTCAGTGCTAATATGTTAATATGGTATTTGTTTCACTGAATTGTGTGAGACGAAAGCTGAGAACACCCACAAAACACCAGTGCATATGAACACATTGAGATTTTAACACTAAAATATAATCCCCGCCATTTATAAATACCAACGGAGCTACTACAGGGCTGCCAACCCTAAACTTTCTTCATTAGAATAAAGGCTTCAATGAAGCTGCATCTGCCATTAAATAATCACTCAACCAATCTGAAATTCTAGTCGGTCCCATACTATGTTAGGATGGCCAAATACTACCATGTGAGAATATAGCCTGGTAAGTGGTTTGACCAGAAGTCACTCCAGAGCTGGCCTTCAAGCTCAGCCCATATTTGGCCAGAGTAAGCTTAAGGATCTTTCTGAATTTTGTCATGTATTCTTGCCACAACGTAAGCCATCTAATGAATCTTTCAAAATAGACTTTATTTAATTCAATCTAGAAAACATATAGATCTTCTTTAGATGCTGGAATACAAAGAAAGAAGTTTCAGTTAGCTTAAAGCTAGTACAGGGACTTTCTGTGAAGAACGAATAATTTTTAAAAGTAGCATATATGTCACAGGAACCATGAAAATACATCTATACGTTATCCATTCTCCCTTATGTAACAGGCTCAAAATAGTCCATTTTTGTGATTAGACCAGTCTTAAACCTATTGTGGCCTGGGGAGAGTGAGCTCTTTTTTGAAGAACACTCTATACAGCCACAACGTGGCTGTCATTCTGTACCTAAGCCAGTATCAATTACATGTCAAACAATGACATGTCTCAGAGTCCTGGGGAAGACCTAGTCTTTTCAATATTAGTTACTATAGCAAATCAATAGATGTGAGACAGTTGCTCATCTTTCTCTTGCCTAATCCTCCTAGAAGGGTGGGCCCACTCCTATCATTTATTACTGCATAACAAGTTATTCCAAAACTTAGAAGCTTAAAACAAGAAATGTTGGTTGGGCACAGTGGCTCACACCTATAATCCCAGCACTTTGGGAGGCTGAGGTGAGTGAATTACTTGAGGTTAGGAGTTTGAGACCATCTTGGCCAACACAGTGAAAACCCATCTTTACTAAAATTACAAAAATTACCTGCCATGGTGGTGCATGCCTGTAATCCCAGCTACTTGGAAGGTTGAGGTTGCAGTGAGCCTAGATTACCCCACTGCACTCCAGCCTGGGCAACAGAGCGAGATTCCGTCTCAAAACTCAGGAATTTGGGAGCAGTTCGGCTTTGTAGTTCAGGTTGCACTCAGGATGTCAGCAGGGACTAAAGTTGCCAAAAGGCTTGCCTGGCACTAGAGAATCTGCTTTTAAGAAGACTCACAGACCTAGTAACTGGCAGGAAGCCTCAGTTTTTCTCTACTCAGGACCTTCCAAAGACCTCAGTTTCTCATAGTGTGGGCCTCTCCATAGGCTGCTCATAATTGACAGCTACCTTCCTGCAGAGTGAGTGATCCAAAAGAGAAAAAGAGAGGCAGAAATCACAAGGTCTGTTATAATCTAGTCTCAGAAGTGGCATGCCATCCCACGGACCAAACATGATACAGTGTGGGAGGGGATTACACAAAGATGTGAATACCAAGAGGTCGGGATCTTTGGAGACCATTTCAGAAGCTGACTGCCACAGTCTCCTCTGGTCCTCAGTGACTCACATCCTTTTTACAGGAAAAATACACTTACCCTTTTCCCAGACTCTCAAAAGTTTGGAAAAAAACGTATCCCATTAGAGCTTCAGCCCAAAAGACAGAATCATATTTAAATTAGGTCCTGGCATAGATGAGGCTCTTCAGGTATGTTCCTCACATACAATTCCTCAAGTATGGTTCCTCTCAATTTAAAAATCTATGGACTAAAGGGATAATTTATCTGTCCTTCAAATACCCAACGTACAATGGTGGCACAGCCAGAGGAGTGCCCTATGATCAGGAACAAGTCAAAGATGTCCACTGTTATCACTTAGATTCAACATTGTATTTGAAGTTCCAGCTAAGGCAATTAGACAAGAAAAATAAATAAAACTCATCCAAACTGCAAAGGAAGAATTGGAATCCTTATACATTGCTGGTGGGAATGTAAAATAATGTGCTGCTGTGAAAAACAGTTCAGCAGTTCCTCAAAAACTTAGACAAAGAGTTACCAGATGCCCCAGAAATTCCACTCCTAGATAAACCCAAGAGAAGTGAAAACATATGTTTACGTAAAAAACTTGTATATGAATTTTCTTACAAGCAGTGTTCATAATAGCCAAACAGTGGAAACAAGCCAAACATCTATCAACCGCTGAATGTATAAACAAACCGTGGCATATCTTTACAGTGGACTATTGTTTAATTAGGAAAACAAATGATGTACTTATAGACGCTACAACATGGATGACCTTGAAGATATTATGTTAAGTGAAAGAAGTCAGGCCGGGTGTGGTGGCTCACACCTGTAATCCCAGCACTTTGAGAGGTCAAAGCACATGGATCACCTGAGGTCAGGAGTTCTAGACCAGCCTGAACAAGATAATGAAACCCCGTCTCTACTAAAGACACAAAAAATTAGCTGGGTGTGGTGGTGCACGCCTGTAATCCCAGCTACTATAGAGGCTGAGGCAGGAGAATCACTTGAGCCTGACAGGCGGAGGTTGTAGTGAGCCAAGATTGCCCCACGGTCCCCAGCCTGCGTGACAGAGCAAGACTCTGTCTCAAAAAAAAGAAGCCAAACACAAAAGGCCACCTATTGCATAATTCTATTCATATGAAATGTCTTGAATAGGCAAATCCATGGAGACAGAAAGTAGATTAGTGAATGCCAGGAGGTGGAGGTAGCAAGAAATAGAATTACAATTTTTTTTGTGGATGAAGAAAATGTGGAATTAAGTAGTGGTGATGGTTGCAAAATCTGTGAATATACTTTTAAAACCCCGGCATTTTGCAATTAAAAATAGTAGATTTTGTGGTAAATGCATTATATCTCAAAAAAATACACACTACTTAACACATAATAAAGCTCTACAGTATACAAAAATTAACTCATTTATTAGTTCTAATTGTTTTTGAAGGAGTCTTTAGGATTTTCTATATATAAGATCATGTTGTCTGCAAACAGAAATAATTTAACCTCTTCCTTTCTGATTTGGAAGCCTTTTATTTCTTTTTCTTGCCTAATTTCTCTAGTTAGTACTTCCAGTACTACATTAAATAGAAGAGGTGAGAGTGGGTATTCTTTTTTTTTTTTTTTTTTTTTTTGAGACGGAGTCTCGCTCTGCCGCCCAGGCTGGAGTGCAGTGGCCGGATCTCAGCTCACTGCAGGCTCCGCCTCCCGGGTTCACGCAATTCTCCTGCCTCAGCCTCCCCAGTAGCTGGGACTACAGGCGCCCGCCACCTCGCCCGGCTAGTTTTTTGTATTTTTTAGTAGAGACGGGGTTTCACCGTGTCAGCCAGGATGGTCTCGATCTCCTGACCTCGTGATCCGCCCGCCTCGGCCTCCCAAAGTGCTGGGGTTACAGGCTTGAGCCACCGCGCCCGGCCGAGTGGGTATTCTTGATTGTTTGTGACCGTAGAGGAAAAACTTTCAACTTTTCACCATTGACTGTGATGTTAGCTGTGAGCTTGCCATATATGGCCTTTATTGTGTTGAGTTAAACTCCTTCTATACATAATTTGTTGAGAACTTTTATCAGAAAGGATGTTGGATTTTGTGAAATATTTTTTCAACATCTATTGAAATGATCATGTAGTTTTGTCTTTACTCTTTAATGTGGTGTAACACATTTAGAAATTTGCCTGTGTTGAACCATTCTTGCATCCCAGGGATCAATCCCACTTGATTCACAGTGTTATGGTTTGAATGTGTGTGCCCCCCCAAAAGCACATGTTGGAAACTCAATTTCCAATGCAATAGTGTTGGAAGGTAGGGACTAATGGGAGATGCTTAATTCATGAGGGCTTCACCCTCTTAAATGGATTAATGCTGATTATTAAAAGTCTTGAGGCTGCAAATTGAATCTCTTGTTCTTTCTCCTGCTCTCTTTGTCCTTCGGAGGCTGCAGCAAAAAGGCCCTTGGCAGATGCTGTTGCCTTGATCTTGGATTTCCCAGCCTCCAGAAGCATTAGCCAATAAATTTCTGCTTATTATAAACTACCCAGTGTCAGGTATTCTGTTATAGCAGCACAAAGTAGACAAAGATGTAAAATTGGTACCTAGAAGTGGGGTTGTTGCTATAACAAATATTTGAAAATGCAGAAGCAGCTTTGGAACATGGTAATGGGTGGAGGCTAGAAGAATTTGAAGGAGCAGGCTATAAAAATCATAAATTGCAGGGAACCAGTGCATTAAGTGTGATTCTAGTGATGGCTTGGCAGAGGAGAGCTATAGGAGAAGTCTGAAACTTTTTAGAGATTGTTTAAGTGGTCGTAATCAGAATGTTGGTAGGAATATGGAGAGTAAAGGTCATTTTGATGAAGTCTCAGACAAGAAAAAGGAGTATTTTCTTGGAAATTGGAGTAAATGCCATTTTTGTTAACAAACTGTAAGAAAAAAAAAAACTTGACTGCATTGTGTCATGCACTAAAGTTTTATAAATGGTAGAATTTAAGAGCAATGAACTAGGATATCTGGTAGGAGAAACCTCTAAGCAAAATATTGAAAATGTGTGGCTTCTTTTAAATTCAGTAAAATAAGAGAAGACAGGAAATTATTTAAATATAAAATTTATCATTTAAAAAAAACAGCCCTGGCCCAGTGGCTCACACCTGTAATCCCAGCACTTTGGAGGGCCCAGGTGGGCGGATCATGAGGTCAAGAGATCAAGACCATCCTGGCCAACATGGTGAAACTCCATCTCTACTAAAAAAAAAAAATACAAAAATTAGCTGGGCACGGTGGCATGCACCTATAGTCCCAGCTACTCGGGACTGAGGCAGGAGAATTGCTTGAACCAGGGAGGTGGAGGTTGCAGTCAGCTGAGATTGCGCCACCGCACTCCAGCCTGGAGACAGAGCGAGACTCAAAACAAAACAAAGCTTAGGAATTTGTCTCAAACAAAACAAAACTTAGGAATTTGAAGAATTCTCAGCCTGGCCATGTCATAGAGAATGAAAGAATATTTTCAGGAAAGGGAACCAAGAGTGTGGCCAAGTAACTGATTGATAAGGAGATCAGTATGGATAGAACAAAGCCAGAGCTATTAATTAGGACAATGGGAGAATAACCTCAAAGGTACTTTGGAGATTACTAGCATAGTCCCTCCCATCATAGGCCCAAAGTGTCATGATCTGAGGGAAGGAAATCCTGCAAAAGAGAGCCTAGGGTGCCCTCAAGGTCTTGGGGTTTACTTCCCAGGGCTGCCTCAAGCCTCTGCTTCCCACATTCTGATGCAGAACTCCTTGACCACCCCAGGTATGGTTTAAAGGGGTTCAGGTGTGGCTTTGGCTCTAGCTTCAGAAGGTGTAAGTGACAGTATCCACATGATGTTATGTCTGTAGGTATGCAGAATGCAAAAGCTGTGGGGGAATTGTTTCCTCCACCTAGATTTCAATGAATGTCAGGGACAACCTGGGAACACAGGCAGTAGACTGTTGCAGGTCTGGAGCTACCATGAGAGCCCCTACTAGGGCAATGGCTAGTAGAGCTATAAAGGTAGGTCCACCCCCAAGACACAGAACTACAATGTGCAACACCAGCCTGGGAGAGCTGCAGTCACCGGACTTTAACCCATATACCCAGCAAAGCCATAGGAGTGAGACTAGCCGAGGCCTTAGGGGCTCAACTCCCACCCCAGTGTGCCCAGAAGGTGGGACATAAAGTCAAGGGGGATTATTCTTGGAGCTTTAAGTTCAATGTTGTTGGCCTGGCTCAGTGACACTCATTCCTATAATCTCAGCACTTTGGGAGGCAGAGGTGGGTGGATTACTTGAGCCCAGGAGTTTGAGACTAGCCTGGGCAACATAGCACAAACTCCTATCGCTATATAAAACAAACAAACAAACAAACAAAAATTGTCGGGCATAGTAGTGTGCACCTGCAGTTCCAGCTACTCCAGAGGCCGAGGTGGAAGGATCACTTGGGTTTGGGAGGTTCAGGCTACAGTGAACTGTGATCTAGCTACTGCACTCAGCCTGGGCAATAGAGTGAGAGCCTGTTTAAAAAAATTGAATTGAAAATGTTGTTTACTCCATTGGCCTTTGGACTTACTTGGGACCAGTTATCTCTTTCTCCTTGTTGGAATGGGAATGTTGATGGTGATTGTGAGTCCTAGGTTTTTGTCTTCTAGGTTAAAAGAATTTAAGCAAGACACACGCAGCAATAAACAGCATGAAGCAATATATTGCAAAAGAATAAGTATATTCTGAAAGGTAGGTGCAAAAGCAAAAGTACACTCAGAGCTGAGTCAGTGTAAGCTGCTTGAGAGTGAGACAGCATTGACTATTACAAGGGAAACTCTCTTTATGAAAGTCTTACATGATTATTCATAAGGGGGTGGGAAAAGGCATTGCTATGGGTTGGTGAAAAGTAATTGCAGTTTTTGCTGTATTTTTAATGGCAGAACCACAATTACTTTTACATCAACCTAAGAGTAAGTATATTACAGGTGGTTCTCTGGGTGCACATGCTCAGTAGCTGTATATGTTTGCTTTGTTTTTGTTTTTGTTTTTGAGATGAAGTCTCACTCTGTCGCCCAGGCTGGAGTGCAGTGGGGCAATCTTAGCTCACTGCAACCTTCACCTCCCAGGTTCAAGCAATTCTCCTGCCTCAGCTTCCCATGTAGCCAGGATTACAAGTATGCGCCACCACACTTGGCTAATTTTTGCAGTTTTGGTAGAGACGGGGTTTCACCATGTTGGCCAGGCTGGTCTTGAACTCCTGACCTCAAGTGATCTGCCCACCTTGGCCTCCCAAAGTTCTGGGATTATAAGCTTGAGCCACTGTGCCCAGCCATGTACGTATTTGTTTATACATTGCGTGTCCCATTCACATCTTAACTCTCCTTCCAGTGGTGTGTTTTTTACCATTATAATGAGCAATGAGTCTGTCTGAAGACAAGTAAAATTAAAATGTGCATACTGTCTACAGGATAAATTTCCTGGCCAGGAGCAGTGGTTCACGCCTGTAATCTCAGCATTTTGGGAGGCTGAGGTGGGTGGATCACTCGGTCAGGAGTTCAAGACCAACCTGGCCAACATGGTGAAGCCCCGTCTCTACTCAAGATACAAAAATTAGCTGGGCGTGGTAGCACGTGCCTGTAGTTCCAGCTACTTGGGAGGCTGAGGCAGAATAGCTTGAATCCGGTAGGTGGAGGTTGCAGTGAGCCAAGATCATGCCATTGCACTCCAGCCTAAGCGACAGAGCAAGACTCCATCTCAGAAAAAAAAAAAAAAAAAAAAAAAAGAAAAGAAAGAAAGAAGAGAAAAAAGAAAAATTCCTACTGAGGATAGTTCTGCTCTTGACTATGAAGCCAGTAGCGAGTGCTGTTTGTTTGTTTGTTTTCCAGAGTGCTAGGGTTTTATTACAAATGGAGTTGATTGCTAGAGAGGCCCTTTTCCAATCTTTCTTCTGTACCCTCTTCCCTCCCAAAGACATCCCTCCAGGGGAGGTCAGTAGGCCATTAGGAAGGAGGAAATATGGAGAGTGAAAAGGGGCACTGCTTTTGCCAACGTGCTCTGAAACAACCACTGAGTCCTTTTGGCTCCAGTTGAGAATCTTCTAGTGGAAGTGGAAGAGGTTTAATTCTCATCTTCAAAGTCCGTCATTTCTACATCCTGGGGGGCTTTTGTCTTCTTTTGCATTTTGAGCTGTGGTTCGATAGTCCTGGCTGACTTTGAGGGGCTTCCACCTCCATGGCTGCCTTCTCTTTCTGGGCAAGCCAGGTCTGCTGGAGGAGTTTTCCAGGCTTCTTCCCCTACAGAGTAAGGTTGGCACGTGCACTGGATGCCCGCTTCTTGAGGTGGTGCCGCATGATCAGCGCTTGGTCTGTCACAGCCCCGAACTCCCAGTGCCTCAGACGCTGCTTGCGGTTCAACACCCGCCTGCGCTGAACAGCTTTTTCTTCAGCTGGGTTCGACGCCAGTTGATTTTTCCCCCGAGATTCCCCACGGTCGCTCTGCGACTCCAATAGGCGGTGCGTACTTCCGCCTGGGGTTTGTTGTGTTGGGGTGGTTTTCACGTCCCGAGGACACGGTTGTGGGGCTTGTTGTGTTGATGGTGCAGTCACTGAGTCCCAAAGACATGGTTACTTCCTTGACTACCTATCTGGCCTCGGGAATGTCTATGCCATGCCTGTCCCACCACTGTATTTTGGAAGCACATAACTTGCTTGATTCCACAGGCTCATGCCTGAAGGAAATTGCCTCCTTGCCATCCTGCCTTGACTTTCGCCTATATCTGATTTAGATGAGACTCTGGGCTTTGGACTTTCGAGTTGATGCTGAAATGATTTAAGACTTTGGGGGGCTATTAGATGAAATGTATGTATTTTGTGAGAAAGACATGAATTTTGGGGCCCAGGGGCCAAAAAAAAAATGCTATGGTTTGAATGTGTCCTCAGAAAAGCATGTGTGGCCTGGGCACCGTTGCTTACACCTGTAATCTCAACATTTTGGGAGGCCAAGGTGGGAGGATTGCTTTAGCCCAGGGGTTCAAGACCAGCCTGAGTAACATGGTGAGCCTCTGTCTTTACCAAAAAAAAAGGTAATCATAACAAAAAATTAGCTGGGCATGGTGGTGTACACTTGTAGTCCCAGCTACTGGGGAGGCTGAGGTAAGACGATCAGTTGAGTCTGGGAGATTGAGGTTGCAGTGAACCATGATCGTACCACTGTACTGCAGCCTGGATAACAGAGTAAGATCCTCTCTCAAAAATAAATAAATTAATTAAAAGCATTTGTTAGAAACTTAATTTCCAATCTAATAGTGTTGAAAGGTAGAACCTAACAGAAGATGTTTAGTCTATAAGTAAGGGCTCCACACTTACTTGGATTAAGGTTGATTATAAAGGGGCTTGAAGCTGCAAGTTCAATCTCTTGCCTTTTTTTTTTTTTGGAGATGGAGTCTAGCTCTGTCACGCAGGCTGGAGTGCAGTGGTGCTCTCTCGGCTCACTGAACTTCCATCTCCCAGGCTCAAGCGTTTCTCCTGCCTCAGCCTCTGCAGTAGCTGGGATTACAGGCACATACCATCACACCCAGCTAATTTTTGTATTTTAGTAGAGATGGGGTTTCACCAGGTTGCCCAGGCTGGTCTCGAACTCCTGACCTCAGGTGGCCTGCCCGCCTCGGCCTCCCAAAGTGCTGGGATTACAGATGTGAGCCACCACGCCCAGCCTTCTTGCCCTTTCTTTGCCCTTTTGTCACAAAAAGATGCAGCAAAAAAGACCCCTGTCAGATGTCAGCCCCTTGATCTTGGACTTCTCAGCCTTCTGAACTGTGAGCCAATAAATTTCTGTTCATTATAAATTACCCCGTTTCAGATATTCTGTTACAGCAGCACAAAATCAAGTGAGAAACTTGGTGAATAACCCTATTAATGTCTTATTGAATTCAGTTTGCTAGTATTTTGTTGAGGATTTTTACATGTGTGTTCACCAGAGATTTTGGCCTGTAATTCTTTTTTTGTAATGTCCTTGACTGGCTCTGATTTCAGGATAAGTTGCAGGATACAAAATTAACTTATTAAAATTAGTATCATTGCTATACACTAGCAACAAACTATTCACAAAATAAATCAAGAAAACAATCCTATTTGTCATAGCATTAATGAAAAACTTAGAAATACATTTAACCTAGAATACAATTAACTAAATACATTCAGTATATGAGAGATCCATACACTGAATACTATAAAACATTGATGAAATAAACTTAAGAGAAAAACAAATGAAAATATATACAGTGTTCATGGATTGGAGGAATTAACATTGTTAAATTGTCCATATTACCCAGTGATCTACAGATTCAATGCAATCCCTGTCAAAATTGAAATGACATTTTTCACAGAAATAGAAAAGAACAACCCTGAAGTTTGTATAGAAAAACAAAAGACCTCAAATAGTCAAAGCAATTTTTAGCAAAACAAAGCTGGAGGCATCACACTACCTGACTTGAAAATGTACCAAAAAGCTATAATAATCAAAACAACCCATACTGTCATAAAAGCAGACATATAGACCAAAGAAATAGAAAACAGAGCCCACACATCTACAGTCAACTGATTTTCAGCAAAGCTGTCAAGGACATACAATGAGGAAAGGACATTCTCTTCAGTAAGTTGGGAAAATTAGATATAAACACACAGAGGAATGAACTTAGACCCTTATCTTGTCCCATGTACACAAGTCAAATCATAATGGGTTAATGTCTTAAATATAAGATCTGAAACTATAAAACCACTAGGGGAAAACACAGGGAAAGAGCTTCTTAACATTGGATTTGGCAAAAACTTTTGGATACAACCCCAAAAACACATGCAACAAAAGCAAAATTAGACTAATTGGATTGCACCAAACTAAAGAGCTTCTGCACACCAAAGGCAACAATCACCAGAGTGAAGAGACTATCTATGGGATGGGGAGAAAACATTTGCAAACCATGCATCTGAAAAGGGGCCAGTATCCAAAATATCTAAGAAACTCAAACAACTCAATAGCAAGAAAACAACTAGTTTAAAAAATGGGTAGGAATCTGTATAGATATTTCTCAAAAGAAGACATGTGAATCACCAACAGGTATATGAAAAGGTGCTCAACATCACTAATAATGAATCAGGGAAATGCAAATGAAAGCAACAATATAACACAATTATATCACATGTGTTATAATAGTCTTTATCAAAAAAATAAAAGATAACAAGTGTTAACAAAAATGTGGGGGAAAGGGAACCCTAGTACATTGTTGGTGGGAATGTGAATTAGTATAGTTATTTTGGAAAACAGTATGGAGGTTCCTCCCAAAATTAAAATTAAAACTACTGTATGATTCAACAATTCACTTTCTCAGTATATAACCAAAGGAAAGGAAGAAATATTCCCTCATCCATGTTCATTTCAGTATTATTCACAATGGTAAAGATATGGAGTCAACCTAAGTGTTTATCAACCTAAGTGCTTGTCTACTGATAAATGGATAAAGAAAATGTGATATATATACATAGCATTATACTATTCAGCCTTATGAAAAGAAAGATGTTTTGCTTTCCACATAGCAGTCTTGCAACAACATGGATGAATGTGGAAGACATCATCCTAAGTGAAATAAACCAGGCACAGAAAGACTAAAGACAAACTGAATGATCTCACTTTTATGTGAAATCAAGAGTAGAATGGAGGTAACCAGGGACTGGGGCGGGTGGTAGTGAGGTGGGAAATGGAGAGATATTGGTTAAAGTAAAAAGTTTAGTTAGACAGGAGGAATAAGTTCTGGAGATTCACAGTGAAGCATGGAGGCAATTGTGAATAATAATGTATTGTATATTTGAAGACTGCTAAGAACATAGATTTTAGATGTTCTCGCTACACATAAAAACTGATAAGTATGTGAGTTGAGGGATATGTTAAATCATTCTACAGTGCGTATGTGTGTGTATATATACATCATGAACCCCATAAATGTACAGAATCATTTGTTAATTAAAAATAAACTTTAAAATGACAAAAATAAAGATGTTTTCACATGTACAAAGGCTGAAAAAAATCAAAGATCAGCAGATCCGTATTATAAGAAAAATTAAAGGAGTCCTTCAAGCATAAGGAAAGTTTTATCAGATAGAAATATATTTATTTCTACCCAAAGGAATGAAGATACCAGAAATGGCAACTGTGTGGGCAAATACAAGTATAAGAAAACTTTCTCATTACATAATTCTCTTAGATGATAAACAAAGAAACAAAAAAACCATAGAGTGGGAGTGAATATGTATATATTTGTGTGTGTGTATATATATATATATACACACGTATATTGCACTAGCATGTATGATAATAGCACAAAGCTTAGAGGGAAGAAATAGTATGGCAGTTTTATACTATATATAAATGGATATAATAATATTTGAAGCTAGACTCAAACAAGTTAAAGACAAATACTATAAATCCAAAAGTAATAGCTAGAATCACAAAATAGAATTATACCTAATGAGCTAATAAACTAGATATAAAATATAAACTATATATAAACTAGATATAAAATATAAATGATATAAAAAATAAACTAGATATAAAATGTAAACTAGATATAAAAAAGGAACCATAAAAATAACCAAAAGATGGCAAAAAAAAAAAGAGGGAAAAAATGGAACAAAGAACAATTGGACCAAATAGAAAACAAATATCAAGAAGGTAGGTTTAAATCCAACCATATCAATAATCCCATCAAATGAAAATTGTCTAATTATCTCAATTAAAAGACAAACATTTTTGAAGTAGATTTAAAAAATAAATGAATACTTGACTATATGCTGTCTGTAAGAAACACACTACCATGGAAAACTACAAAAAAGTTAAAAGCAAATGTATGAAAAAATATACTATGCCAATATTAATTTCAAAAAAACCAAAGCTGGAGTGCTTATTTTAATACAAAACAATGTAGATTCCATAGAAAAAGCCATATCCAGGGATAAAAGGGTCATTTAAAAATGATAAAGTGTTCATTTTACTAAGAGAACATAATAATCTTAAATATTTATGCAACTAATGACAGAGCTTCAAAATACAAACAGCTTCTGACTTACAAATTTTCAACTTTACAATGTGCAGAAGGGATACACATTCAGTACGCTTTTTGACTTATGAAGTTGTGCACAGATAAACACACTGTGAGTTCAAACAGTGGGTGTGTCCAGACATAACCACATTGTTGAGGAGCATCTGTACTTAAAAGCAAAGACTGATAGAATTACAAGAAGAAATAGACAAATTCACAATTATAGCTAGGGATCTGAATACTTCTCACTCAATAATAGCAGAAATACATAGACATCAGTAAGGATATAGAAGATATGGAGAGCACTATCAACCAAGTTGACCCAATTGATATTTATAGGTCATTATACCAAAGAACAGCAAAACACACCATATTCCCTTCCTAGACCATATTATAGGCCATAAAAAAATACTCAATAAATTTGTAAGAATTGAGTCACACCACTGTTTTCTCTGACCACCGTGAAATTAGAAATTAATAAAAAGATATATGAAAAATTCCAGAATATTGCAAAAGTAAATAACAGACTTATACATAACCTACATGTCAAAGAAGAAATCAAAAGGAAAATTATAAAACACTTATAAATGAATAAAAAGGAAAGGACAAAATATCAGATTTAGTGGTATGCTGCTAGAATAGAATTTGGAGGAAACTTTTAGGACTAAATATTTATATTAGGAAAGAATAAGGGTCTGAAATCAATGAACTCAACATTTACCTTAAGAATCTAGAAAAATAATGTAGAAAAGGAACAAATTAAAGTCCTTCAGGTACAAGGAAACAGAAGAAATAAAACAAAAATTCAATTATAAGGAAAAATAGGGAAAAATCTGAGACCAAAAATGAGTTATTTGAGATCCATCTAAATGATAAACCTGTAGTTAGACTGATCAGTATAAGGGGAGAAAAGACAGAATTTATCAATATTGGAATGCAAGAGATGACATTAGTACACATTCTTTTTTTTTTCTATCTTTATTTATTTATTTTTTATTATTATTATTATACTTTAAGTTCTAGGGTACATGTGCATAACGTGCAGGTTTATTACATATGTATACTTGTGCCATGTTGCTGTGCTGCACCCATCAACTCGTCAGCACCCATCAACTCGTCATTTACATCAGGTATAACTCCCAATGCAATCCCTCCCCCATCCCCCCTCCCCATGATAGGCCCCGGTGTGTGATGTTCCCCTTCCCGAGTCCAAGTGATCTCATTGTTCAGTTCCCACCTATGAGTGAGAACATGCGGTGTTTGGTTTTCTGTTCTTGTGATAGTTTGCTAAGAATGATGGTTTCCAGCTGCATCCATGTCCCTACAAAGGACACAAACTCATCCTTTTTTATGGCTGCATAGTATTCCATGGTGTATATGTGCCACATTTTCTTAATCCAGTCTGTCACTGATGGACATTTGGGTTGATTCCAAGTCTTTGCTATTGTGAATAGTGCTGCAATAAATATACATGTGCATGTGTCTTTATAGCAGCATGATTTATAATCCTTTGGGTATATACCCAGTAATGGGATGGCTGGGTCATATGGTACATCTAGTTGGCCATCAGAGAAATGCAAATCAAAACCACAATGAGATACCATCTCACACCAGTTAGAATGGCGATCATTAAAAAGTCAGGAAACAACAGGTGCTGGAGAGGATGTGGAGAAATAGGAACACTTTTACACTGTTGGTGGGATTGTAAACTAGTTCAACCATTATGGAAAACAGTATGGCGATTCCTCAAGGACATTAGTACACATTCTATAAATATTAAAGATACTAGAATATTGTGATGACTTTATTCCAATAAATACAATAAATTAAATTAAAAATGCATTGAAAGATACAAACTACTAAAGCTCACTCAAGAAGAAATAGATAACCTGAATAGACCTTTATCTATTAAAAAGTTGTATTTCAAACACCTTTTCACAAAGAAAATGACAGACTCAGACGGCTCCCTTGTAGAATTCCAGCAATAGTAAGGGAAGAGATCATACCAATTCTACACAAACATCCAGAAAATTGAAAAGAAAATAATATGTCCCAAAGGCATTGTATGAAAACTACAGACCAATAGTCCTCATAAATATAAATACAAATTAACAAATATATATGTATACATATTTAAATATATAATATTTTAAAAGGGTAGTTAATACATTGTGATGAAGTGGCATTAACCCCAGGAATGCAAGATTGCTTTAACATTAGAAAATCAATCAATGTAATTCATGTTAACAAATCCAGAGAGAATAACCACATGGTTGTATGAATTGATGGAGAAAAAAAATTGACAAAATCCAACAGCCATTTCTGATAAAAATTCCCAACAAGCTAGGAATAAAATGGAACATCATCTTGATAAGAGGATATTTGAAAAACCTACAGCTAACATCATTCTGAATGTTTTCCCCTAACATCTGGAACAAGGCAAGCGTATCTTCATCAACATTTTTTTTTTTTTTTCTATTTTACTGGAGGTTTTAGCTAGTACAAATTGGCAAGGAAAATAAATACAAACCATATAGATTGAAATGGAAGAAATAAAACTGTATTTATTTGTAGAAGACAAAAATCACCTACAGAGAACAAGACTTTCAATTATAACTGAGTTTTGCAAGGTTGCAGAATACAAGATCAATATGAGAATAAATTGTATTTCAATACATTAGCAATAAATCATTGAAAATTGAAATTAAAATGCCATTTACAATAGCACAAAAAACAGGGGTAAAGCTGATGTAAAGTGCACAAGACATACAATGAAAAGATAAAACTTTGCTAAGAGAGATTTTGAAATATGGAAATCAGTGGAAGAACTATGTTAATGGATTGAAAAACTCAAGGTTGCTAAGATACCAGTTCTCTATAAATTGATCTATAGATTCATTATAATCCCTATCAAAATCCATCATGTTTTTATAGAAATTGGTAAGCTGGTTATAAAATCTATGTAGAAATGCCAAAAAAGTAGGATAGGCAAAACAACTTGGGGAAAAATAGGGAATTTTTATTTTTTTATTTTTTATTTTTTGGCAGAAAAGAAATAAAGAACTCTCATTACCTGAATTCAAGACTTACAAAACTACAGTTATCCAGGCAGTGTGGTTTTGGAGTTCAGGAGGCAAAGATATTAATTAAACAGAATTAAGTCCTGAAATAGTCCCTCATATTTATATAAAACTGATTTTTGACCAAGGTGCAAAGGTAGTTCGGTAAAGAAAGAATGGTCTTGTCAACAAATGGTGTTGAACAAATAGATATCCACTTAGATCCACATATTCCACTGTATTTCTTAGATACAGCACCAAAAGTGTGATCCATAAAGGAAAAATCGATAATTTGAACTTTATATAAAAAAACTTCCAAAGATACTGCTAAGAAAATGAAAGACGGCCAGGCGCGGTGGCTCATGCCTATAATCCCAGCACTTCGGGAGGCCGAGGCGGGCAGATCACAAGCTCAGGAGATCGAGACTGTCCTGGCTAACATGGCGAAACCCCATCTCTACTTAAAAAAAAAAAAATTAGGCGGGCATGGTAGTGGGCGCCTGTAGTCCCAGCTACTCTAGAGGCAGAGGCGGGAGAATGGCGTGGACCCGGGAGGCGGAGCTTGCAGTGAGCCAAGATCCCGCCACTGCACTCCAGCCTGGGCGACAGAGCGAGACTCCGTCTCAATAAATAAATAAATAAATAAATAAATAAATAAATAATAAAAAGGCAAATGAAAGACAAGGCATACGCTGATAAAGCACCTGTATCCAGAATATATACTCTCAAATCTCGACAATGAAATAACACAATTAAAAAAGGGAAATAACTTTTTTTCAAGTTCTCTCATGAGGTTGCAAAAGCAAATAATTTTAACACATCACCAAAATGTACAGAGGCAAATAACATGAAAGATGCTAAACATCATTAATAGTTAGAGAAACGGAAATTAAAACAGGATACTACTACGCACTCATTAGAATGACTAAAATTAAAAAGACTGACAATACCGAGTTTTGACAAGAACATGAAATAAATGGAATTCCCACACACTATTTGAGAACATACAATGGCACAGCTACTTTAGAAAACACTTTGTTATTTTCTTAAAAAGCTGAAAATACATGCAGCATACCATTTAACCTTTCTACTCTTATTTACCTGAGACATGAAAATATAACCACTTACAAAGACTTGTTATGAATGTTTACAGCATCTTACTTTATTATTATTATTATTATTATTTTTAAAATATACTCTTTAACTTCTGGAGTGCACGAGCAGAACGTGCAGCTTTGTTACATAGCTATACACGGGCCATGGTGGTTCGCTGCCCGCATCAACCTGTCATCTACATTAAGTATTTCTCCTAATGCTATCCCTCCCCCAGTCCCCCAGCCCCAACAGGCTCTGGTGTGTGATGCCACTCCATTCCCCTCATGTCCATGTGTTCTCATTGTTCAACTCCCATTTATGAGTGAGAACATGTGGTGTTTTGTTTTCCATTCTTGTGTTAGTTTACTGAGAATGATGGTTTCCAGCTTCATCCATGTCCCTGAGAAGAAAACGAACTCACCCTTTTTTATGGCTGCATAGTATTCCATGGTGTATATGTGCCACATTTTCTTTATCCAGTCTATCATTCATGGGCATTTGGGTTGGTTCCAAGTCTTTGCTATTGTGAATAGTGCCACAGTAAACACACGTGTGCATGTGTCTTTATAGTAGAATGATTTATAATCCTCTGGGTATATACCCAGTAATGGGATTGTTGAGTCAAATGGTATTTCTGGTTCTAGTTCCTTGAGGAATCGCCACACTGTCTTCCACAATGGTCAAACTAATTTACACTCCCACCAATAGTGTAAAAGCTTTCCTATTTCTCCACATCCTCTCCAGCATCTATTGTTTCCTGACTTTTTAATGATTGCAGTTCTAACTGGTATGAGATGGTATCTCCTTGTAGTTTTGATTTGCATTTCTTTAATGACCAGTGATGATGAGCTTTTTTTCATACGTTTGTTGGCTGCATAAAAGTCTTCTTTTGAGAAGTGTCTGTTCATATCCTTCACCCACTTTTTCATGGGATTTTTTTTTCTTGTAAAGTTGTTTAAGTTCTTTGTAGATTCTGGATATTAGCCCTTTGTTGATGGATAGATTGCAAAAATTTTCCCCTATTCTGTAGGTTGCATCTTCACTCTGATGATAGTTTCTTTTTCCGTGCAGAAGCTCTTTAGTTTAATTAGATCCCATTTATCAATTTTGGCTTTTGTTGCCATTGCTTTTGGTGTTTTGTTCATGAAGTAATTGCCCATGCCTATGTCCTGAATGGTATTGCCTAGGTTTTCTTTTAGAGTTTTTATGGTTTTAGGTCTTACGTTTAAGTCGTTAATCCATCTTGAGTTAATTTTTGTATAAGGTGTAAGGAAGGGATCCAGTTTCAGCTTTCTACATATGGCTACCCAGTTTTCCCAACATCATTTATTAAATAGGTAATTCTTTCCTTGTTGCTTGTTTTTGTCAGGTTTGTCAAAGATCAGATGGTTGTAGATGTGTGGTGTTATTTCTGAGGCCTCTGTTCTGCTCCATTGGTCTATATATCTGTTTTGGTACCAGTACCATACTGTTTTGGTTACTGCAGTCTTGTAGTATAGTTTGAAGTCAGTTAGCATGATGCTTTCAGCTTTGTTCTTTTTGCTTAGGATTGTTTTGGCTATGTGGGGTCTTTTTGGTTCCATATGAAATTTAAAGTAGTTCTTTCCAATTCTGTAAGAAAGTCAATGGTAGCCTGATGGGGATAGCATTGAATCTATAAATTATTTTGGGTAGCATGGCCATTTTCACGATATTGATTCTTCCTATCCATGAGCATGTAATGTTTTTCCATTTGTTTGTGTCCTCTCTTATTTCCTTGAGCAGTGGTTTGTAGTTCTCCTTGAAAAGGTCCTTCAATCCCTTGTAAGTTGTATTCCTAGGTATTTTATTCTCTTTGTAATAATTGTGAATGGGAGTTCACTCATGATTTGGCGCTCTGTTTCTCTGTTATTGGTATATAGGAATGCTTGTGATTTTTGCACATTGATTTTGTATCCTGAGACTTTGCTGAAGTTGCTTATCAGCTTAAGGAGATTTTGGGCTGAGATGATGGGGTTTTCTAAATATACCGTCATGTCATCTGCAAACAGAGACAATTTGACTTCCTCTTTTCCTAATTGAATATCCTTTATTTATTTTCTTGCCTTATTGCCCTGGCCAGAACTTCCAACATTACGTTGAACAGCAGTGGTGAGAGAGGGCATCCTTGTCTTGTGCCTGTTTTCAAAGGGAATGCTTCCAATTTTTGCCCATTCAGTATGATATTGGCTGTGGGACTGTCATAAATAGCTCTTATTATTTTGAGATATGTTCCATCAATACCTAATTTATTGAGAGTTTTTAGCATGAAGGGCTGTTGAATTTAGTCGAAGGCCTTTTCTGTATCTATTGAGATAATCATGTGGTTTTGTCATTGGCTCTGTTTGTGATGGATTACATTTATTGATTTGCGTATGTTGAACCAGCCTTGCATCCCAGGGATGAAGCTGACTTGATCATTATAGGTAAGCTTTTTGATGTGCTGCTGGATTCAGTTTGCCAGTAATTTATTGAGGATTTTCACATCGATGTTCATCAGGGATATTGGTCTGAAATTCTCTTTTTTTGTTATCTCCCTGCCAGGTTTTGGTATCAGGATGATGCTGGCCTCATAAAATGAGTTAGGGCGAATTCCCTCTTTTTCTATTGTTTGGAATGGTTTAAGAAGGAATGGTACCAGTTCCTCTTTGTACCTCTGGTAGAATTTCGGCTGTGAATCCATCCCTTCCTGGACTTTTTTTTGGTTGGTAGGCTATCAATTACTGCCTCAATTTCAGAACTTGTTGTTGGTCTATTCAGGGATTTGACTTCTTCCTGCTTTAGTCTTGGGAGGGAGTATATGTCCAGGAATTTATCCATTTCTTATAGATTTTCTAGTTTATTTGCGTGGAGGCGTTTATAGTATTCTGTGATGGTAGTTTGCATTTCTGTGGGATTGGTGGTTATATCCTCTTTATCATTTTTTATTGCATCTATTTGATTCTTCTCTTTTCTTCATTAGTCTGGCTAGCGGTCTATTTTGTTGATCTTCTCAAAACATCAGCTCCTGGATTCACTGATTTTTTTGAAGGTTTTTCATCTATCTCCTTCAGTTTTGCTTAGTTCTTATTTTCTGCTAGCTTTTGAATTTGTTTGCTCTTGCTCCTCTAGTCCTTTTAGTTGTGATGTTAGGTGTCAATTATAGATCTTTCCTGCCTTCTTGTGTGCATTTAGTGCTATAAATTTCTCTCTACACACTGCTTTAAATGTGTCCCAGAGAATCTGGTACGTTGTCTTTGTTCTCATTGGTTTCAAGGAACATCTTTATTTCTGCCTCAATTTTGTTATTCACCCAGTAGTCATTCTGGTGCAAGTTGTTCAGTTTGCATGTAGTTGTGTGGTTCTGAGTGAGTTCCTTAATCTTGAGTTCTAATTTGATTGCACTGACAGCACCTTACTTGTAATAGCAGAAAATGGAGTAAAGAGCGAAACATCCATCAACTGGTGAATGAACTCGTATATCCAACAGCATACTGCCTCGTAAGGAAAGCCCATTAACTACTGATGCATGCACACAGATGAATGTCAAAATAGCCTTCAGTGAAAGCAAACTTTGACTCCATTTATAGAAAATCCTTGGAAAAGTCTACAGTGACAAAGATCAGTGATTGACTGGGAGTTGACAGGAGGGACCCTCTACCTTAGGTTTTTGTTGAGATCAAAGGCAAAGCCCTTAAACTTCTTTGGGGCCTAATTGATAGCATTCAAGGCCCACCCTTCAATCTTTGAAGGGTCTAGTCTGAATTCAACCTCTTAGGATTTCCCCATATTCATAATTGAAACTGAAACATAACTTTGGAATTAAGGAATAAAGACATCCTTGTTCTGGGCTCTTGTTACTAGCACATGTGTTTGACTGCAGCCAAGACGGTGTCTTATTCTATACAATTTAAATCCTTCTAGCTTTTTTGGGGGTCTGGGGTGCTATTTAATCCAAGTTCAGCTGGTTTAGTGATAAATTACATCAGTATTTACCAGTGTCTTTTATGCTCTTCCTGTATTGAATCATCTCGAGATATTTATCTCAAGACCCAACCCACAACTACTGAATTAAGCTATTAAGTGGGGAAAAACCGGGATCAGGGTACTGTCTAAAAATCTCAGAAGCTCCCCAGAAAAACCATCACAAAAATCCATTCAATGCCTTCACACAAACGCGTAGTAGGGCAGCTTCCTAATTCAGTTGTTTCCAGGATTACAATGTTTATAAAAGGTATACATTAAGCTTGTAACAATTTTATTTAGCAAAATTTATTTTTGTATGTACATACAAAAGACATTTTCTTTGACATATAAAAAATACAGAAATATTTACATGTCTACAAAAATATTAAAACAGATTTCAGAAATAAGGAAAACAAGCACGTTTTTACAAGGATACTTTCTTGGGAAATATACACACAAAAAAAGCTTTAGAAAGGTGACAAAACATTTAATAGACTCCAGAAGTTGATATTCCCATTGGTATCAATTGAGTAAGATAAGTATAAAATGTCTGAAATGCTAACAGATGGAAAACCAGACTTACATTTAAGACTGCCTGGGTAAAATTGCATGGGTTTCCTTTACCATAAAATTGAATCAATTTTTTTTTTAACCCTCAGTATCACATAACTATCTACTTTTCCTTTTTTCTTAAAATATTTAAATTGTTTGATTTGTATTGAGAATTTTAAACTTTTTCTCATTAAATTGTAAAAATAGTTTAAGAGGTTGTCTATCCTCTTTATCCTCTGGGGGGAAAAAACCTCAGGATACTACACTGATTTCAACATAAAATTGAAAATCACAATACAATATTTTTTTAAGTTAAAACCTAACATTTTCTAACTAACATTCATGATCAGTAACAATTGATTTAATAAGAGATCACAATCTTCGTAAATTCTTTTTGCTTTTCTTTGTACCAGGCAGGGGACCTATTTTACAACTGGCTTTGAGGAGCTTGCCATCTGAACAGTCTTTAGTAGTATGGTAATTACAGAGACACCTCGTACAATAATCAAATCCACAGCCTTCTCGTTTGCAGGTTGCCCGTTGTAAATAGCAATCATATTTTGCAGGTGAATTACAGCGAATACAGGCTTTGAGGCTTTCATTCTTTTTCAAAGTCTTGGCAACCTAAAAAGAAAAAAAAACAACTATAAACAAATTTCAGCAAGGATTACATGTACTTTAGTTAGTAAAACCAAGAAGGACACCCTTGCACCTTCCCCAATACATGTATGAAATATCACTGTCACACATACGATAACTACTGCCCTAAGTTTTATCTATGTAGTACCTGCTAGCAGATGCTCAATAAATACTTTCTGAATAAATTTGTATGTTGCATTACTCATTATGGCATAAAATTTAAGACTAGTTTTGTTATGTAGGATTTACATTTACTGATCAACATGAATCAGAAAATATTCTATAATTTTGGTAAGTTATCTAAATTAAGCTTGCAAAGTTATCTACATGTGAGTAGAACTTTTAGCACACATCACTCACTGATCTGAGGGTATAATAGAAGGCCTTAAAGTTTAGAAAGCTTGCCTTTTTCCACTTAACTCTCTTCCTCAGTTCTTAAAGGTGGAAACTGCAAAATGTAGTATTGACTACTTTCATAAGAAATCTAGGTTTTTCATTATTTCCTCAGTTTCTAAATTAGAACCCAAAACCACTGAACTTTCATAAACAATGCCAAACAGTACCTAATATTCAGACATACATTTCTGTGTACTTTCCTAATTTCATGTTTGTTTTCCACATTATTGTGAGTGAAATGAACAGGACACTAATGAAATCCCTAATAGTTCTAATCATACTACAATTAAATTTAAATGATCACCAATATCAGGTTTCATAATGTCAGAGAATAAACTAGTTATTATCTAGAGCCAAGTTACATTTTGACCTTGAAAGTTCTTTTACATTTCTTACTCTAAATCCCTTATGTTTTAAGATTTATGATTAGACAAAAAATTACCTCAGAGAATTCATTGTGTCGACTATAAGTAGAACCCTTCTGATCACCTTGATTGGATACCTTGGTTTGAGCATCTTTTTTGAGAGAAGTCTGGGCTGCTGATTTCTGAACAGAAGCCAGTGGGGTTCTGAACATAACAAATTCTCTGGTTGACGCATGTGGTGAAAATTTATTGTTGTTTTCCTAATAAAAAAAAAAAGTTTCAATAGAACTTAGAAATTATTTCCTGTATCCTCAACAATGAGACATTTTTATGTTTGTACATAAAAGAAATGATGGCCGGGCGTGGTGGCTCAAGCCTGTAATCCCAGCACTTTGGGAGACCGAGATGGGCGGATCACGAGGTCAGGAGATCGAGATCATCCTGGCTAACACGGTGAAACCCCGTCTCTACTAAACACATAAAAAAAATTAGCCAGGTATGGTGGCAGGCGCCTGTAGTCCCAGCTACTTGGGAGGCTGAGGCAGGAGAATGGCGTAAACCCGGGAGGCGGAGCTTCCAGTGAGCTGAGATCCGGCCATTGCACTCCAGCCTGGGCGACAGAGCGAGACTCTGTCTCAAAAAAACAAACAAACAAAAAGAAATGACAAGATTATGTAAGAGACTTATCCCTACATGCAATTTACCTGCACATACTTAAACAAAGCAATACCTAAATACTCACACATACCAAGCCTAACTTATAGACAGAAACTGTGAACCAAAACTGTGAGAAATCACTTTAAAGGCAGAGATATGGTACTTAATACCTAAAAAGTGAAACAGCTTTTCCAAATTTTCCACGTTGTAAAATACACATACACACAACTGGCAACTAAGATTGACTAAATGGTCAACTCTATCTGAGAATTGAGTAATTTTCCCTTTGTTACTTTAGACATTCTATTTCTAGGAAGAATCCAAGAAATAAATGATTGAGTTGAGATTTATTTTTGAATGTGGTTTCTAAGTTCTAGTATAAGGTTGAAATACTTTATGAATGTAAAGAAGTGTTTCCAGATTACCTGTTTTTTTTTTCTTCTCTATTTCTAGAAGAGCACTAGCAGTGCATTTTTAACTAAAAACATCATCTGCAAACACTTACGGTAACTCTTTGTATTGCTTTACTGTACAACTGGAATGCCCCCTTATCATCTTCCAGGATCTTCTTCCAAGTTGTGCTCACTTTAGACACACTGGAAAAGTAAATTACCATAAATGAAATAATTAAAGCATCACAAAGAGCTAAGATGAATACAGTAGAAAAACATTAGCAGTGCAAAAAGGTATTTACATTATTAGTAGTGCTTCTCAAACCTGACCACATTACAATTGCCTGGCAGTTTTAACTGGTCTAAAATGGAGCTCAGGGCTCTGTATTTTTAAAAAGCTCCCTCCTCATCAAGTAATTCTAAGTGCATTGAGGCTTAAGAACCACTGCTTTGTAGAGTATTTTTTCACAATATCTGCAAACATCAAATAGTAGCCACCATTGTGTGTGTGTGTGTGTGTGTATATATATATATATATACATATATATATGATACCATGTTAGCTATCTGGTAAAAGTAATAGACAAATTTCAAAGTACTCTAGGCAGACTGCTATTAGAAACCAACTTTAGAAACTCACTATGTTAACAGAAAAAGTAGAATCTGTGATACTGATTTGATTGTCCCTCAAGCTGTTTAGGCTCATGCCTGTAATCCCAGCACCTTGGGAGGTCAAAGTGGGCAGATCACAAGGTCAAGAGATCGAGAGACCATCCTGTCCAACACAGTGAAACCCCGTGTCTACTAAAAATACAAAAATTAGCTGGGCCTGGTGGCACGTGCCTGTAGTGCCAGCTACTCAGAAGGCTGAGGCAGGAGAATTGCTTGAACCCGGGAGGCAGAGGCTGCAGTGAGCCGAGATCGCGCCACTGCACTCCAGCCTGGTGATAGGGCGAGACTCCATCTCAAAAAACAAAAACAAAAAAAACCAAGAAGCTGTTTATATCTGTTTTGCTTTAGCTCTTGTTTCATAAAGACCAGTGTAAACTCATACTTGCAAAGAGTACCTCCAGATAATTTTTCAAAAAGCCAAAAAAAACAAAAAACAAAAAACAAAAACCCAACCCCAGTTGAGTCCTATCTAATTCTAGTCTGCATAATCACCTTAATTCTCAAAGTTATCTGACTAAATGATTTTCCTTGGTAGATTGAGAAAGAAATGGTGGTTAGCACAAGGTTTCTAAGAAATCATTATAAACAGAGCCTGGGAGGTGGAGGTTGCAGTAAGCCAAGATTGCACCATTGCACTCCAGCCTGGGTGATGGGAGTGAAACCCTGTCTCAAAATAAATAAATACATACATACATACATACATACATAATAATAATAAATCACAAATCTCTATTTGTGGATCTTCATATTTTCATGACTATCAAACCTAGGAGAGCCCTACCACCAAAAAATGGCTCAGAAAGAACAAAAATTACTTCATACTTTCTGGTGTGACAAGTCATAATGCCTATTAGACATGTAGACTGGAACTAGGCTGTTTTATAGTTAAGCCCCAAAGATGTAACTTACATATTAGAAATGTCAAAACTAAAAGGAACAAAGATCCTAATCCAATAGAAACAGTTTTGTAATAGCATGAATATAAAATCTGAAATGACTAGGTTAAATGCATAATTCTAAAGTTTTCTTTCATCTTAGTGGCACATAGGTAGCAAAACACCAGCAAAAGTCATTACCGCAATTAAACAACATTGTAAGGTTACCTACAACAGGTTGAGCATCTCTAATCAAAAAATCTGAAAACTTCTGAATGCTGACATGATGCTCAAAGGAAATGCACATTGGAGCACTTCTGGATTTCGGATTAGGGATGTTCAACTGTTTAACCTGTAGGGTATAATACAAATATTCCAAAATTCGAAAAACATCTGAAATCCTTCTGGTCCCAAGCATTTCAGATGAGGGACACTCAACCTGTACAACAGCCTTTGCATGAGCTGGTGGTACTGAGCCACTAATAGCAATGTTCAGTGGATTATGCTAACATATATATTCAAAACAGTACTTACTTGATTAAGTCCATGTCACTGAGTTGTGCTAAAATAGTTGCTAAGAGATGTCTGAGTCCCCTTCGAAAGAGTTCGCTGAGAATATCTACACATTCTAGGCCCATTTTTCTGCCAATTATATTCTGCAGTCTAAAATTTCCTCTGGCTATAATTTCCTTCAGCATCTCCCGATCTACTTTAGGATTTCGCTTTGCATTCTTTTTTAATGTTGAACAAACCACTTTTTCAAAATGAAGAACTGGCAGCAAGTTTTTGTTGGGATATTGGTCTGGGCTTTGTATTTGTAGCAGGCAGGACTGTGGACTGTCACTGAAATTTTCCTCCAGGAGGCTACCTTCTTCATGTTCACTGAGGCCACTTTGTTGAGAAAATGAGGAATAGCCACTGTCTTCATAAAGTCTACTGGTCTCTAGTGCTTCTATTTCATTTGTACTATTAAGTGTTTGTTGCACATGTTGATTTTCCTTGTTATGCAAGGGTTTGCTTTCAGTTTCAAGTTCTACAATCCTAGGGCTCACAATCGGTGACCCAATACATGACAGCCTTTCATAGTCTTTAATGCAGTCTTTACAGGAACCTTCCAAATATGCAGGGGTGTAGGAAACTAGTCTTCCAATGTCATCAGGTTTTACCAGTTTAAGTCCGGAATGAACATGGTTACAATTAAAATCACACTTCATTTTGACAGAAAGGGTAGAACTTTCTTCTTCTTTACAACCTATAAAAAGAACATAACATTTACATCTTAATGGCAAAATTTCCACACATCCCTACTTCTTCAATTGGGATATACAAAGATTACTTTGCAATCTCTCAGCGTTAGGTATTGTCTACGTGTACTTGCTTATACAGCTGTGATGTTATTCAAGTTTAATTATTGATATGACAACAATATGTGAAAATATTACTTAAATCTTGTAAGTATATACAAATTATATTATTCTTGAGAAGGCATTTCAGAACAGACTGCTTTTGGATAGCTGTAACATCTGACTGTTATCTATAACTGATTGAGTAAAAAACAGTGGAAAAAGGGGCTATATAATAAACATCTGTGTTTATGGAATAAATGAGGAAATGTGATGTATCAAAAGAGTAGGCTCTATGGTCAAAGTTATCCTTAAAGTAACCACAAATACTTTTAGATTCAGTGTTTATTCCTTGGACTTAAATGACATATGGTTCTCTTTGACTTAAGCACAACCCAAGCCACTGACAGCAAAAATGGTTAAGATTAGTACAGGAGGACAATGTATAAGGGTGGGAATAATCTTGATAAAAATAATAAAAATTTTGTATATTATTTCACCATTAGCAATGATTGCAAGCCTTAAAATAACTAATCAAGAAATCTATAGGTAGCATGGAGAAAAGAACTAATAACACATTTAAACAACTATAAATTAAAGTCTACCTGAATTCCCACAGCTCTTATCTCCAAGTTTTATTCTGATGGGTGCTCTTGGTGACCTTCTAATATATTTCAAGTGTTTGTCTACCTTACTGGATAGTAAACTCAAGTACAGGGACATCTCCCTGTATCTTCTCTAATAATGTGCTGGAAACTGCTGTCTTTTAATCACTGAACAAAGACATTCCACCGTAAGAATGAATAGTTCTGCTATCAATCAAAAATAAGAGTTGGTAAATAAGAAAAGAATGACACTCTAATCAATTAACCAGATTTAAAAATATGAGTGGTAGGGCAGCAGGTGTAAATTACTGTTCAATTGCTTTAAATAACTTAAGATAAACTTGCTATTAATGATAAATAGAAAAAAGGGAAAGATTTGTTCAGGGTTTTATTACCACCCTGCTCCAACACTCAGGACCTAAGAAATCAGTTAAGACACAATGGAGCAGGCAGCGTCTTAAGATAGCTTTAAAGAAAGGTTTCACCATCCCTGTGCTATAGACATTTTGCAGTGAATGCCTCTTTGTTCTCAGGGGTTGTCCTGTGCATCGTAGGATGTTAAGCAGCCTTTACCCATTAGACACCAGGGGCAGCCCCCACTCCCAATATGCAATATCTCCAGTTACCAGTTATTGCCAAATATTGGGGAGGGGAAAAGGCCAGCTGCAAAATTTCCTCTATTCTTCAGTTGAGAACCACAACTCTAAAAAGTGATTAGGATTGTCAGGCAACAGTGGCCTGGTAAGGGCATTCACAATTTGAGCAATGGCACAATGCTGGGAAGGAATATGGTAGATGGGTTCAGAAACTGTTTAGCATTGTTGAAGGCAGAGAATAAGAGTAGGGAAACAATGCGGACATGAGCTAAGAAAGCCTGAATATTAAATGCCAGGTTAAAATGTGCCCCATCTACCATCCCCACACAAGCCATCTACCATCCCCACATCTCTAAATATATAGCTAACAATTTATCCTGTAAGTAAATGTATATGGCATCAGTATGCTTAGTCTGCACTAAATATTGGCAATGTGTTCACATTAAATTTAACCATTTTTTTACATAGAGCAAAACTTTTCAACTCAAAGTACAAATGGATACTTTCATAGAACGTAACTTGTAGAGAGAAACTGCTTGTAAATTCCCAATGTTAATACAGTGAAAGACACATAATATGTGCTCCAGGATCCACTAAACAGAAAATTAAGAGTTGAGCTGCATAAAAAATAAAGAATATACAAATTCTAGCTCCCTAATTAACCCTAAATCTAGAACAAATGATTCTGAGTGGTTTACTTTCATTCAGAGGAAAAGTAAAAAATACCAAGAGACTGCTTCTATTTTTGCCTCAAATCAACTAAAGAATTAGGTTTGATTTATACATGACCACAATTTACATGAGAGGATAAAAAAGCAGAAGCCACTTATGAAGGCACGCTCTGCTTTGTTTAGCTGCCTAAACCAAAAAGGCCTGAAAATACTTCAGGAATTCAAAGTCATTCTCTTTCTGCTGTCTTTAGAACAGTTACTGGGAGGTTGTCCTATAGAACCTCTTTCATTCAACACTGTTCTTTGAATATGGACACTTCTTTAAAATTAGAGCTAATAATGATGCAAATACTTTATACTTGTTTAGAAGTTTGCAATTTCCAATGCTTACAAACCTTTTGAAGTAGGATGGGGAATTGTTATTTTTACAATTGAGCATACTGAAGTGTGTAGCTTAGTTTGCCCAATACAGGTAGTTAATTAAATGAGCCAGATCTCTCTTCCTCATTATAATGAGGTGCTCTGGAAAAACAGATCTTACGAATAACATTTATACTGTTTATAAAAATGACAGAAAAGCCAGAATTTATGGTGCAAGCGCACTTAAGGTACTAAAGAAAAAAATGTGTACATTTTTTTTCTCATGTGAGCTGGCCCTTTTTCAGTCCTTAGTAACAATGACCTTTCCATCCCAGGGGCTTTGTACTTTATGTCTTTCCCTACTTAGAATATCTTTTCCGCTTCCTTTGCCTATTTACCTTCTAATCCATTACTCATGGAGAGCTGCTTCTTCTTCTTCTTCTTTTTTTTTTTTTGAGGGAACTTTTCAGATCTCATCAAACCCTACTTTAAAGCACTACCAAATTGAAATTTTTAAAAGTACTTTTAAGTTTCTTAAAGGCCAGACATGACTGTTACTGCTTATGACAAAATCCAAGCAAACACCAGTGCCTGACACAATGAAGACATATGATATAAAAATGTGTTTCCCATTTTTTTTTTGTTAGCTAATACCAACATTAGAATCTGTATTCTTCCTCATGAAATTAGCACTTAAGGAGTTAAAATGACTACCACATTCCTCTTGCAACAACATATATTTTCACATGAATAATTAGATTTAGTATTTAGGTCAGGTGCAGTGGCTCATGCCTATAATCCCAACACTTTGGGAGGCTGGGATTGGGAGATTGCTTGAGTTCAGACCAGTCTAGGCAACATAAAGAGACCCCATCTCTATAAAAATTTTAAAAAGAAACTAGCTGGGCATGGTGGCATGCACCTGTGGTCCCAACTATTAGGGAGGTTGAAGCGGGAGAATTGTTTGAGCCTGGGAGGTTGAGGCTGCAGGGAGTTGTGATCGTACCACTGCATTCCAGCCTGGAAGACAGAGGGAAACCCTGTCTTAAAAAAAAAAGAAAAAAGAAAAAAAGGTTTGGTATTTTAAAAGAATTTTAATAAACTTATTCTGAATTTACAGAAAAGCTGCAAGAATAGTGCAGAACTCCTGTACCCCCATTGCTCAACTTATATTACTAACATGAATGCATGTCACAACAAATTAACCAATATTGCTGCATTAACTAAAATCCCTATTTTATGTGGACTGCTGTGGTTCCTACCTTAAGTCTTTTTACTCTTCCAGGGTCTTATCTAGGATACATTATATTTAGTCATCATATCTCCTCAGGCTCCTCTTGACTATGACAATTTCCTTGTTGATAATTACCTTGACAATTCTGAGAAATACTGGTTATTTTGTAGCCTGTTCCACAATTAGGATTTGTCAAGTTTTTCTCAGCCTTAGTCTGGGGCTGTGGGTTTTTAGACCAGAGGTAAGGTCCTATGATTTGAACTGATGTTAACCTTGATGACTTGGCTGAGGTAGTATTTCTGAGCTTCTTCCAAATGTAAAGTTACTCCTTTTTGTTCTTTTTCCACTTGAAACTTTTTGGAAGGAAGTCACTATGCACACCTCACACTTAAAGAAGTAAATTTATAAATCATTTGGAATTCTTCTGTACAGCAGATTTGTCCATTAATTTCCTATTTATTCATACTACCAATCATTTATATCAGTATAAACTCATAGACTTTGGGTTATAATCCAATACTACTTATTGTATTGCTCAAATTGTTCCAGCTTTTGCTATTGTGAGCTCTTTCAGTTGACATTGGTGTCCATTTCACATACTTAAATCATTTTGTGTTTTGAACATCCCTTACTTTCTGGGACTACAAGATGCTCTAAGCGTATCTTCTAATTTCCCTGTTCCAGCCCTAGAATCAGTCATTTCTCCAAGGAACTCTGATTTCCTTTTTTTTTTGGAGAAAGGTATTAAATGAAAGTGAAATCTGGATGTTGGTTGTTGATTTAATTTTAAAACATGAAATTAATGTATTTTTCATTTCCATAACAATACTGCAGAAGAAACAGATTAGCATAGCATGATGTTTTATAAAAAAGGAAGCTGAAGCAACTGTTTGCAAAAGGTTAAATCCATTCCTTTTAACTAGCTAAGTGTTTTCCAATGACCAGGCCAAATTTGGGAAATATGTGAAATATTCATATAATTGACTTATTATCCAGAAAGACAGAAAATATTATATGGCTTCATAACCTCTTGAATTAAACACATGAGGGCTAAGAGTTCAGTTGAACCATTTCACTTATTTATCCAACATCCACTCAGTGCCAGGGTAGGGGGAGAGAAAGATATTAATTAGGGATGATCTTTTAGCAAAGCTGACATTCTGAAATCTGAACACCTTATGGAAATCTAGTGGAAGAGTTCCAGATGGTGGGAAACATAGGAAACAAGGAAAAATGTGAGTGCTCAATAAAGAGAAATATCTGTAGGGCTGAGTTGGGGGAGGTTATTGAAAATTATAGTTGAAGAGGTAGAATGATCTGCAGATTTGTGGGGTAGGCTGGGTCCTATGTGGAGGACTGAGGTTTGGTTTACATTTTTGGAAGATCACTGGCAGTTGTGGAGAATGAATTGCAGGAAGGTAAAAGTAGAAGCAGAGAGAATATAGTTCGAAGTGTTTATCACAGAAGTACAGAGTGTGGGAAACTCAGACTAGAAGGATTGTAGTGGAAATGAAAATAACTGCATAGATTCAAGGTCTGTTATTTAGGAGGGTAAAGTCAATTTGCTGCTAATCTACTAGATGTGGATATGAAGAAAAGGAGAGTAAAAAAACACCCTGGGGTTTAAGGCTTGAGTATCTAAGGTGATATAGTGCTATTTACTAAGTTATGGAAAAACTGATGAAATTAACGCTTAAAAAACCTTAGTTTCCTCATCCATAAAATGGGAGTAAGACAATAAAACAGGACTAAATGCAAGGCAAAGTCCCTGTCACAAGGGTCTAGTCAATACAATCTATTTTTAATCACATAAGCCAAATCCCTTCATATTCCTTACATTGCCAATCATTAACATTTAAAAGTAGTAAAGCACATTTCACAAAGAAGTATATATTTCAGAATAACACATACTTTTCCATTAGAATGTATAGAGTTAAGAATCAGATCCAAGTTTGAATGAAAATCCTGGCTTAACCTTTTGACTAGCTTTGTGAACTTGGAATGTCCTATTCCTACTTTTCCCCCAAGCGCAGATAGTAATAAGACTCATACATGGCATTGTTTAAATTTCTCATTTACCGACTCCCAGCCCAGTCATACAGAGAAAAGAAAATTTTACAATGTTTGACTTTACATTTAATTTTCCAATATAGACCTGATCCTCCATATTAAATATCATAAATAAGGCTGCAGTCCTTAAAAATCTTTGTAACTCTTCTGTTAACTAAAATAATTAAGTTCCAGTCTCTAATACCTACAGATAACCACCATGTGGTCAACGTTAGGCATGGCCATTCCTTAAGAGTTTAAGAGGCCCAATGCTTGTGACCATAATCTTTAAGAGAAAATTTTAGAAAAGCCTACTTTCAAAACTATCTGGAGGTAACATATATGTATTTTTAATTTCATCTCCTCAAACCTGTAAACTGGGGAAAAAATTCCAATAGGCAGTAAATTCTTTCTGAGGAGCAAGGTAGTAAAGACAAATGGAGTTATCAAAAAAGAAAAAAAAACCCTCATAAAGCCATCAAGCTTCAAAATTTCAATGGTAGATTGATGATCCAGGATCTTCTAGAAATATACTTTCTATTAAAATAAAAATTAAGCTTTTTTTTTTTCTCCAGAGACGTTTAGAGTTCTTTTCTAATAAAAGAGTCATTACAAAATAGTACAATGCCGAATTGCTATTTTTTTTCATTTTGGGTTATTTCTCAGGTAAAAATAAGGGCATATGGATTTTATTTAGAGGTAGCAACAAAGAGGGTAAAAATAAGCATTTGAGTGCCTTCCATTCTCTACAAGCTTTGAAATAAAGGACTATCTAGTTCTTCATGAGTTATGGGGAAAAAGTCACCAATTCTTCGATTCTCACAAAATCATCTTAATACTATGGACAAATTCAAGGTTTGTGGTAAAAACTGCTTTTTAAAAACTCTTCCCTTTCCACTCCAGGCCCTGAGACTGGGTTAATGGGCAAAGGGAGAAAAAAATGGGAAAACGTAACGTTTTTGTTTGGATGTCCCAGTTGAGTCTGGTCCAATGAGGTGGGGGGTCTCTCCGTTTGGCGGGAGTGGGGAGGGAGACCCTAGAACTCCTGAGAGATCGGTGAGGCTGCCCCACAGGGCGCAGGACACGCGGAGGAGGCGGGAGATAACCGCGAGCGCGATCTCCCGCGCCCGCCAGTAAGGCTGGGACCGCGAAAAATCGGGGAAACTGCCTTTGGCTGTGAGGGTGCGGGGCAGATATAGAAAAGGGGCGCAGAGGGACGAAGGTGAGGCACCTGGCCAGGCCCTGGGGGCTGCCTGCTCGCAGCCCTGTCACCGCCGGGGGCTCCGGGGTGGGGGAGGGGAGGGGCATTTGGCGCCTATTCAAGCAGGGTGGGGTTGGTGGGTCTTCCGAGAAGGAAAAAGGGCGCCCTGGGATGCCACGACCCGCACCTCCTGGGGTTGGAGTCCAGGGTCAGCGTGAGTGACGGGACCCTGCGGCCCGCCATCCGGCCCCTGCACATCTGGCTCATCTGGCTTCCCCAAGATCCCCAGCCGCCCTCCTCCCGGACCCAGGAACCGCTGCCGCCGCCCGAGGCCGGGCGTGTGGCGTGGCCGCGCGTCCAGGCTCCGGGCGATGTTGGGTCAGGGCCTCAGGCTGCAGCCCTCCCCATGCACCCCTCTGGCGTGCGCGCCCCCCTCGCGCCCGCTCCCCTCACTCACTATCCGAGGGTCGAGGACGCCCGGCGGCTGTCACGGCGCTGGGGCTGGCGCTGCAGGAGCAGCGGGGTGGCCGTGGGGCGCAGCTGCAGGGGCGCCGGCTCATGCCAGCCGACGTGGAGTCCGCCTCAGGTAGAGGAACCGCTCCAGGGGAAGCTGAGCAACCTGCCTGCTTCACAGACCTGTATCTCTTAAAAGGCGCCAGCTGGTACTTTTAAAATCTTTGAATTTGGTGCCTAAATCCGCGCGGTCCAATGAGGCGCGTCGCTCGCATGCACGCACCAATAGGAGGGCGGTGGGTGGGGGCGCCCTCTTCCACGCCCAATTGGACGCTGCCGAGGCGGGGCCGAGCCGCGAAGCCCAGCCCCCTTCCAGCTTACCGGCTACCCACGTCCGGAAAGATGCTACGGCCGGGGGCGGGACCTCCGAGCGCGGGGAGGCCGCGGCCCGGCCACACGTGTGGAGGGCCTAACACGCATGCGTGCGCCCGCCAAGATTCCCTCCGCCGTCTTCCGGACCGGCCTCCTGCAAGTCCTAATCTCAGCCCAAATTCAGCGCCGGCTTCCATATGGAGATCTTCGATGGGTACAAATGGTAGCCGACTTTCTTCGATCATCTCTCGAACAGCAGTTCGGTGAGCGGCAACTCGGCTCGTCCGGGAATCCAGACTTTCCGGAAGACGGACCCTCCCCCCAGCCCAGCTTAGCCCGCCTCTCTAGGATTTACGCGCGCGCTCCGCTCTCCCTCCTAACTCGCCCCTCCCCTTGACCCACGCCTTTGCGCAGGCGCCTTGGCGGGTTGTGGCTGCAGAGTTGGCGGGTCGGCGCTTGCGCACCGGGGTTCCCCGCGATTTTTTTTTTTCCCGGGGCTGGATGAGGGGCGGGCCGCTTAGAGGGGCTGTGCGGCTCTCCCTGCGCCTGGCTGACATCAGCTGTGGGAGACCTGCGGCTGCGTCTCCCAGGGCCTTCCGGCGGGGCCGAGGGTGGGACCGAGGCACTTCTTCCTTGCGAGCGCATTTATTTGTATTTTCAGCCACCCTTCAGACACTTGGTTTACGCTTTCCTGGGTTTTTGTTCCTCTCCTTCAAGGACCAAGCGTAGGAGACAGTAGTCCTGCTCCCAAAAAAAGAATAAATAGAAGTCCCCCCTGGACGCCCCTGGCCAAGGGAGTTTTTAGTGATGGCTGGCGTGGACATCAGTATGAAAGTGTACCGGAGTATTAGTGATGCTCAACTTTTCACAATTTGAATATGCACTTAAGTAGGACAGTGCATTCCCTGAACTCAGCTTTATGGCTACAGCCCAGTGATGCCACGGGATGTGAACTCCAAAAAGGCGAATCCTCGTTTGCTGTTTCCCTCTGGTGCCTTTCTGCAGCCTCGGAGTGAGTTATTTGTAGTCAGTGTTCAGTACCGTTAGTGACGAGTCCTGTGTGGCGCGGTCAGGATTAGGATGAGTCATACAAGTGCTGGGTGGATCCTGTCTACCTAAAATTTTGATAATTAGTTCATTATGGGCTTTTTGCCTTTTCCATTTAAAAAAAAGGTTACATTAAAATAGTGTCACTCTTGATGACTGAAATTTTTTTCATCCCCGTAAATGCACCTGAGGCCTGTGCTTCCTTGCCTCACTCTAGCCTGGCCCTGGGGCTAGGTCCTGGAGCTTCAGAGTTGAAAAGACAAAGTCCTGTCCTTCAGGGAGTTTACAGAGATCAATGGGAAAGAAGTTGACAGTGAACAATTTCAGAACACGAAAAAGGATATGAAATAATGTATTGGGGTAGAGAATGCAGATTAGTATAGGTTAAGGTTTTTGGATGGTCAGGACGCTTTCTGAGGCTTTGAACCCGGATGTGAGTGTTGAACTGGCCATGCAGAGCTGCATAATAAACAGGGAATAATAAGCAGAGGGAATGCCTGACTACAACTTAGCAAGAAAGAGAGGAGATGAGGTTAGAGAGGTAGGCAGAAGCCAGATCCTGTGGGACCTTGTGGGTTTTCCATGTAGAGTTTAGACTTTCTTCTGATTGCAGTGGTTAGTTGTTGGAAGAATTTTGGCAAGGTAGGTATTTGTTGATAGAATATTAAAACTGTAACAGCTTTTTTATGTAAAAAATAATGTAAATGTTAGCTTTTCATTCTCACAATAGGTTAGCATTATTTTCAGTGTATAATGGTTTTGCTTCTCAGTGTGAGTGAATTCTCACTGTGGCTACCAGAACCACACAGCTAGTAAGCAGAAATTCTAGTGCCAGTCTGCAGGATTCAAAAAGTCCATGTGCTTTCCGCCTATGCTGTGCTAGCCTATAGCACTGTCTGCTGGAGCCCTGGTTGGTTTTAGTACATTTCACATTACTTCACAATTTGACCTTAGAGATAACTGTATTCACCTTTTATTTTCAGATGCTGGCAGAAATACAAAATTTGAAGCAGGCAAGGGTTCTCATTACATTATTTTTTATTTTTATGTTTTTGAGACTGAGTCTCACTCTGTAGCCCAGACTGGAGTGCAGTGGTGCGATCTTGGCCCATTGCAACCCCTGCCTCCTGGTTCAAGCGATTCTCCTGCCTCAGCCTCCCAAGTAGCTGGGATTATAGACATGCACTACCACGACTGGTGAATTTTTATATTTTTTAGTAGACAGGGTTTCTTTCACCTTGTTGGCCAGGCTGATCTTGAACTCCTGACCTCAACTGATCCGTCCTCCTTGGCCTCCCAAAGTGCTGGGTGGCATGAGCTACTGCGCCTGGCTCATTAAATTAGTTGAGCATCTGGAATACAACCTTTGGATCTTATCCTCAGCTTAGATTTGTTCTTCAGCAGTTTTTTTATTCTCCAGAAAAAGGCTGATAGATTATTGGAGAAATCAAAATTTCTGTCATAATGTAATATAAAGAACCAAGCATGTTTTGTTGCATGCTAGAATAATTTGTCAGTTTTTTTCAGCTTATTGGGTTACTGAATCATTGACATTAAGTGATGTTTGAGCTTTAATTATATTATTCGTAACTGTCAATATGTTCGGTTCACTGGCACCTGCTAATTCTCATCTAAGTGAGAAACTTAGGGCCACTCTGGCGGGGTATGGTGGCTCAATCCTGTAACCCCAGCACTTTGGGAGTCAGGAGGATTGCTTGACCCCAGGAGTCAACATGGTGAAACCCCATCTCTACCAAAAACAAAAAAAGCAAAAATTAGCTGGGCATGGTGGTGCACACCTGTAGTCGCAGTTACTTGGGAGGCCGAGGTGGGAGGATGGCTTGAGCCCAGAGGCAGAGGTTGCAGTGAGCTGAGATCGCATCACTGCACTCCAGCCTGGTGACCAAAAAATAAAGGGCAGGGGGACATTCTGAATTTTACTAGATGCCAGTAAATGTATACACCTCATTTTTCAAATTAGCATCAATCAGTTGTTGGGTGTTTAGGTGGAACATGAAGTGCAGAGAGAACTGCCCTCATTCTTTCATAAAATTCTTATCGCAGACCTACCACATGCAAAACAGTGGGATATATGGAAATAAATGGGACATGATATCTGCCGTTGTGCTTATCTGTGAGCTTGCCACATTAATAGCCATAATAGGTGTTTAGTAAATAATTTCTGAATACCAATCATGAGGCATGTCTGTGGGGGTAAGGTGTATAAAGTAAAGCTATGTGGAACACTGGATGAGTCAAATACATTTAAATTTGTGGAAATTTTGGCCAGGCGTGGTGGCTCACGCCTGTAATCCTAGCACCTGGGAGGCCTAGGCGGGCATATCTCAGGAGTTCGAGACCAGCCTGGCCAACATTGTGAAACCCCATCTCTACTAAAAATACAAAAAATTAGCCAGGCGTGGCGGTGGGTGCCTGTAATCCCAGCTACTTGGGAGGCTGAGGCAGGAGAATCACTTGAACCCAGGAGGCGGAGGTTGCAGTGAGCTGATACCACGCCATTACACTCCAGCCTGGCCAACAAGAGTGAAACTCCATCTCAAAAAGGAAATTGTGGAAATTTTCTTAGAGTTACTTCTGTGTACCAGGATAAGGGAATAATCTGTAGGACAGGGCTTCTTAACCTCAGCACTTTTGGGCCAGATAATTGTAGGGTGTTTAGCAGCATCTCTTTTATTCTGTCTTCCAGTTGTGATAACTGTCTCTAAACACTGCCAGATGTCTCCTGGGGGCCAGAGGCCCTCTGGATGAGAACCATGGCTGTAGGGGATGTCTTCTGAAGAAACGGGCACAAAGGAGGCCTTCTACAACATAAAGAACAAAATAAGGGAAAGGGTAAATGCAGTTGCATTTATTAAGATAAATTAATTTGATGTGGCATGGGGGGTGGTGTGTAAAGTGAGCTAATACAAAATGATGCTGGATACAGATCATGGATGTATACACAGTGGAGAGCTGGTTTTATTTGGGAGGCAATGGGAGCTTTTACATTGTTGAGCAAAGGAGTGACGAGATCAGTCTTGCTTTTTAGAAAGATTAGTTTGGCAGTTACTTATTTGTAACCAGAATTAGACAGCAAATAGGATGCGGGGGAGAAATCAGGTGACTATTAGTCTGGGAAGTTAATTCTGGACAAGAGCAGTGGTAATGGAACTAAAAAGGATCACAGGTTTTAGCAATAAATCCAACGCGAGGAAGGGGAACTTAAGATGCCATTTTAAATTTGAGAGTGGTAGTACCATTAAAAACTAATGAATTTTGATTAACTAGGGCTTCAGGCCCTTTGAAATTAAGTTGAATTTTGGTTCTTTCTGAGCAATACACCAGATTTCTAGACAAACACTTAAGGTATGTTTTTAGACATCTATTTAGTGCCTATTACAACATGGTGTTAGCTTCCGAAGAGACAAGAATGACAAAAATAGTCTTACCATTAATGGCATTGTGAGAGGTCTAGCAGTAACTTGTTTATCCTATGCCTTCATCCACCCTTTCTCATTTCCTTAGTAAGCACACAATACTGAGACCAGAATAAAGCAGTACATTTACTACCTTGTGAAGAATGTTCAGGTGTTCAGGTGTGTTATCTTCATTTTGTGCTGCTTTAACAGAATACAGGAGACTGGGTAATTTGTAAAGAACAGAAATGTATTTCTCACAGTTCTGGAGGATGGGAAGTTAAGATCAAGGAGCTGGCACTTGTTGACTAGGGCTTTCCTGCTGTGTTCTTACATACAGAAGGCAAGCTAGCAGGATGCCCCCTGAAGCCTCTTTTATTAAGGGCCTTCATCCCAGTCCTGAGAGAATCCCTCATGGCCTAGTGATCTCTTAAAGGGCCCACCTCTTGATGCTGTCACACTGGCTCTTAAAGGGCCCACCTCTTGATGCTGTCACACTGGCAACACCTGAATTTGAGGGGACATATTCAAGCCACAGCAAACTGAACATTTCTCCCATGCCAGATAGCACCATGTTCTTTGTCAGTAGGTGTTGGTAGAGGGGCACTGCAGAATAAAGGGGCTTCTCTTGCTTCTAAGATGATACTGTGACAGTTAATTTTATGTGTCAACTTGGCTAGGCCACAGGGTGCCTAGCTACTGGGTCATACTTTATTTTTTTAAGAGATTTAACTTCTGCTCTGAGTTTCCAATTATAAGCTCAAACATTATGCTAGGTGTTTCTGTGAGGGTGTTTTTACATGAGATTGACATTTAAATCAGTGAACTTTGAGTAATGCAGACTGCCCTCCTCAATGTTAGTGGGCTTGATCCAGTCAGGTGAAGGTCTGAAGAGAAAAAACGACTGTCCTCTTCCAAGAACAAGAGAATCCTCCAACAGATACCTTTGGACTGGACCTGCACCATCAGCTTTCCTGGGTTTCCAGCCGCCTGCCTCACACTCCAGCTTTTGGACTTGTTAGACTTAATAATCATCACACAAGCCAATCCTTTTAAGGGAGTTTGTCTGGAGAATCTTGACAAACACAAACATCTACTGAGAGTTCCTGTCCAAGTTTTGCTCACACCCTAGCAAGAGGCTTCTGGCTTACCAGTAGAGGGTGTGAGGTTCTTTGCTTCTAAGACCCGATCCACCAGCTGTACACCAGCTCTGGCCCAAGGCAAGACAGGGAATTTCCCCATCACTGAGTAGGCTATAGCCACTCTCTCTCCATTAGGCCTGACTTCACCATGGGTAAGGGGAGCCCCTTTCAAGGGTATTCTTAACTTTGGTACTCTCAGTCCTAGAACATCGTAGCTCTCTTTCATCTCTCTTAAAAGCTAATATCATCATCAGTTAACAGTTTTTTATATTAAAATTATCCCTGTTCAAGTTAATGGTATGGTTTCTGTCTACTGACTAGATTATCAGGATACAGTATTTACTGTCACATTTCTACTACTTGTTTAAAGTTTTTTGTAATATTTAAACTGAATTTTTGATCATTCATTAAATACTTACATAGAACAGGACAAAGGATGATTTTCCTTTGTCTACTTATTATAAGGAAGTGTCCAAGATTTACCACTACGTCATGATTACAGGTGGTCACCAACTTATGATGGTTTTAGGATTTTTTGACTTTATGATGGGTTTACAGGGATGCAGCCCCATTTCAAGCTGAGGAGCTCCTTAGGACTTACGAATCATGCCTCTTTCATATCACGGTAAAGTTGGAAAATTGTTACGTCAAGCTGTCATTAAGTAGGAGCCTGCTGTGTCGCTAACGTTATATGCTTTTTTAACTTATGATGGGTTTACTGGGAATTAACCACAATGTAAATCGAGGACCATCTGTATATTGTATGATTTTTGCTAATGCATTGAGAGAGATCTGTGTAAATTATCTATGACTTCAAAATACACATATTACCTCCAACTGTGTTAACTCATGTTTTTGAAGAGAATAAGGGTATTTTCACCCTATGTGGATGTGCTGTAGAATTTTTCTAAGCTACGAAAGTCTACAAATAACAAATCAACTTAAACTTTTTGGGAAATAATTTCTACTAAAGATTCATAATCGGCGTATTCCTTCAATGACTGTACAAGTTCATCCAGTAGATAATCTCCCTGCATAAAAGTTTCAAGATCATGCAGTGTCTTGCTTATTCTGTGATCTGTGACCCGGTTCTGTGGAAAATTATATGTTCTTATTTTCTCTGATCTTCCTTTACTTCCAATCTGTATATAGAAAAAAAGATGAGATGCAGTTAGATTCAGGGCAATTTAAACCTACAAATTTAACTTATCTGAAGACTTAAGTTCTTGATTTATAACATGAATCAAAATGCGAGAATCAGGTTTTAAACACTTAGAATCCCCAAATGACATGGGAACATGATATAGAAAAAAGAACATGTGCTCTAAAATCAGATTAATATCTGAATCCTGCCTCAGCCACTTCAATGTTCTATGACCTCGGGCAACTAGTTTCCCCATCTGCAAAATACAGTGTCTACTACACAGTGATGATGGCTATAGAGCCTGGCACATAGTTGCTATTCCTATAGTCGCTGAATACGTATTATCTCTGTGAATTAATGCAGTCATCTTCCGTGATAACAAGGTGGTGAGTTTCCCATATTGAGGAGTTCTTAAAAGGCTCTGTAGTTATAAAATTAAATACCGGCAGGGCGCAGTGGCTCATGCCTGTAATCTCAGCACTTTGGGAGGCTGAAATGGGTAGATCACCTGAGGTCAGGAGTTCAAGACCAGCCTGCCCAACATGGCGAAACCCCGTCTCTAGTAAAAATACAAAAAATTAGCCGAGTGTGGTGGCGGGCACCTATAATCCCAGCTACTCAGGAGGCTGAGGCAGGAGAATCGCTTGAACCCAGGAAGCAGAGGTTGCAGTGAGCCGAGATCGCGCCACTACACTCCAGCCTGGGTGACAAGAGCGAAACTCTATCTCAATAACAAACAACGACAACAAAAATTAAACACCAAACAGGAAGAAAGCCAAGTTGAGTTAGATTTCAAACTTCCTTGCATATTACAATTTCAAAGGATTAAAAATGAATGAGGACTCAGTATATATCTTTATTTTTAGTAACTGATTAAAAGTCTGAGAAAAATACCTTTGAATATAGAAAACAGGGCAGAGGTGTAAGATTACTATCAAACAAGGATAGCCCTCAGACTACCTGAATTGTTTTCAACACAGGTTAAAACAAATATGATATGTAAAAACCGAGTTATTTTTTAAAAAGCTGAGTTATATAAAAATATTTCGATCCTTTAAAAGCATTTTTAAAATTCATTTTTTACCTGAATTTTTCTAGCATTCTGTGTTTTATTTGCTTCTTTTTCTAGATGCATGCTGTACAGTTTTGCACGTAACTTTTTCATAGCCAGCTCTCTATTTTTCAGTTGAGATCTCTCTTGTTGACATTCAGAAACAACACCTGAATAGTATTACGAGAATTAAAAAGTTTTAATAGAAAACTCTTCTTTACTTATTATCAAGGAATACTCCTTTTCCTCCTCATCCTTTTTCTTCTTCCTTTATGAAGGGGAAAAAACAGGACTCTAATAAAAAAGGGAGAGACTATAGACTTCACTTTTGCAGAGTTTATCAGAAAACTGAAAATTTAAGTTTGAGCAATAGCACAAATAGCACAAAGTATTTCTTTTTTTTTTTTGTTTGAGATGGAGTCTCACTCTGTCACCCAGGCTGGAGTGCAGTGGTGATATCTCAGCTCACTGCAAGCTCCGCCTCCCGGGTTCAAGCGATTCTCCTGCCTCAGTCTCCCCAGTAGCTGGGACTACAGGCGCCTGCCACCACGCCTGGCTAATTTTTTTTTTGTATTTTTAGTAGAGACAGGGTTTCACCATGTTAGCCAGGATGGTCTCGATCTCCTGACCTCGTGATCCGCCTGCCTCAGCTTCCCAAAGTGCTGGGATTACAGGCGTGAGCCACTGCGCCCGGCCTAGCACAAAGTATTTCTATACTGAAGGCGTACATACTAAACAATAAGCATAAATCATTTAATACAGATTGTTTCCCCTCAGCTAGCCACCATGTTTTAAAAGTAACAACTACTTATAGAAACGAAGATAAATGAGAAATCCTATTACTAGAGAAAATCACTTAATTTTTTTAGGCTATCCATTTTTTTCCCCCAATTTCTGTTTTGTATTCTGTATTACCTAAGACATCATCCAGTTTAACATAAGGATACTCCCATAATTAAAAGAACAAAATCATAACAATCCAGTACTGGCCTCAACCACTATTAGTTAATAGGGATTATGCCCCTTTGAAATCAGTCATAGTAAGAGATTCTTGTTTCCCTTCTAGATAACTGAGATTTGCTATCTATATGCTTTATCACATGTGAATCACTGTGGTAATACTTGTGAAAGACGTTTAGTTCAACCTACAGTGTACTGGAGACTTAAAGATTTGGATGTAGTCCCTTTGCCTAACTATCTAGAATCAGATCCCCTGGAGGTATGTGAATGAAGTTAATGGAAAGATGCCCCTGCAGTTATATACAAAACTATACAATGCTTTCATATCATTTTTTCAAAGGAGGCCATGTTCCCCTCCCCTGCAAAAATGCTCAGAACCAATGATTTAGAGCATTTTCTGATAAAGAACCCATGATAATAACTTCATTGTGAGAATTTTCTTTTTAAGTATAAACCTCAGAACTCCACCTGGAAGGACCATCCACACCTTCTATAAATCATTAATACAGACATTCCCTGAGTTTGGATCCCTCCCTCTTCCTGGCCTTGCAATTATCGCCCAGAGTATCAGGTAAGGATTCTAAGTAAATCAAGTATTTAATAACAATCCTTAGTAGTATACATTTCTCTGGTAACCGAGGATCTATTTCAGTGGAAAATTAGTCAAATTATTCCAAAATTGATTTCTTTGGTGTCATATCTTGAAGGAATAAGTACACACCTGTTGGAAGATGAACTATCCGGACAGCACTGTCTGTGGTATTTACATGCTGCCCCCCAGCTCCACTGGCTCGCTTAGTGTCAATTCTCAAATCTTTCGGATTAATCACAAGATTAATCTATACAGAAGAAAAACTGGTATTTTAAAAGGTTATATGTACCGACTTTATAAAGGCAAGAGCGACCCATTTATAAATACACAACATGTACAGAATTCATATATTTGGGAGGTTTAATTTTAAGACTAGAAAGTAGCTAGAAGGATACCAATTTAAAACTGTTTTGCTTTTTGGAAGAGTAAGGAATCGAAATAGTACAGGATTGTACAGTTTTGAAAAACAAATCCTTTCTAGTTCTCAAAAACCTGGCTTCTCTTTACCCATTTCTTACCAAAGAAACAGTAGAACTTGATACAATTCTGCCTACTTTTAGAACTGAATGCGTGAGCTAAGGTAAGGTTTTTTCAAATTTTTCTGAATTTAAAGAGCCTAGCAGCAGGAAAAAAAACCACACACACACACACACACACACACACACACACAAAAACACACACACACACACAATGGTAGCTTCAGAACTGTGGGAAGGGTCTGTTTCGTTTTATTTCAAACATGTTTGGAGGCAAAGATGAACCAAATGGAAATGGGAGTGACCAAGAAATCATGGGTCTCAATTCCTCAACACACTGGGATCTGAGGTCAAGGTAATGCTTTGTCCTGGGAGCCACCATCAAAAGCACTGTTTCATGAACAACTAAGAACCATTCTGTGACATGTCTGCAATGCTGGCGGTAAGAATCCTACCATTCCCTGGGCCTTCCACCTCTATGTTTCCCTGTGTGACTCCCTCTTATGGTTGCTAGAAGAATTAAGATGATACATGGACCTCAGTGTCTCATCTTTTCCTGAAAATTTCCACCCCAAGATGCTTAAACATAAGTGACTAGGTTGCTAGGTGTGGCTCCTGCCATTTATTCTACTTCACTCTCTCCCTTAACTGTTTAGTTTCTCATCTACGCTTCACACAAAAATTAGATCTAAAGAAACTATGAAGACCTAAAGAAAGCAACTCCATGAAACCTATTACAGAGTCAATAGCACTTTTTCCCAAAATTAGCATAGGAACCACTGAGAGTTCCTTCTCAAAGCATTCACACTTCATTCTGAAACAAGTCAGATATCTCCTATCACTTTTTAGCAGAAGGGAAATGAGGCAAAACAGAACTCCTACACTAAGTTATCTTAAAAATATAGACTGAGAATTTGCTTTGTGAGAAACAGTATACTCATTATGAACAGTGTAACAATATACTTTAATTTTAATGTAACAGGGTTATGAAGCAGCAATTCTGTTAATTACCTTTGTTAAATAGGATTGTTACTGTTAATACCCCATAAACCAGTCACACAAGGCAGAAGTCATTATAAAGGCAACCAAATAGGTTATTATTTTCACCCACAGAGATGATCTCACAGTAACTACTTATTAGGAAAATACTAATAGACAATGCAACATTGTATCATTTACAAATCCTTGATTTTTAACATTATAACATGTTTTAGACTGAGATAATATACAACTCAAAATACACAAGCTTCGAAGACCAAATGGATACTCAATTCAGTAAACTCTAAATGTTACTCTGGGGGCAAGGCACTGTGCTAGGCCCAGGATTCCAAGGAGAAGGGCTTATGCCTTACCTCAGTAGGCTGGGGTAATATCGCTACAGTCATGGTGCTAGTATGGATGCGGCCTTGCTTTTCTGTCTTTGGCACTCTTTGTACTCTGTGCACACCTCCTTCAAATTTCATGTGCCTATAGGCTTCTGAACCCCCAATGCTGGCAGACGCATGTCTAAGGCCACCTTGAAAATACAGGGAAATAGAATTATTTTTGTTATTCCTGCCATTTATAAATAATTGATCATCACATCTACTATCTTGAGCTATATTTTTAAACTCATAAAAGGAGATAAACATGGAGACTAAAAATCTTGAGGTATATTTTTTAAGTTATAAAAGGAGATAAACATGGAGACTGTAAAACATTAAAATATTTAGTGTTTTAATATTTATCTTTACTGCTTACAAGTACTAAACAAAACATGTATGAGGCTAATCAATTGACATCAGTAACATATCTAAGACTACTTTTAAAGACTGTTAGCAATTCAATGGTTAGTATTATTGAAAGACTCTCCATGAGATTTTATAGGTCATTTCAAAATTATTGTATTTGCCTTCAAATTTATTAGGTAAAGGATGAGCATAAAACTACATAAGCATCCTTACAGATAAGTTCTAAAGCCTAGTCATGGTCTTTCCAACTCTTTTCCTAAACACTTTACCCGAAACAAAATGAATAGTTTACTGACCTATTTCACTTGGAAAATATTCCAGGGTTTCAAAATGCCATCTTTTAAATGCGGCATATTGTTGATACATATCAAATATCTCTGAAGTAAACAACATTGCCTCCTGACCTCCAACTCCTGCAGTTACTTCCAGGATCAAATCATTTTCATCTGTTTCTTCTGAGGGAACCAAAAGTAAGATAATCTGTAAATATAAAAATATCACCCCTCCTATAATTAAGATTTAAAATTTACCAAAAAATAAAAAGCTAAATGATTAGATTCAGGAATTTTAAATATTTAACTTAAGTTTCTCCAAGCAAATAATTTAATATTGCTGAGTACTGTTCAACCATCTTGCCAATTAGAACTGTATAATGTGTAACTTCCATAAAGTATTGTTACAACTATATTATAAAAATGCTGTAAGATTCAGCTAAAACTTCAGGCTTGTTTTATTGTCTGTTGGAGTTCTTGTATGCTTTGTATCAGTTCTCTCTTCTGTTAATAAGAACTAAGTACTTGCTGTGATTAGGAAATTACACTGTTGTAGAAAGCAAAAGAAGATTCTAGCTCCATCCTGTTGAAATTTAAGGCCTAGTATGGCAGAAAACCCAAAGCACTCAAAACTGCATTTGTATTATTTTAAGATTTCTTATTATGGAAGATAAACTTGTAATTTTGAAACTAAAAAGGCCCTTAGAGATTATCTGGTCCAATTCTTTAATTTTACTTGTAAAGGAAACAGAGGTTAACAGAGATTAAATGACTTGTTTAAGGGCAAAGTGTTAGTTACTGACCAAGCAGGCAGAAGAACACAAACCTTTGTGCCTAGATCAGTCTTCTCTCCATTACAATAGTATGTTTCTAATCAAGGGGATCTAGAACAAAGACTTCTTAGATTAAGTTAATTAATAAGAAAAGCTACCAACATTTTATTGGTTCTTTAATATATGGCAGGCATTCTAAGCACTGTACATACTTTAATTCTTAAAACAATCTGGGGTAAGTATTATTAACAGTTCTACCTTAAGATGTGAAACTAACTTTACAGGGGTTGAATAATCTAGTGGCTCAACATTACCCAACTCGAAAGTAAGTGGAAGAGCTAGAATTGAACCTGAATATACCTGAGTACACTGCTATCACACTAGACACTGGTCAGAAGCCATGCTAGTTACTACTTTTCCATCTCTCTAGCCGATGCCAATACAACATTATCATTCAAATTTTGAACAAATGGATTTTACTTGTTTGTTGATTACTACACACTGTACAGAAACCTTTAATACACATATCCTTCTTATTCACACAAAATTTAATTTAGAAAATTGGTAAAACGCGAGCTACACTACACTTTTCACCTTAGAGTGGAATTCTCGCCTTCTAACATAGGTTATAGGAACATTAATTTTTAGTAATTTTCACATTTGGCTAAAGGGGAGGCAGATTCTCAAAAATAAGTACCCCCTTTCCTGGGTCCTTCCTTACCTAACACATTCTTTCACTTATCCCCAGAGGTAACTGCTGTCAACCTTTAGTCTCTGCTTTACAGAATTAGCAAAGAGTGGCTCTAATTTCATATAATTATTCTTCATTAACTCTATATGTTCTGTAATTCTCCTGGATGTATAACCAAAGCAGTGTAATCCAATTCTTAAAATCCTCAGGGCTTACTCTAGGTCTGACATTCTAAATAGTGTAAGAGATGCAAAATAAATATTCCTGGCCCTGAGGCTCACGGTCTACTGTCACTGTACCAGGGGACTTCAAGAAGTTGTATTTCAAAGTTATTTTGTAACAAAATAAACTCGTGCTACTTGTTATAACAAGTTACAGGTTCTAGTTTAAGGCACTAAAAAGGGCGTATCAGTTCTGCTAAAACTGAAGCAAGAAGAAACATTAAATTGCTGGTGAAGCTTGGGTGGAAGAATGGTGAAATCATTGATGCTTTATGAAAAGTTTATGAGGACAATGCCCTGAAAAAATCAGCAGTTTACAAATGGAGAACTCGTTTTACGTAGAGACAAGATGATGTTGAAGAAGAAGTCCACAGTGGCAGACCATCTACATCAGTTTGTGAGGAAAAAAATTAATCTTATTTGTGCCCTAATTGAAGAGGACTGATGGTTAACAGCAGAAACAATAGCCACAACAAAGACATCTCAACTGGTTCAGCTTATAAAATTCGGACAAAAAAATTAAAGGTGAGCAAACTTTCCTCTGGATGGGTGCCAGAACCTTTGCATGCAGATCAGCTGGAGGCAAGAGCAGAGCTTTCAATAGAAATTTTAAACAAATTGGATCAAGATCCTGAAGCATTTCTTTGAATTGTAACTGCAAGTGAAACATGGCTTTACCAGTATGATCCTGGAGACAAAGCACAATCAAAACAATGGCCACCAAGATGTGGAAGGGGTCCAGTCAAAGCAAAAGCAGACTGGCTAGGGGCAAAGGTCATGGCAATAGTCGTTTTGGGGATGCTCAAGGCATCTTGCTTATTGACATTCTGGATGGCCAACAGTATCTGCTTACTAGGAGGGTTTTGAGAAAGTCAGCCAGAGTTTTAGCAAAATACCAGGGACAGCTTCACCAGAGTCCTCTCCTACACCAGTGCTCCTGCTCATTCCTCTCATCCAACAGAGGCAATTTTGAGAGTTTCAATGGGAAATCCATAGGCATTCATGTTACAGTCCTTATTTGGCTTCTCCTTTTTTTGTTTCCTAATCTTAAAAAATGTGTAAAGGGTACCCATTGTTCTTTAGTTAATAATATAAAAAAGACTACATTGACATGGTTAAATTCCCAGGACCCTCAGTTCTTTAGGGATGCATTAAATGCTGGTATATCACCTTTTTGCTTACAAAAGTGTCTTGAACTTGATGGTGGCACTTATGTCAATACATTAAAGTTTATATATATCTTTTAATTCCAGTTTTCCAAAAACTTTTGAAGTCCTTTCATATAACCTCTTCTGCCCCATGTCTACCTCCAACCTTCTTTAAAAAAAAAAACAGAGGGAAGATACGTCACTATTTTGCTGCCTTTCCAGAAAATACTATCACTGTGACAGTTACCTTTCTGTGACAGCTGTACAGTATTTTTAGTATGATGAAAACAGGACCACGTGAAGTTTGTTCTTTAAAAGCCAGTTTATTGATAGTCATAATCATTTCAAAATGTATGCATATATCAAAACATCACATCATATACCTTAAATATATGCAATTTTGGGGTCAATTTATATCTCAATAAATCTAGAAAATAAATTTTAAAAACCCAATTTATTCTAAACAGTAACAAGCTAGTCACTTCTTTGTTTTTATAAACCTTTAATAAACGTTAATGCCTAAGAATAGCACAAATGCTTTATTCTTTGCAGAAATACCATACCTGATGCTTCAGCTGAGTTATTTCTTTTTGACACAGAGTTATTTCATTCTCTGCAAGTTTCCTTAAATCTTCATTCTCATCTAGGAAAAAAAGGGCAGAAGTTAAGGTTTTCCTTAATTAGTGTTGAACTGCCAGCAGACTTCTAGGAAATAGTTTTATGGTTATTATAGCTGAAGAGAAAAATAAAATGTCTATCTTGTCCTTTCAATAAATGCCATTCAATAAATGTCCTTTCAATCAATTTCACCATTTTATACATTAGTTTTCATAAGCATGTAAGTATAAAGTTTTTTTTTCTGACAAAAGAAGGTACAAGTAAAAATTTCTATAAAAATATAAAAAAGCTAAACTCTTCCATAATTTCATCTCCATGAAATATGCACTTTAATAAATATGCTTTTAGACTTCCAACTTAGACTATACAATAAACCAATAAGTGCATTTAGCTAATAAGATGGACAGAAGGGATACAGAAGTTTACACCAGTAAAACTAAAATTCAATTAAAAAGTAGAAAGTTATTTATTCTCTTATAAGCAAATGTTTCATTACTATTTTAGTAACCACCCAAAAACATTTATTAGACTCTGCCTAATGTACACAGAATGTTTATATGAAGTACTCCTCTCTCTCTGGCTTTATCCTTATTGTTGTTTCATCTTTAAATTTTCATTTTTATCTTATAAAACATACTTTCTCATTCCTCTACCCTATAGATGATATGCAGCCTATGTAAAGGAGGAGGAAAGGAAAAATTTCTGGCTATTAACAAATTATTCTCTCTATGGAAAGTTCAAACCCTTACAAAGTATCAGTTTGTATGCTTCTCTATTAAGAACCAACCGTGCTGGGAACTGGGATAATACATATGTAAGACCTGCCCTCAAGAGAGCATTATAGATAATTTTAGTTTCTTTATATTTTTCTAAAAGAGAAAAACAAAAAATAACCTAAACCACTATGTGATATGGTTTGGCTGTGTCCCCACCCAAATCTCATTTTGATTTGTAGCTCCCACAATTCCCACCTGTTGTGGGAGGTAACTGAATCATGGGGGTAGGTATTTCCCGTGCTGTTCTCGTGATAGTGAATAAGTCTTACAAGATCTGATGGTTTTATAAAGAAGAGTCCCCTGCACAAGTTCTCTTGTCTGCTGCCATGTAAGAAGTGCCTTCTGCCTTCCACCATGATTGTGAGACCTCCCCAGCCATGTGGAACTGTGAGTCTATTAAACTTTTTTTTCTTAAAAATTACCCCGTCTTGGGTATGTCTTTATCAGCAGTGTGAAAACAGACTAATACACTATGTGATCAAATATTAAAACAGTTGCACCTTGAAGGAATCTTGATTTTGGAATGGGCAGAAAAAGGAAAGAAAGATTAACTCAAGGAGAGAATAACAACAGCAAAACTGAAATAAGTAAGTACAGGAAGCACTGCTGAAAATTATTTTGGCACGCATATGGTATGGAAGAAATCTGGTAGAATAGAAAATGTGTTGAGTTAGGAAAAGCAAAAATGAATTCTAGCCCTAGTTTAATCGCTAAGGTACTGTTAGGGCAGTAGGCTCAACTTCTCTCAGTTATGACAAGAATGAAATGAAAGTTCTGAGCTGGATGATCTCTAAGGTGCCTTTCAGTTCTGCAAAGATAAGGAGATTGGAACTAGAGTCTAGAAGTAATTTAAAAACTGTGTTTTATTTAACCCAATATGCTCCAAATATTATTTCAACATGTAGTTAACATAAAAATATTACTTTCTATACCAAGTGTTTGAAATCTATATGTATTTTACACTTACACACCTCAATTCAGACTAGCCACAAATAGATGCTCAACAGCTGTGTGGCAACTGGCTACTATATTGGATAGTGCAGCTCTAAAGGGTTTAGAATGAGGAGTTACTCAGAGCCAATGGTAATACACTACTTCTTTAATTTCTCTTGAATATTATAAATCAACATATGTTTACTGGACACCTACCACGTGCCCGCCTTCCCCTTTCCCTACAAAGATGTTTATGGTTTCCTATTCTAAATGGATCCCATTCTTTTCAACCCTTTGAGTAGCTGCTTATTGTCACCCCTCTTTTCCCACCTAGATTTCTGGAGATAAAATGCCATTTTTATTACTTTTCTCCTGTTAACTCTAATTTACTTCTCAAGCTGTTACATTGGATTCTAAAATCATATCAAGACTATTTTTATTCAAATTACCAATAACAAAATTGCCAAATCGAAAGAGTTACTTCAGTGTGAGCTGAAAAGGTTGAGTTTTACCTTTCTATGTCAGGTACTGAGGAATTTTTTTTTTTTTTTTGAGGCAGGGTCTTGCGCTGTCACTCAGGCTGGAGTGCAGTGGCACCATCTTGGCTCACTGCAACCTCCACCTCCCGGGTTCAAGCAATTCTCCCACCTCAGCCTCTCAAGTAGCTGGGACCACAAGCACGCACCAGCATGCCCAGCTAATTCTGCATTGTTTGTAGAGACAGGGTTTTGCCATGTTGCCCAGGCTGGTCTCGAACTCCTGGGCTCAAGTGATCTACCCTCCTGGGCCTCTCAAAGTGCTGGGATTAGAGGCTTGAGCCACCACGCCTGGCCAAGGATCTCTTACTTCTTGAAATTTTCTTTAATTGGCTTCTACAGCTTCATTTATTTATCTACTTCAAGGTCACAAAGCTCTGGCTGTTTTTTTCTCAACCTTTTATAGCTTTCTTCTCTGCCTGCTCCTCAAATACTATGTATTTCTGGCCTTTTTAGACTTGTTTCTATCTTAATGAATTTTCCCTGAGTGTTCTCATCTACTTCTAAGGTTTAGTTTACCATGTATTGTATATCTCAAGAGCTCTCTTATGATTATTTGGGCTCAATTTTTCTCCTTTGTCAGTAATTTTTTCTCCTAGACTAGTACAGATATCTTTATTGGAATTCCTTTTCACAGGTATTTTTAACTTAATATGGCATTCACTGCAAAACTCATTTTTTAAAAAAATTTGGTCCAACTTTTATACTTTCGTCTTAATTAACAGTACCACTCATGTGCTGAAGCCAGAAACCTAAGACTTTTCTTGGAATTAACTCTCTCTCCTTCATCCTTCTCAGGACATAAGCCACTAAATCCTAATTGGTTCCTCAGAATGTTTTGTGAGTCAGACCTATTCCTATCACCATTTCTTCTTTGGATTGTTTCAACTGCCTCCTCCCTGGCCTGTCAGTCACCAGGGTTTCTGGAGAATACTCCAATTCATCCTCAACACATGCCACCATTAACTTTTCTTTACAAAGACGTGACTTCTCTGCTTAAAAACATATGCAGCTTTCCATGGTCTATAAAAAATAAATCCAAATTTTTTGTCTTGCAAGGTTCTTAACTGTCTTTCTGGCTTCATGTTTCTATGACATTATCATCTCCTACCTATTCTATACTTAGGTCATATTGAGTTTCCCAATTTATACCTTTACCTAGGCTGGTCACCTCTCTGCCTTTAATCTCTTGCACCATCTGACAGACAACCTCCTGCTTACCCTTCGGGATACACTTAAATGCCAGCCTTTGTTTTTGATAACGCTCTGGGGTTTATTGCAGATGTTAAACACTAATCTTTATAACTATAAAAGTCACTTAATATTTTTACTTCTTACACATCTCCCTTACTAGACTGTAAGCACCTAAAAGCTATTTCCGTAATTTTTTTTAGTAATTAGTGGTGTCTGACTAAATAAACCCTGGAGTACAGTAAGGGATCAATACAAGTTAAACTATTATTATATCCTATATGGGTGGGCCTTTACACCTCCCCAGTGTTTAACAAGTGCTTGCTCTCCTAGGTCTTTATTCATACATTTATATCTATGCTTTCTTATCAGCTATATTACAGGTAATTAATTATGTCCCTCACTAGACTGCGAATCTCTGTGGAAGCTTTCTACCCAAAGTGGTGCCTGGACCAGCAGCTTGGCAGGCCTGGGAGCTTATAGTAATGCAGACACTTAAGCCCCTTTCCAGAATCACTTGGGAAACTTGTTAAATGCACATCTAGGCCGGGCACGGTAGCTCACACCTGTAATCCCAGCACTTTGGGAGGCCGAGGAGGGTGGATCACGAAGTCAGGAGATCGAGACCAGACTGGCTAACACGGTGAAACCCCGTCTCTACTAAAAATACAAAAAATTAGGGCGCCTGTAGTCCCAGCTACTCCGGAGGCTGAGGCAGGAGAATGGTGTGAACCTGGGAGGCGGAGCTTGCAGTGAGCCGAGATCGCGCCACTGCACTCCAGTCTGGGCGACAGAGCGAAACTCTGTCTAAAAATAAAAAAAGAAAAAAGCACGTCTAGGTCTGAGATTCTGAGCCCTAAGTCTGCTATTAACAAGCACTGCCCGTGATACTACTGCAGATGGGTCTCCACACCACACTTTGAGAAACACCGCTGTGGAACCCATCACAGGGACAGTGCCTTATTTATCCTTGCTGAGCTAATGATCTCTTGCCCGAATACACAACTAATAAGCATGTAAAAGGGGGCAGAGCACCGTGGCAAAGGAGCACAACTGAGCCCACAGGAGAGGATGGGATCAGAGAGCACGCAATGATGTCCTTACCTCTGATCCAAAATAAAAACGGCTGCAAGTGAGTAAGAGTTTCAAACCCGGGTAGTGTGGGTAGTGGAAAAGGCAAACGAAGAGTCAAGAATGTGCTTTGACGCCGCTCCCCGGGGCCCGGCTCTTACCGTGCAGCAAGGGCTCGGTCTCCCGCAGCTCCTGCTCCTTCTGGTTCAGCAGTTTGATCACTGCCGCCAACTCCGGCCTCCTGACCTTCAAATGGGCTTCAGACCCCGCCTGGCGCTCGAGGAAGGTCCGCAAGGGCCCGCCCCGGGCGAACAGCTCCTCCAGCGGCGGGCTACCGGAGCTAAGGGGCCGGCGGGCTGGGCCAACTGCCCTGCGGGGCCAGAGGCACCGCGCAGCGCCCCACAGAAGCCGGGGCCGCATCACCAGGCCCAGACCGCGGAGCCTGACCGGAACCGGAAGTTCCGGGTAGACCAGCCCTCGCGACAACACCCGGAACTTGGAGATAGGGGTGAGAGCTCACCAAGCCCCGCCCGGCGCACGCGCTGTTTTTTAAAGGATTTTCCGGAAGCCTTGGCAGGAGCTTCCTGCCAAGCGTGAGAACGTTGCGAACTTCCCGGAGGCCAAAAGTTGAGGGGGCTGAGCGGAGCGTGATTGGGGCGGGGCGGGCCTGGGAGACCTTGGGGTCCTCTTCTGAAAGCCTCTTCGCAAGGACCCACTTGATGGGTGTCGGGTTGGGCCGGAAAGGGAGAGCAGCAAATTGCCCCTCTGTTTTCTGATAGTGAGGATTTCTTTCCCATGCCCTGAGTCGGGACCTCCAGAGCCGCAGTGGAGGGCAATCGAGGGTCTAGACGCTGCAGGGCGGAGGTCACAGCCACGCAAGTCGTCAAGTCTCCAGTGCACGGCTGGCCCTGAGTCTCCAAGAGCGAGTTTTATTATGGACACGCGTGTGTGTATTCCTCTTCCTTTTTGCTGCTTATGTTTCTCTTGTCCACGGTGGGTCAGGTTCGTGTTAATAAGGACGTGACAAGTGTATTATGAGATAACCACTGAATGAATTTGCACAATAGACATGCGTGCCCTTCATTGCCGTGTCATTTACTTGCTTTCAAAGGACTTTGTTATTCACCTGCCCATTCATTTTCACTTAGTCCCACCTGTCGTCAGCTTTTTAAAGAGGTGATTACGTGTTATAGTAACTACAGCCCAATAAAGTCTTCAGCTATCTGCCTCCAGGAGTCCAACTCTCGTCCCTTTCCAAAAAACTGGTAGCGGATAGGTGCCAGCAATACCGACATTTATTGGCATAATGCTTTGCACTTTTCAAAAGACCTGTTCACAGTTCAACGGAGAAATAGATATGAGGGAATAAACACAAGCAGGACCGTCCTGGGAATGCGAGGGCTAAACGCTCAATCTGGGAATTGCCACTACCTAACTGGTTGGGGCAGCGTCTACTAAGTGGTGTTTCACTGTTGAGAGAGGTGATATATTAGAAGAACGTAACTTCTAATTTATTCATAAAAAATAAAATGGTAAAAAATGGGAACCCTTATCAAGGTTAAAATATCCTTAGATCATCTAATCGAAACTCTTGAGGTTGAGTATAAAATTCTTAGACAATACGTTTGCATTGCCTCTCTCTTTTCATCGTTTAGCACGATATGCGATCCAAATGCAGAGTGAGTGGAAGAATGAAATGACTCTTCAAACAACAGGAAGCAAAAATAATTTTTTGCTACTTAAAAGCTCCAACTAATTACCTCAGTTCATTTCCCTTTGTGTATTCAGGCTACACAACTTTATACAATCGTTCTACTGTTGAAACCCATTTTATTTTAATCCCGATCTGAGGATAGCACAGGACTGATCAGGATGTTTTTATCTCTATTAGAACAATTGTTTCCCAAGTCTGAACTTAACTTTGAATTTATTGTAACCATGGAAATGGTGAGAATCACTTGAACTCAATATGATATATCTCTCAGTTGAATTCTCAGAACATAAGTCATTTCAACTATATTTTTTTATAAAAGGTGCAAAATTTTAATTAAAACATTATAGAACAATGTAAAGAATCTAGCCAGAATTTATTTTCCCCCAAGTGCATAAGCAATTTAAGTAACACATAGAAGTGTACCTTTTATTCCTATAGTGTCATACCAATGAGGAAACAATAACTTTCTAAGGATACATTGTTGAATTCTTTATTAATTCAAAACATTTTAAGAAAGTCAGTGTAATGCATATGCATTTTACAATAACATCCATAGGTTTCCACAATATAGTAAAATGAAAACATCTGTATTTTGTTTACTTTGAAAACTCAAAGATATCTATAGTTTGAGACTTCTGAATATTTTTACATTATTGTCATGCTCAAATTCTGTTACATGGTGAAAATTCTAGCATTTTCCAGAAGTATATTATTTTACATAGGTAAAATGATAAAATTGATTCTAGGAAGGGGGAATAAAAAACCCAGAAAAACTTAAATTGATGGAAACATAATCTGGATTCTCTATTCAATTTATGAATACCCACCGTTATTCTGGCATTGCAAAATAACCAAGTGTGGTGCCTCTTAAGTTGTATTCATGCACTCAAAACTTCTTTATTGTCCACTAATAAATATTGGTGGAGTACAATATATGGATATAGATTAAGTGTGATGAACATGGTAGTAAAAAATTATACACATTTGATATGTAATTTTATAAAACCAAACACATTGAAATTCTTAATATTTAGCAAACATTTAAAAATCATATACAAGAAATGTATTTATGACAAATCGGTTAAAGCCAGCAGGAAATATATCAGGTTTTTTACATTATTTCAATATTCAGTATTCATTGATTAGTGGAGGGCAATATAGAAATGCAATAAGCAAAATGGTAGTTTAAATTGAAATTACCTCTTACGACAATTAGTAAGACTAAGATCTTTAATATCCAAAGTATGTGGATGATTATTGTAATTAATTGCACAGATAGTTCAAGGGAAAAATTCACTTTCACCTCTATTAGGTGAATATTCAGGCTAAGACTTTTGGAGTTTTATTTTTTCCACTTCACTGTATTTTCTTTAAAGCATTTATTAGCAATCAGTTAGTGGAACCTAATATTAGTGTTTAGAATTTGTTTAGCTCAGTGTAAATGTCCAGAAAATTTACCTTCAATATAATCTCTTTTAAAATATATTACTTTACAGTGGAGAAACATAATAGATGCTACCTCAGCTAAGTGATCAAGGTTAACATCAACAGCTAAGAGTCGCCTAAAGTTGAGAAAGTGTCACAGCTAAGAAGAGTCCCAATGATGGCATGTACCTTTGATATCACGTGATAAGCATGGCACTTTACTGTTGTGTTCTTCCAAAAACCAAAAACCTGTGTCTAGTCATGAGAAAAACATCAGACAAATCCCCACAGAGGGACATTCTCCAAAACACCAGTTTATTTCTCAAAACTGTCATCAGAAACAAGGAAAGTTTCAGAAATTGTCACAGCTAAGAGAAGCCTAAGGAAACATGACAACTAAATGTAATGTGGTATCCTGAATTGGATCCTGGGACAGAAAAAGGACATTAGGTTACAAACTAAGGAAATCTGAATAAAGTATGAACTTAATGATCAATATTGGTTCATTAATGCCCATAGATGTATAAGGGACCTCTCTATTTGCAGTTTTTCTATAAATCTAAAACTACTCTAAAATAAAAGGTTTAATGGGCACATTACTATTTTAAATTTTATACATTTTATTTTTTCCTTAGAGTCAGGGTCTCACTTTGTTGCACAGACGGGTCTGGAACTCCTGGGCTCAAGTGATCCTCACGCCTTAGTCTCCCAAAGTGCTGGGATTATATGCGTGAGCCACCGTGTCTGGCCCATTACCACCTTTTAGTAAGTTTTTATTTTCATTGTAAAATTGTTAAAGAAAATTATACCACCTTAATATTAAAAAGTGTTTTCTAATTGTCAATCTCTTATAACTTAGTCTTAGCCCTATAATTCATTTATATATTTAGCAAGTAACTTGATATTATTTCTGTCCTTGGAAATGTTGTTTTATTTCCTTTGGAAATAAAATTTTCAAATGATTTTCTTATTTAAACTTTAATTTTAACCTATAATTGTATAGCTGTCTATCTATCTATCTATCTATCTATCTATCTATCTATCTATCTATCAATCATCTATCTATGTCATTGAAAGAAACATTTCTATAGATTTGAGGTGATGGTGAACTGAAAGTAGTGATTTGGGATCACATTACTGAGAAAAGCAATAACATTGATATAGTGTTCCATCTTAAAATATGATTGTATGTTTTAAGGACTAGCTAAATCAGATGTTTAATGCATGTTTTGAAAAAAAATAGGGGAAAATGCATTAAAATGACATTTAATACAAGTATACAATAACAATTATTGACGTGAAGTACTTTGATAAAATAATAATGTATGCCACACTTTATTCTTTCCATGTTTGTTTTATTTAATGCTCATAGCAGTCCTGCTAATTACATATTTTATTTGTCATTTGTAGATGAGGAAATGACTCAGAGAAGATAAATGATTTGACCAAAGTTACATGAGACAGAAATATAACTTGAAATCAAATTTGTAATTTTAAGTGCGTGATGTTTTTGTAGTATCCTACCTAAGTGAATCTGTGGACATACATTTCCATTAGTAAGCACTGTATGTGGCATTCTTTTAATATAGCAATAAAAGCTAAATCTTTAGAAAGGACATGTATCCAAGCTTAGGACAGAAACACAATCTGTTTATTATTCTAAAATCTTTATTTCTAACTGTTTAAAAGCTGTAATGCAGTGAGAGCAGTTAGGTGTAAGTCAACAGTTTTAAAATTCGGAAACTTCTGAAACGAGATGTAACATGAGAAATAATGAGGGAAAAATGAATTTCATGTGGCACATATGACATATTTAAGAATATTATATTTGGTTATTGTCATCAATGCTTAATATAGTGTTCCGTTTCCCTACTCATCTTACAGCTTTTATCATAATAAAATCAGTTCCCAGACTAGGACCTTCTATCACTTAGGGCAACATTTTGCCTTTTGTACTGTTTTCACTAAAGTCAAAGTCTTGACCAGTCCCTTGAATTCATCGGAAAAAATGTCACTTGGGGCTGGAGAGGACTACACCTATAAGAGTAATAATTTTAAAAATACTTGTAAAGAAATAAAATCTGGGTATTTAGAAATAGTATTGGTCACTGTGCATTGTCTTGTGTTGCAAGGATATTTTAAGCATTGCAGAGAAAATCTGAAGCAAGTTTTGGGTTATCAGTTTTATTGATAAATATTTGCAGTTGTAGCAAGTGAAGAATTAAAAATTTTGGCAGATTGGATGTTGTTTTCACAGGAGAACAAAACCATTGGTCAGGAATTTGAAGATGGAAAACACAAAACTACATGTTTGAAAAATATAGTTAGAAAATTATGGTTGTAAACTGTCAATGTAAATAGGCGAAAATATTTTTTGGAAATATCTTTACCATCTTTCAAAATAATTTGGCAATGTGTCAAGATCAAAATATTCAAAATACATGTTTGATAGACTTCTATCTATAGACATTTTCTGTCTCTTTAAGACTTAAAAATATTATTGTTGTTATTATTATTATTATTATTATTTTGAGATGGAGTCACCAAGGCTGGAGTGCAGTGGCATGATATCAGCTCACTGCGACCTCTGCCTCCTGGGTTCAAGCGATTCTCCTGCCTCAGCCTCTCGAGTAGCTGGGATTAAGGGCGCCCACCACCATGCCCGGCTAATTTTTGTATTTTTACTAGAGTCGGGGTTTCACCATGTTGGCCAGGCTGGTCTCGAACTCCCGAGCTCAAGTGATCCGCCCTTCTTGGCTTCCCGATGTGCTGGGATTACAGGCTTGAGCCACTGTACCTGGCCAAGAAATTTTAGGTGGTTTTCCAATATGTTTTATTTTTTTACTTTTTGATTGTATTTTAAATTCCTTCTCTCTTCATTTCAACACCAAAGCATGTAATAATTGGTATTTTTTTGAGATATAATTTGTCACAATTACAATATGATTTTTAAAAGTACAAATAAGTTAAAGGTATAGAAAAATGGATAAACTCAAAAGTAAAAATCAGCTGATTTTAAATCAGCTTAATGGGATGAAAATGTATTTTTGCTCCTAATAAATAAACATTATTCACTTATCCCTATAGTCCTTTGGCAAAACTGAACTATCAGGTAAATAAACAACACATATTTCATTCTGTAAGTCAGAACCTAGGCAGCATTAAAGGATACTAATAAACACACCATGCACTATGACCACATATCAGAACTGGTCATTCTATGTACATATTTTAAGATTTCAAAAAAAAAAAAATCACATTATGGTCTTGAGTTCTGCATTTAATAACTTCAGTATCAAAGTTGTGTTTTGCTCTTGTGGTTCATGTGCACACTCTAACACTGTCAGAGCATCTATACTACCTTTGGATAACATCATAACAGCCCGAGTAAAGAAGTGCCATCCATCCATCACTGGTGTGATTAATGTACAAGATCAATCTCTGAAGAAATCTGGCTCTCCAATTTATTTATATATACATAATCTATATCCTCTACTTTCTTTCTTTTATAGATACATCTAAAGTTAGGCACTATAGAAAGTGCATTAATCTCTTTCTGTGTGCATCAGCAAATTCTAACAGTATACAAAGATACCTTGACAATCGAAAACACAAAGTGTCCATTTTAAAGTGCTAATTTTTCCCCAGGGAGGAATTTACTCACTAGGAAAACTCAAATTCTAATAAAACAAATATTGTGCTCTTGGAATGGTAGCATAGACACCAGTTGAAGGCTTTTTTGTTTATTTATAATAGCTCTGTAACTTAAACGAAGGAATTATATCATACTTAGAAAATTAGTAGAGTTGCAAATATACAGACATACTCTTAAATGAGAAACCCTCCCTCACCCAAAAACATGAGTTTAGCACAGAAATGCTCACATAGCATATGGTTATCAACATCTGATGTGTAAATCTGCTCTAGAATCTTTCTTAGCACAACTTCCTAATCAGGTTTCAAAAGGATATATACCAACTTTAAAATCCGTGTTCTACAAATGCCCAGGTTAGAGATTAGGACTCTTTATAAGGGCCCTTATCTTTTACATTTGGTAAAATATTAAAGATATTGTCAAACAGACAATTCATCTAATAGTCCAAAGTATCTTATAAAGATAACTTATGACTAGCAGGTCACCATCATATATAGTAACAACAAGAATATAAAGGCTACATTTAAAAAGATGGATGCATGCAGTGTATCACAGTATATTACATATTTTCTAGTCATGTGCACCAATTTGTTGTGCCTCAAACACAGAAACAAATACGATACTACACCATACATGTGTATATATCATAGTAGCATAATAAACTCAATTCTAAGCAAGAAAAAAAATTAAATAATTTAGGAACAATAGAACTTCACAATAGAAGTGATGATTCTTTTAGGTTTTTCTTTACTCTTTAGGAAAAAATATGACTTTTGTAAACATCTTCATAGCTATCTTTTTTCAACATATTACTGAAAACTATTATTCAAAGAGTATTTAAATGACATGAATAAAATATGTCAACACACTAACACTTTCAGAAAACACAGGCATTTGTTAAAAGAAATGATTATTATAAATATTTTCTATCTTGCATTTTAACTACATTTCCATAAATAACGTATTTAAAAGTGCTGAATATGGTAGGATAGTCAGCAACGCCAGTGTAAACAGAATATTTTGTTTTCTACTCCGCAATTTTTTAAAAATCCCATTTTGTCAAACACTGCAACAGTTAAAATATTTGCATAGGGAATAGATAATAGCCCTTTTATTCATGTCTCCTGAATTTTATATGAATTAGAAAATCATACTTGCTTAAAAAAACAATTTTTGAAATGTTTTAAGTTTATGGAAAAAGAAACTTATGATGCCAGCCTTTCAAGTAAACTAAATTTAAAAAGAAACCCCCACACTCGTTTTTTTAAAAAATATGCTTAATAAATTAAAAAATGAGAGGTAGTTAAAAAAATGACAAAGAAAACCTGTAACTGTAATATCATCCTTAATATAAGGCCAGTGTTCTCAATGGATATAAATCTTTTTAAAACTTTCATTTTAGGTTACTCAGTATTATATTCATTCACTTTAATATTAAAAAAATAGTCTTCAGGGGATATTAATATTCAAATGTAACACTTTGATATAAATATGACACTGATTATTTTAATTATCACTTTTCTGCATGACAGAATATTGTTTCCTTGAAGGTCAGAAGTACATGACAATGTCAGGCAAGTGTTTTTGTCGTAAAGATTTAGTGTACTTATAAAAAATAATATGGCAGCTGGAAAATTTGAGCACTGTACTGCCTTTTAATTATGGATGAAAACGAATAGTTTGGTTTAAACATCTTTAAAATGTCATCCTTAAGATATTCTGTGAAAACAGTTAAGGTCTGAAGTAGAGAATTATTTTCTTCATAACCCTTATAAAACTTTTCCTGGTAAAAACAGCTTTTCACTGGATTTCACTTTCAAGGAAAATATGCCACAGGACAGATGCTATTCATCAAAATGTTTTACAGTGCTACATGTAGGCATTCCTTTATTAAGTCCTTTTGTTTATATTCCAAAACTAAGTTATCAAGCTTATTATTATTTTTTTCTTGCTGAAGTACATAACTTTACACAACCATTTTAAAACTGGAGAGCCAGTCTTTAATAAATTAATTACAGTATTGGACATCTGATATATACATAAATTCATTTTCTTCTATTACAATTAAAAGCAGTATCACTCTTTGATTTGTCATTGAGATAGGATATCTTCAAATTGTTTTGTGCTTTTTTTTCTTCTTCTTTTTTTTTGTTTTTTGTTTTTTGCTTTTAGCATAGTAAACTCTCCTGTAATGAAAATGCCACAGTTTTGGCAGTGAACAACCAGAGGAATCCCCATTAGGATTTTCCAACAAACAGAGATAAATAGCTCTTTTTCATGTACAGAAATATTGGCTTCAAAATTAGTGTACTAAACACAGTATATAGAATGTTGAATACCATTGTTACATTGTAAAAATTGCTTTTTTCTGTCTTAGATTATGTTAAAAAATGCAAACCATGGCCGATTTTTTTGGCAATTATTTCTTAAGACCATATTGCACAAAAGTCCTTAAATACAGATGTAAGTTATGCTATTGGATTAAATATTACAACAACTACGTGGCAAATGAAGCAGTTTTACTTTGCACATGCAGTCTCTGGAGATACACGAGGAGACTGTTCATAGGACTACAAATACACTTTGCTTGCAAGTAGAATGAGTGTTGAATAAAACAAACAATTTGGCAATTCATTGTTTTGTGTGGTATTTTCTCCAAACTTAACCATGGAAAACCTTGATAAAAATGGAGACAAAGACCATAATGGTTGTGTTTTCACAGTAGCCTGAGGAATGCTAAACTGTAGTTCTCCAGGAACTCAGTTTCTGATGTTATTTAACTACTTTTATTTCCCATCTCAGCCCTCCAAAATGATTGTTTTTAAATGAACATTAAGATTCAGAAGAAGAGCCAGCAGTACTTTCAACAAATGACTTATAAATTTGAGAGTTCAAAAACCTTGGAAAGGAATCTCTGTGCATTAAAGTATATATCTGAAGTTGGGCGTCTTCATACATGTGAGGATTAGGATCCAACAGATTTCTATTGATCACCTCTCTAACTCGAGAATCAAGACTGACCTAAAAAGAAACAAGAGCAAATACATCAAATAACACTTTTTTCAAAAGACCTCAATTAAGTAACTGTAAGTTTGTGACATTTTAGAGAAACTTCAAAGAGCAAATCCAACTACCAGAAGTCTTGAGTTCATCTTTTCACACTACAAAACCTTATGTACTTTTCCCCTTCAAAATTTGCACTAAACAACAAAAAAAGGAAATTAAGTCTTTTAAACCAGAAATTTAGTTTACAGATGTCTTTGCTTACTTGGTTTTACGGTTTCTATGCATTCATTCAGGAGTTTTTGACAATTTCTAATCATGGTTGAGGTACCCGAAATTTCCTAGCTACAATATGAATTCACCTCCTCCTATTCTGTGATTGGTGGAGGCTGGCAATATTGATAAGAAGATAAAAATCTACTGGCAGAAAAGAGTTCCCTGGCAAAAATTAACATGCATATAAAATGCCAATTCCCCACAGTTTTGTGTCCCAACAAGTCCTACTGTGTCAAAAGTAGGAAACCAAGAGTGTGGCAGGGCATGCAATGAGCAGGGATGCTTCATATCTCACATCTGCCTGGCAAGGACTAGCAAACATTCTTATACATCCAAAGACCTCTTACTAACGATGAAGCAGATCAGTTGCTTGGAGTGAAATCTTTGAGAGGAGATATAAGAATAGGAATGCAGAATAAACATTAAGATAATCAATGCAGTGTTATTTGAAAAGTGTACAGAAATTAAATTCTGCAATGATTTAGGATTTTCCCTCTTCCTCACTAAATGTGAATCCTCTTGGAACTGGTAAAATATGTTGGAAAGGGAAATGGGGAAAAATACTTGGCAATAAAGGCATGGTTGGAGGAACAGAACTAAAGCTCTGCACTGAAATACCATGTTAGAACAACCCCACGAGTGGTAAATAACCAGAGTCCAGATTGTTTTCCTCGATCCTCACTATTTAGCAAGGAATAGGACCTGTGAACCACAGTTATTTCATGATATATTCACATACAAACCTTCCATATTTATATTTAAACACGTTGTCATAAGCATTCTGCACATGCCTTTTAGTTCTGGCTTCTTTTCCCACCACTGTTTGGACTAAGTCTGGGAACTAATACAGTCTCTTACTGAAGCCTCTCCTATTCCATCTAGTGTCCCCAGGTTCCTGAGCTCAGTAGACCACATGGAATTGGGTTGATTTGCTACACCCCAGGGATGGCTACTAGATTTGTTGGGAGATGGCAATCCGGACTACATTTCTGTGGTTTAGCCAGACCAACTCATATGGGGACATCTCATTTTACTGCGCTTCCCTTTATTGTTTTTCGCAGATACTGTGTTTGCTACAGATTGAAGGCTTGTGGCGATCCTGTGTCAAGCAAGTCGACTGGCACCATTTTTCCAATACCATGTGCTCACTTTGTGTCTCTGTGTCACATTTTGGTAGTTCCCATAATATTTCACAATTTTCATCATTATTATATATTTTAAGGTGACCTTTGATGTTACTCTTGCAATTGTTTTAGGAGGCCATGAACCATGCCCATATAAGACTTAGTTAATTCTTAATTGATGACTATGGTGTGAATACTGACTGTTCCACTGACCTGCCATTCCCACATCTTTTTCCCTCTCCTCAGGCCTCCCTATTTCCCACGGAGAAAACAATATTGAAATTAGGCCAATTAATAACCTGCCAGTGGCCTCTAAGTGTTTAAGTGAAAGGAAGATTCACACATCTGTCACATTAAATAAAAAGCTAGAAATGGTTAAACTTAGTGAGGAAGGCATGTCGAAAGCAGAGACTGGCCAAAAGCTAGGCCTCTTTTGAAAGTTAACCAAGTTGTGAATGCAAAGGAAATGTTCTCAAAGGAAATTAAAAGTGCTACTCCAGTGAACGTGTGAGTAAGAAAGCAAAACAGCCTGTTGCTGAAATTTAAAAAGTCTGAGTGGCCTGGACAGAAGATCAAACAAGTCACAACGTTTCCTTAAACCAAAACCTAATCCAGAGCCAAGGTCCTAACTCTCTTCAATTCTGTGAAGACTGAGAGAGGTGAGGAAGCTGTGTAAGAAAAGTTTTACGCTCACAGAGGTTGGTTCATGAGGTTTAGGGAAAGAAGTCATCTGCATAACATAAAACTTCAAGGTGAAGCAGCAAATGGCTGACGTAGAAGCTGCAGTAATTTATTCAGAAGATCTAGCTAAGATAATTGATAGAGGTGGCTACACTAAACAGTAGGTTTTCAATATAGACAAAACAGCCTTATATTGGAAGAAGATGCCATCTAGGACTTTCAGAGCTAGAGAGAAGTCAATGCCTGATTTCAAAGATTCAAGGACAGGCTGACTCTGTTGTTAAGGGCTAATACTAAGTGGTAACTTTAAACTGAAATGAATGCTTATTCACCATCCTGTAAATCCTAGGGCCCTTAAGAATTATGCTAAATCTACTCTGCCTGTGAACTATAAATGGAACAACAAAGCCTAGATGACAGCACATCTGTTTAAAGCATGTCTTGCTGGATGTTTTAAGCCCACTGCCAAGCCCTACTGCTCAAAGAAAAAAGATTCCTTTGAAAGTTTTACCGCTCATTGACAATGCTTCTCGTCATCCAAGAGCTTTGATGAAGATGCACAAGGAAATTAGTATTGTTTTCATGCCTAACACAACATCCATTCTGCAGCCCGTGGATCAAGAAGTAATTTCAACTTCCAAGTATTATTTAAGAAATACATTTCAGAGGCCAGGTGCGGTGGCTCAGGCCTGTAATCTCAGCACTTTGGGAGGCTGAGGCGGGTGGATCACGAGGCCAGGAGATTGAGACCATCCTGGCTAACATGGTGAAACCCCGTATTTACTAAAAATACCAAAAATTAGCTGGGCATGGTGGCGGGTGCCTGTAGTCCCAGCTACTTGGGGGTCTGAGGTAGGAGAATGGCGTGCACCCGATGGGACGCGGAGCTTGCAGTGAGCCAAGACCATGTCACTGCACTCCAGCCTGGGTGACAGAGCCAGACTCTGTCTCAAAAAAAAAAAAAAGAAATACATTTCATAAGGCTATCACTGCCATAGTGATTGATACCTCTGATGGAACCAAGCAAAGCAAATGAAAAACCTTCTGGAAAGAATTCACCATTCTAGTCATTAAGAACATTTTTTTTTTTTTTTGAGACGGAGTCTCGCTCTGTTGCCCAGGCTGGAGTGCAGTGGCGGCGATCTCAGCTCACTGCTAGCTCTGCCTCCCGGGTTCCCGCCATTCTCCTACCTCAGCCTCCTGAGTAGCTGGGACTACAGGCGCCCGCCACCTCGCCCGGTTAATTTTTCATATTTTTTAGTAGAGACGGGGTTTCACCGTGTTGGCCAGGATGGTCTCAAACTCCTGACCTCGTGATCCACCCGCCTCAGCCTCCCAAAGTGCTGGGATTACAGGCGTGAGCCACCGCGCTCGGCTGTCATTAAGAACATTTGTGATTCATCAAAGGAGGTCAAAATATCAACATTACCAGGAATTTAGAAAAAGCTGATTCCAACCCTCCTGGATGATTTTGAGGAGTTCAAGACTTCAGGGGAGGAACTAACTGCAGATGTGGTGGAAATGGTGATAGAGCTAGAATTAGAAGTGGAGCCTGAGGATAGGACTGATTGCTCCAATTTCATGATAAAACTCTAAAGAATGAGGACTTGCTTCTTATAGATAAGCAAAGAAAGCAGTTTCTTGAGATGGAATCTATTTCTGGCGAAGATGCTGTGAACATTGTTGAAATGACAACAAAGGATTTAGATTACATAAACTTAGTTGATAAAGCAGCAGCAGCGTTTGAGAGGATTGACTCCTATTTTGAAAGAGGCTCTTCTGTGGGTAAAATGCTACCAAAAAGCACTACATGCTATAGAGATACCTTCTATGAAAGGAAGTCAATCGATGTGGCAAACTTCATTGTTGTCTTATTTGAATAAATTGCCACAGCTACCCCAACCTTCAGCAATACCAGCCTCATGAGGCAGCAGCCATCAATGTCGAAGCAAGACCCTTCCTCCACCAGCAAAAAGATTATGACTCTCTCAAAGCTCAGATGATTGTTAGCAGTTTTTATCAATAAGGAATTTTAAAATAAAGGTATGCACATTTTTAAGACATAATGCTGTTTTTATGCTATTGCTAAGTATTGTTTATACTATGACTACAGTATAGTATAAGCGTATCTTTTTTTTTTTTTGAGGCGGAGTCTTGCTCTGTCGCCAGGCTGGAGTGCAGTGGCGCGATCTCGGCTCACTGCAAGCTCTGCCTCCCGGGTTCAGGCCATTCTCCTGCCTCAGTCTCCCGAGTAGCTGGGACTACAGGCACCACTAAGCCCGGCTAATTTTTTGTATTTTTAATAGAGGGGGGGGTTTCTCCTTGTTAGCCAGGACGGTCTCAATCTCCTGACCTTGTGATCCGCCCCCCTCGGCCTCCCAAAGTGCTGGGATTACAGGCGTGAGCCACCGTGCCTGGCCAAGCATATCTTTTATATGCATTGGGAAGCCAAAATATTTGTGCGACTTGTTTTGTGATATTTGCTTTATTGCGGTTGTCTGTAACTGAACCTGCAGTCCTGCTGAAGCAAGCCTAAAAAACATTACTTGGCTGAACTACACATTTGTCTTTGTTGGGAATTCTTTAAAAATAAAAATGTTCTGGAAATGAATTGTTCAATTTTTATTTTCTGTTATTACCACATGAGGTCACTATCAAGTACAAAGTAATTTTTAAAAGTACAGAATATTTTTCTCCAACGTTTTTATTTTATCTAAAAATGTATTTTTGCATTTATATGCCAGAGGGAAATGCTGACACTGGAGTTTAAACTGAGATAAACTGATTTATCTTATTCTGAAACATCATGTTATGGTAAGGTAAAATCTTACGAAACACCTCTGTTTTTAGAAATGGTGCTTTCTTTCAAACTTGAGAACTTTTTGTTTCAACAGAGCAGGAAACTTTACATTAGTGATTTAAAAAAAGGGGGTCATTTACTTCTTAAATAATAGTATCATTAAATGTAGTGTAAAACTTTCTTCTCAGTAGATGGACTTATATTATCTTAAGACAAATAAAATAACAAACTATTAAATGTCTTATGTCCTCATTGTTTAATTTTTAATTTTGCAAGCTAAAGGCAGTAGTGAAATATTGTAACGTCATACAGTTCAATATTTAGTAATCTATAATGAAAATGCATTTGTTATTACTATTTAAAGAATAAAATATTTACCTTAATAGCAGGTTGTTTGCCTGAAAAGGCTGTCGATCAGTCAAAAGAAGTGTAGCGAGGTCAAATAATAAGGATAAGCCCCATGGGGATAACAATCTATTGTTTCATCTTGTAGCATCTTTGTGCTTCAGAATGTGGATCATCTATAATACAAGGTATTGGTGGTGGATCCCAGTTGGGCCTGGGCCACAGTCACCCTAGGATTCAGGTGTGTCTGGATGGCTTCTAAAGCCATCTTATCTGGGCTCCATTGCATGAGGGACTGAGGAATTTCCTGCATAGAACTCATCCTAAGGGAAGAGAAAGTTGAGTAGCACAAGATAAGAGCTATCCTCAGGCAATGCACGTCTCCTCTTAACTCAGGCCACATAGACTCTTACCGAGGTGGTGTGGGGGGAAGAGTGCATTCCAGCAATAACAGAATTTATAGCACAATAGCACCACCATTGTGAGACAGGACACAAGACAGCATGATAGGTTTGACCGCATTTAACTGGCAGTTCTAGCAGTACTGAAAAGTCCGGCAATGTTGAGACATAGCAACTGAAGTTGTAAAGACACAAGTGAGTTTGCAATAGGTCTCCGTGAACTTGGAAGCATTCATTCCCACAGGGAGTAGGAGACAGGGAGGCAGAAAAGCAAGGGACTTGCAAGCAATAGTCATGAGAGTGAACTGTTCAACAAGAGTATGGAGGTAAAGCGAGGAGAATGAAGACAGAGAAATCTTGTTAGTGTGGCTTGGGAAAATCTGGGCTAAACTGAGTCATATACTCTAGTTAATCTTACTAGATTTCCTATTCATTGAAGGAGGATATGAAGGTAGGTTAGCATTGCTGAAAGGGAGTACACCAACTTTTGACCCTGCCTTTTAATTCTAGTCATCAAGATGCAAGGGAAAATTTGATCCTATGGACATTTTTGGCATAAATATACAAGAATGATGAATTTTCACTGAAAGTCTTTTTTTCCATAGAGAACCCTTCTTAACGTTATTTAATTCCCTGAACAATGTTTTTCATGTATCACAACCAAGTGTTTTCTCCATTTATCTCTCTTATTTTTACTGTTACTGAAGTTTCTTTATTTAGAATTCCTTTCCAAGTAAAATTCTGATTAATTTTTTCCCTTTATAAGTCCATATCAAATTTTACCAATGATAACATCTACCACTGGAAATTTTCTTTTCTGTTTTTAATTTGAACTAAATTTGGTATTCCTACGTTAAATTTTATAAATCGAAAGAATATGTGATCCTCCTATCAATTTTAATAAATTTTTGCTTTGTGTACATTTAGTCACGTTTTATTTTGTTTGAATTTATCTCTTCGAACAAAGATGATTGGCAGGGTAAACTGTAATGTAATATTCTTGGTGGTGTCTGGATAATAGGAGAGGATATCCTGCTCGTCTAGGGGGAGGGTTCAGGCCTGTGGTTAAGGTTGCTATTTCTCATCATGTGTGAAGTTCTACAGTTGGGTTTATAGAAATCTACGGTAACAACAGGAAGAAAATAATAGGCAATGGAAGAACTAATCAGCATGGTGTAGTTGGAAAAGCACCACATTTGGAATCAGAAGATCTTGGGCTAGCATTCTATCTCTACCAGATATATTTCTAATGTGCTCAAACATTCATTTTACCTCTTTGAGAATCAGTTTCTTTTGCTTTAAAGTGGTACCATCTGTCCTCGTGGCTGAAAGATTGCTGTGAGACTCAGACTGTAATAATACATGTAAGACCACTGTGCCAATAATGAAGCTAATGTAAAGTAATAATAATTGATCATAATTATGACATCATCTTGATCAAACCCAATGTGTTTGGCTTTTGCATCAACTTGAATTTTACCTCTCAGAGTGACCTTTCCTGACCACTTCTATTCCATCTAATTCAATCTCCAGCCCATCACAATTTTTAGTTACTTGTTTCAACAAGATTTGTCTGTCTTTCTGAAATGTAAGCTCCATTAAGGGATTGGCCAGTGTCTCTTGTTTATCATCATATCCCCAATATCTAGCCCAGTGCTTGGCTCATAGTAAGCAGTCAATAAATATTTTTTCAATGATAATATGCGTGCATGAAAAATACATTTAGGAAAATACAGTCAAGTGAGTTCTGTTTAGGAAAACTGAATTAAATCATTGAATGTGCTAAATTCACAAAATTTCACTTAAAGACATATCTACATGGACACACAGAATCTGCCTGTCTATCACATAAGCATTATTTTTTAGATAATTCTGGTGTTTAAATAGGTCTATTATTCTTTTCTCTCAGATGGTAACTGGGAATTTAGAAAAATCAGAAAAAGCAAACTCCTACTACTATTACAATTACCATTCCCCAGAGCTTGAACGTAACAGATTTCATGGGTTTTTAGGCTTTCTCCATCCATGCCTTCATTCATAACACTACGACGTGGAGGTTCCAGCGCACTAAAGTGAGCTACTAAGTGGCTCACAGACGGTAAGTGACAGGTCCAGTTTATAGTCCCAGTAATGACAACGCCATCACTAGGCAGATTTCTACATAACTGGACCATAGTTTTCTTCAATTCAGATAAATGTCTTACATTTGTTGAAGGATTTATAATTATTTCTTTTTTCAGTAGCTTAATGCTATTTACAGTTGATAAGAGCCTTTAAATATATTTTTTATTCAAGTTATTTATTTTGCTAGGTTTGTCTTTTGATATACTTTGGATGTTGGTTTCCACCCTAATCACAGGTTGAAATGTAATCTCCAGTGTTGGAGATGGGGTCTGGTGGGAGATGACTGGTTCCTGGGGGCAGATTTCTCATGAATGGTTTAGCACCATCTTCTTGGTGCTGTCCCTATGATAGTGAGTGAATTTTTGCGAGATCTGCCTATTTAAAAGTGAGTGGCCCCTCCCCACCCCTTGCTCCTGCTTTGCCCATGTGATGTGCTTGCTCCCCCTTCATCTTACACCATGATTATAAGCTTCCTGAGGCTTCTTTAGAAGCTGAGCTGATGCCAGCACCATGCTTCCTGTGAAGCCTACAGAACTGTGAGCCAGTTAAACCTCTTTTCTTTATAAATTACCCAGTTTCATGTATTTCTTCATAGCAATGCAAGATTGGCCTAACACATCTTTTCAATAATAAATATAAGCTGCCACCAAAATCTGCTACGTGGAGCAAGTCTACTATTAGACTTAAAGGCCTCTTTATTATCTTCATGTGTTTTGCTCTTGAAGACATCACTTTCAAAAAATTTACTTTTTAAAACAAATGCTTAAATTTCTAGGTTTTCTTTTTGTTTTTGTTTTTTTTTTAGTTTGGCCTTTTCCTTCATAAAATGTACACTATACCAAGAACAGAAGTTATATCACCTCCTAATTGCAAATATCTTTTTTTTTTTTAAATACATGTATGTATTTTGAGACAGAGTCTCGCACTTCTGCCCAGGCTGTAGTGCAGTGGCACGACCTTGGCTCACTGCAACCTCCGCCTCCCAGGTTCAAGTGATTCTCTTGCCTCAGCCTCCCAAGTAGCTGAGATTACAGGCACCTGCCACCATGCCCGGCTAATGTTTTGTATTTTTAGTAGAGATGGGGTTTCACTATGTTGGCCAGGCTGGTCTCGAATGCCTGACCTCGTGATCCACCCGTCTTGGCCTCCCAAAGTGCTGGGATTACAGGCGTGAGCCACTGTGCCCGATGATATTTCTTATTTTATAACATAATGCTCAAATTACTACAAATGCATAAAACATGTTCTTAAGGTAATGTAAATTTTAGCACATTGACTTCAATAGTTTCATTAAGGGAAAAAGTTATCTATATATAAGTAATTTTTTAAATGTAGTTGTTTTTCTGTATTTAACAAAGAGGAACACAACACTCAATCAAATTAAGGTAAAATGAAAGTCTAGTGAAGAAAAATGGCTTTCTGTTTAATAGTAAAATCATCACAATTTTTAGTCATTACCATTTTATAATGATTCAAATGTTCATGTTCTTTAAAAATATTCTGAATAAGTAGAAACATGCATAGAATTTCAGAGGTAGAAAGCCCAGATTGTCTAGCCCCAAAATGAGAAATAGGAACTCAGATTGGTATTAACTGCCTTGAGTACTGTGTTTAAATAGATTCTGAGGTTCAGTGTGGGGACAGCAGTAAGGAGGACCATGACGGACAAGCTATGCCATTAGGTGGAGAGGAAGAAGTAGTAGCACAAATACTCTGAATAAATAGAAACATGTATAGAATTTCAGAGGTAGAAAGCCCAGAGCGGCCTAACAGACCTTTTCAATAGCTTCATAGCCTTACAGTTGCCATTACGCATTTGGTTTATTAGTTTCTGTGCTTTTTTTTATTGTCATTTTTGCAAACAAATGAACTGAATGTTGAGACTCAGAAAGGTAAAGTGATTCATCCCAGGCCACAGAACTGGGATGTAGCAAAGGCAGGATTAAAATCCTGTGCACCTGAATATTAGTCGAATGCGCTAATTCCTGTATAATCAGGGCTCTCTCAATCTGACATGTGCTCTCTCCAATGTCAGAAAACAAAATCTGAAGAGTGATAACTCGACGTCATAAGTTAGTAATGTATTATAGCTGATTAGAAATGGATGACTTTTTGCACAGGAAGTTCAGTGAGGTATATAATAGATTGAAAGGGCTCCAGAATAACTAGAAAGTGCATGCCATGCGCTGAGTATATCAATGAGTCGAGTCAATGAACATGATACCTTGGTTTAAAACATAGCTTTTTAACAGTTATCTTTTATAACTGAAAAGATCTACTTTTGCTTATTTGTTTTTGCCATTAAACAAGGATCAAATTTAATTACTCTGTTGACAGGATAGAAATCAGCTGGCTAAACAATGGCACTTCAATGGTCTATTAATTTCTATATCAAGAGTTAATTACAAGTCAGCAAAATTAGAACAATTTGAATTTCACCTCTGTCTCTGTCTCTTTCTCTCTGTGATAGTTTGAGGATATTAAAGAACAGGTAATGGCCAAAATACGGGTATTAGGAAACATAAAGGAGAGAATAAATATGGTTAAGACAGTAAACATTAGTGTATGTAATTCTGGAAAGGTCACGTTCTTGATCAGGAAATGAGATTTTAGTGACTTTCTGGTGAAACTTGTGTTCAAAAGAAAGAAATTAGGTGAAAATGGCCAGGCGCAGTGGTTCACACCTGTAATCCCAGCACTTTGGGAGGCTGAGGCAGGTAGGTCAGGAGTTTGAGAGCAGCCTGGCCAACATGGTGAAACCCTGTCACCACTAAAAATAAAGGAATTAGCTGGGTGTGTTGGTGGGTGCCTGTAATCCCAGCTACTTGGGAGGCTGAGGCAGGAGATTCGCTTGAACCCAGGAGGTGGAGGCTGTAGTGAGCTGAGATTGCATCACTGCACTACAGCCTGGGTGACACAGTGAGACTCTGCCTCAAAAAAAAAAAAAAAAAAGATGAAAACAAACCTCTGTTACTTTAGCAAAAACAATGGAAATGCACTAGTTTATGTTTCAATAATCACTACTGTAACTCTAAATATGACTCAAAGAGAAAAAATTAAGTATTTTACAAAGCTCCATCAATCAGTGACATCAGAAAATCAGGGGCTGTGTGGATAATAAGAAAATGTTTTACATAAAAAACTAAACATTAAATAACAGAAACTGTAAAAATAAGGGAATTATATGTACATAGTATGGAGAATATTTTTTATCCTAACACTGAAAAAGAATGGAACATTCATCATTTTAAGATGATACAGATATAGCACAAAGGAGTGGATGAAGTAATCCAGACAACTATCACTTTAAGATGTCACATCTTACATACTTTGGGGGCAGAAATGGGCTAGATAATCTTCCCCAGGACTCTCATTTTGTATAATTAAAGGCAAAAGCAGCACATATTTGGGCACATTTGGATCGTCTGGTTTATTTGCTATATGCAATATCTTTAAAATAACAAAAGTTAGCAAAAAATTATTATTCTGATAAAATACAAATAGAGTTGTTTAGATGCTAAAATTCGAGGCAGGCCAGAAGCCTGAAGAATATAGTTTTAGGATGCAGAATTATACCAGTGTTAGAAATACCGTGTGACATCAGTAACAAATGCGTTGAGGCTACACATTTATTACTGATGTTACATTGTATTACATTTATTAAATTCTCCCCACCTTGTTTTTATGAATACATTTTTCAGGTTCATGTAGGAAATTAAAAAATAACTCAATCCTTTTTACATCTAATTCTAGAGGGTTTCTCATTTCGTACAGGCAATAGTCCTGGAGCACTGTGGAATACCAATGGCATTTTAACCTAACTAATTAAAAAAAAAAACTAAATAATTTAGGTACTCTATATTTTATTAGAAGTGAAATAGTTTATGTAGCACTCCAAACTTAGAGATTAATAAAATAGACACTAATTCCTTTTATAGATCTCAAAGCAAGAAGTGCAAGGCAGCCTGGAACCACGCCAAGTATTGGAGGAGGAACAGATGACTGCAGCCCATAAATGTTCAGGTGCACAAGAGAGGGGCATGCTATTTAAATGCAAAGGTGAAAATCACAGTTGTTTAGGAGAAACAAAACAGACAATAGGAGGCTGGTATGGAAAAGAGAAGACATTCTAGGAACCTCTGTGTTCTCACTTTCAATCCCTCTGGAGCTCCATCACTCAGGGCTCCAAGGACCTGGACACACTATCAACCATTCCTTCACCAAATGCTTTTAACTCTGTTAGCTGGAACATTTCTCAAGAACAAATTAAGTTTTAAAAAGTCCATGGAAAAGTGCTCTTTGGTTGCTAGAAGTATTGCTTATTGATTAGGTACATTCTGGCAACGGGAAAGGTGCTTGCACTTTCAATAACAGATAATCTAGAATGAGTAAAATAATTTCCATTTCCCACCTAAGAATATTAGTGGTCATCAAGGCTCATTTTTCATTTCTGTAAAGATTCAATCATAAACATCATCAAACATGTCAGATTTTTTTTTTTGAGTCCCTATACCAGAGGTTTTCCAACCAGTATGTATGTGGAAAACTTGTTAAAAGTACAGATTTCTGAGCCCTATTTCCAAAAATGCAGATTCAGAAGTTCTGGTTAGGCCTTAAGAATTTGTTTTTTAAACAAATGCCCCAGGGGATTCTTATTCACATGATCTAGGGGTCATGCTTTGGGAAATACCACCCTAAAATACATTCTCTCTTTCCATTTTCGTTTGTCACAGCAAATTGTGTTTAAGCAGGCTCCTTAGTGTTAGTTCTGAAAAGCAAGTGAACTACCACACAAGTCAGCTCGAGATAAACAGTTAAAGCATAGTAGGGAAACCTAGCCTTCACCCATGTGCTCAGGGAAATTATCTCACTAGAAGCTGGATTATCTACCCAGTGAAGTCTTCTACCGTCTCCACACCCCATGCCCTACACAATGTGGACAGCCATCCCTTGAAGGTTATCCTTGGTCTTAGGAAGCCCAACTCAATGTTTTCCAGATTTTTACCTCTTTTGGTGAGAGTATAGAAATGTAATCTTCATATATCATCCTAGCCTTTTCTTCGATTACTTTTTTGTTCTGCTCCTTCTTTAAGTCTTCACAGGCAAGCCAGAAAAGTAGGTTCTCCTCGCTGTATTCTGTTCGGAGGAACTCTCTGAAAAGGTTTCTTCCTGCTGGGGCCTTCATCATCTTGTCAAAATTTTGAGACCAGGACAAGACTTCCTCTGCAGTGGGGTTTTGGCTGCAGAAACAGAACAGGGCCATGATCAAAGGGAGCTTTGTGACCGGTGAATGCTAGACCAGGTAAGGAGAGGAGCAGATAGAAATTCTATCAATTTGCTGCCATCTAGTGGTCAGTACTTTGCCACTCAGTCCAGCCTGATCTGGCAAATACGTATCTGCCAGGACTAGGTCAGTTATTTCTGGGTTTTGACAAAAATTCACACAGGCATAAGAGGCATGTAGGGGGCCAAGCATTCAAACAGCAAGGGGGCTATGCATAACATGCATGCAGTCACGCATTCCTAATGAAGCTTGGAAATGTTCAGACTTTATCAATACATTGAAAGTTGATAGAAACAGTCTGTAAGCGACTAAGGACAAAATGAATTTTTTCTTTGCTTCTATTCAGGATTTCAATTTTCCAGCCATAAGATACAGGTTTTTTTTCTCATCTCTGGTGGCCATTTTTTTCATTTGTCACTTGATTTAAAATAAGAAAACACTGTGTGCACTTGTCACATATTTTCCTAAACTTTAATAATTTTTCTGCTGGGCATGGCGGTTCATGCCCATAATCCTAGTGCTTTGGGAGGCTGAGGTGGGAGGATCTCTTGAGGCCAGGAGTTTGAGGTCAGCCTGGGAAACATAGCAAGATCCTGTCTCTGCAAAAAAGAAAAATTTTAAATTAGCTGGGTGTGGTGGCATGTGCCCGTAGTACCAGTTACTTGGGAGTTGAGGCAGGAGAATCACTTGAGTCAGGAGCTTGAGGTTACAGTGACCATGATCATCCCATTGCACTCCTGGTTAGGCAACAAAGTGAGATCCTGTCTCTAGAAAAAAGATTTTTTTCTACGAAAAGTTTTTCTATGTACAAATTGTTAGTCATGAATGGAGCTATCACAGTTGGAAGCAGAGTGTTTCTATAATGACATTGACACTGGAGAATTTAAAATGATGTACAGATTTTTTAGTGACTAGGTGACTGCAGAAACCACCAGTAATTAATCCACTTGCTTACACATTAAAGAAGTAGAAGAGAGAAGCTTGGAGAGTCTTATGGTTAAAATGATTCTGATCTTTCTTTCCTATTCAATGATCTATTTAATAATTCTCCAACCTAAAAGACATTTGGCCAAAGAAGTATATTCATATATATATATATATATATTTATCTTAATATATATTCATATATATATATTTATCTTAATATATATTCATATATATATCTTATATATATTCCTATATATATTTATATTTCTATATATTCATATATATACCTTTATATATATTTATATATACATATATTTAACTTTTTAACCAGGTATTTCAAATAGATTGTTACTATTCCATAATGTCTGCACTTCCTCATTCACTTAAAACAATTTTTAATTTTAAAGAGCTTAAAAATTACCATGAAGCATCATTATTAAAACCTTCTCATAAAAAGCAGAAAAAGAAAGCACTTATAATTATATGACTGGACTATTTATATTTTGATTTTAGTTCATAGGTGCCTCATTTGGGAGGAAACACATGGGGAGAGTCTGCTCTGGTGGAAAAGGAACCAGGAGCCGGCTGGGTGCCCCTCCTCACTCACTTGGACATTCCATATCATTTGTGTCTGTGTTTAGACACTTCTTTTATAAAGAGAAAAACTTAAATTCTCAGAAATGAGAAGTAATGAATTAGGACAATTTTGGGTGCTAATTCATATGACACTATTTATTTTTTTTTAAAGAGAAAAGTAAATTCAGACCATGATTTAGCCAATAACTTAACATAGCTAATAGAAAAATTGCTGAAAAGCAACTGCAATGAGAAAATAAGGTCTTCCAGACTGAATTTGCATTCACTTCCCAAAATCATTTTGAAGAGTACCATGAAGCAAGGGGTAATACTTTGGCACACAGTGGATGTAAATGGCATGTAAATACAAGAAACAATAGCTATGTGGTTCTCACACTCACCATTCCTCTAGGACCTGGATACTCTCCATTTTTGTGGTGTGTGTAGGCCTTCCCGCATTTTCCCCTCTTTCTTCATTCCTAACAGTGAGGCTGTAATGTAGCAGAACATTTTAATTTTGTCAAGGGAAACTCAATCAGTTGAAGAAAAGAATAAATTTTTCCGGAGAAACATTTCACAGGAGATCCTATATTCAACTATGTGAGAATATTTAAGGTATAAAAGAGCAATACCATTTTTAAATGATGGGCAAATCCATGTCAAAGGGAAGAGAACAATTTTTAAATAAAATTATAAAGTACATCAGACTCTTAAAAGTGGATATTGTTAAACATTCTGACTTCATCCTTACATAATCTGAATTACTTAATATTTCTGAGATATATGATTAAATGCTTTTATACACACACACACACACACATAATTACCTTACTCTTTAAACAAAATGTCATTTTGATTTTTGGTTAATTCTATTCATAGTCTGTTTTCCATTAATTTTCCCTGATTGAGAGCTAAGAAGATACAATGTGTCAGAATCTAATACAGATTTTCCTAAATTTACATCATCCTTCCTTACAGACCAAGTTATTGTTACTGATAATATCATTCCTTCAATTGCTAAAATCAAGCTACTGGATTTATATTTGACTTTGTTTTTGCCCTTTCACCCCAGTAAACCAATCTCCAATGTCTTGAAAGGGACAGACCAGTAACTAAGCATTTGGAACAGGTGAGCATTGGGTGGGAGGAGCCTGTGTCTGTGTGGCATAGGTTTGGGAATATTATAGCATCACAGAGGACAGAGGATAATGCCGAAGGTTTTAGTTGCCCAGAACAAGAATAAAAATAAGAATTGTCCAATGACAATTGCTCCCTAAAGCGTAGCAGTGCTTTAGGGCGGAACATCCAAAATTCTAGGTGTAGACTAGAAATAACAGGTGAGGTCATGGGAGATACTAAGAAGCAGGGTAGGGAGTCAGTGGCTCGGGAAAATTTAAGCTCCTACATTAGCCAACTGATCCATCTGTCTAGAAGCCGAGGAGCTTAAGAGCCTGGCAGAGAGCACAAGAAGTTCAGACAACATCTCTCATTTGTTCCTTCTTTCACTTACTCAAAATAAGAGGCAATGGAAATGATGATTTTCTAGTGCCCGTTATGTGCTAGGCACCATTCTTTTACCATTAATACTATTATCCCCATTTTACAGAAGAGCAAAGTGAGGTGCAGACCTATCTGGGAGGTTGGCCCAAAACTGAACACTAACTAGGTGGTATAGTTGGAATTGGGAGCCTACTCCGTTCAACAACCCTGTATTTCTGAGTGCCTACAATGAACCATGGCTGCTGAGAGACCCTGAGGTCATAGACCACTTACTATGTGAATGCAAAGAAGGGTCACTAAACATCATTGGTGTGGAAAGAAAGTGTTTAGGAAGAGGTGCCCAACAAGCAGTTATTCTCAATCTGGAAAGTCCGATAGGAGAAACCAAGACAATGTCTCCTTAATTCATTCTTTCATTCTCAAGTGCAAGCATGAGGATGGAGCGAATGGAGCAAAGGGAATAATTTCTGACAACAGAAAGTGAGGCTAGATAGGAAAACTGACCTGAGAGAGCAGACTTACTGGAAAAAAGAGAACCCAGTAGGAATTGAAAAGGATTCTGTAGTCAGGAAAAGGACACAGGAAACATAGGATTTCATAGCGAAATACAGTGAGTTTGCCTCTCCCCATTTCTAGGGACAGGGGCAGGTTTATTGGTATAGAACCATGGAGGGAAAGGTAATGTAGCCCAAAGGATTCTGGGGAGCAGAAACTAGAGTGGATGGTCCCTGGGAACCGCTGCACAGACCCTTAGACCCCTGCGGGAGGCAGCAGTTCCAGGGTTAGAGACAGCAGAGCCTTCAGCGTAGTGTAGTTTTGGGGAGGAATTCAGAGAGAGTGCCTAATTTTGGAGGTATCTGCATGTGAGTGCTGTGACTATGTTTGTGGCTTTAGATAGCCTAGGAAACCTCAATCCTCCATGTCGCTATACAAATAGGCCAGAGAAGTATTTTAGAGGAGATTCACTAATGAGTAAGAAAGAGTTCTTCTCTGGAATTCAATGTATTTCCAGTAATGATGGGAAAAGTGGATGAGGGGTACACTGCTGTGCGTGATGTGGATACACTGCTGACAATATTCTATAAAACTTCCTGTATATCTAAAATGTACAATTTTTTGGTAAATTCTATTCAACTCTTTTTAAAATAGGAAATTGACACTCATTCTGCCAAGCTTTATTGAGCTTGTGTGTGTGTGCAGAGATATATTAAGGCACTATAACACAACTAGCAAAAGAGCTCTCATTCTCTGCTTAAACAACAAACTCCTTGAGTTTATTTTTATTACATTTCCACACAGTGTCCCACAGAAGGCAGTACACAAGATTCAGGTATCCTTCACTTCATTAAACATCTTTGAGAAATTTGTTCTCCGTTGTGCCTTTGCTGTAGAGTGACAAATCTGGAGTCCACAGGCATGAATCACGAGTTTCTGAACATGAATTCTGGCTCTTCTATCTGTTTCTGTGATATTTACAAACATCCCAAATGCTACCATATTAGAGCCATCATTACAAAATATTAGGTTGAGTTTACATCTTTCATTTCTACAGATGGTAAAATATGGGCACATATTTGGACTAAAACTACTTATAACAGACATTCAGTAAATGCTTAACTGTTCACTGTTTGTGAAGCTCTTGATCTAATATTGGCCACAGTCTTGCCCTGTAGAAAGAAATTGAACTTCAGCAACAGACAAGTTGTTCTTTTTATTAACTGTCCTTTACTACTGGTCTTAAAAAATGGGTTGCAAGGTTTCAGTTATCAAGAACTGCTGAAAATATCATTTTAAGTTAAAGAGAAATGGAGAAAATAGACAAGGGATTGATACTAACAGTTTGACTGTATTGCTACTGACTAATGTCTGTCCTACTTGGTTCTGCTCCAAGTAGTGTGTGTTTTTTTTAAGGTAATAATTCACTGGAAATATTTGCTCTAGATCAACGTATATATGTTATATGTGTTTGAGGACAGCCCTAAAAGGAACATGCCAGATCAACAGTTTTGAGGGTCCCACAGAGACACTTTTTTTCTTTCTTTAAGACGGAGTCTTGCTCTGTTGCCCAGGCTGGAGTGCAATGGCACGATCTCGGCTCACTGCAAGCTCCACCTCCCGGGTTCAAGCGTTCTCCAGCCTCAGCTTCCTGAGTAGCTAGGATTACAGGCGCCCACCACCACGTCCAGCTAATTTTTGTATTTTTAGTAGAGACGGGGTTTCACCCTGTTAGTCAGGCTGGTCTTGAACTCCTGCCCTTATGATCCGCCCACTTCAGCCTCCCAAAGTGCTGGGATTACAGGTCTTTTTTTTTCTTTTTTAGCCCATCTCTCTCCAAGAAGAGACACTCCCCCCCCCCACCGACTTTTATATATGTAACATTTAAAACTAACATTTCTACGTTTTAAGCAATAAAAGCCACAAAGAGAACTAAACGCATACACAGTGGGGGTCCTGATCAAACCTTAAATACTTTATGGAAGAAAAGTGCCAATATCCTTGGCCAAATATATTAAAAGAAGCATTTACAATCCCATTAGAGATTTTTTAAATAGTGACTTTGAAAAGGGAGGAAAAACACTTGGGACATTTCAGAACTTAAGAAAATGTGCCCCCTCTCTATGGGGGTGGATTGTTCGTCTGTTTACAGGGGAGTATGGATAGTGGGGTGAGACAAAACATTACCTGCTGCCAATTATAGAGTTTATCTACTGATCTGTCATCATGGATATGCGCAGGGTCTGTTTTGGAAGACAGTCTTCTATTGTAAGGAAAACAATTGGTTCTTAAGAAAAACTGCTAAAATGGTTGCAAAGAAGATGAAAACTTACCAGTCGCCATGGTAACTCTGGGATAGAGGCTGGTCAGGAAACCACATATATTTACAGAAAAATTAAACTGAAGAATCAATAAGATGTCTAAATTTCATACAGAGTGACATCAAGGCTCCAAGAGAGAACTACTGTCTCTGGTAAAAGCAGTCTATTCAATATTGAAATAGTCTCACATTGTGATATCAATCTTTTCTTTTTATTTAACAGCTTCTACCTCAAAGTTCCTGGTGCAAAAATGAAATCAACATCCTTCACGCTCTGAAAATGAGTTGGTAGATTATTCTTTAAATATTTCATTTTAGCATTCAAGATATCACAGTAACTACTACAGGAGTTAGCAATACTTTACTAATGTGTAAGAAATACTGGCTCATGCAACGTTCCCTGGGTTGGACATACAAGATGAAAAAGACAAAGGCTCTGCTACTGAGGAGCTCAGACGGCATTGTGATAAGAACTCAGATAGAATTGTGCATATGGGGTTTCTTAGACATCCTTGATGGTACCTGTGCTTTTCCATAAGAGAATTGAGAAAGGCTTCACAGAAGAGGTAATGATTAAATTGGGTTGAAAATGGGCAGTTGTTTGCCAGATGGAGACCTGGACAAAGGCAATCTCATTTAGAGCGGGGATAAAAGCATGCAGGGGCACGATACAAATGTAGACCAGAATGGACATATCAGATGTTGCAGGGCTGGACCAGGAGATTAAAACAGGCAGCAAAGTATGTGTTATCCAAGAAAACGATGAGGTGGACTCCAAATGTAGAATACACCTCCTTTAGGATGGTGTAAGCTTTCCATGCTTTGCTTTCACCATTCATAATGGGAGTAATGGCAACGACCTACTTCATAAGGATGTAAAACAAAAAATAAAAGCTTGTGACAAAAAGGCACATATTATTACAGATGCGTAGTTGAATGGAAGGGCAAGTTGGCTGCACATTAAAATTCCGATTCCAAATTTACCAAAGAGCTTTTTATTTCCACCTGAGTAAATAGAGACTTTTCCTTTGCCATTATTACAAAACCTCATACATTACCTTGTCACTTCCTCCTCACAACGGTCCTTGAAGGTAAACAGGGGAGTTGTTATTAGTCATTCTTGTTTCATTTACAAGGAAACAGTTATCGGGGTTGACTTACACAGGACCCACAACTCAAATTTATTAGAACTAGGATTGGGACTCACATCTTCTGACTTCCTGTCTCAGACTCATTTTCACTCTGCAATGCCATTTCTCTTTACATAGAAGAGTTAATTGTGGTATTGCAATTGTTTATACAAATGATTTTTCTTTAAGGTTTGGAAAAATAAACCTCCTAGTACAATCCAGTGCATTGAGTATAAATGCCCTCTCTAAGGCGTCATCCCACAGCTATCACTCCATAGGAGCTGTTGCCCAGACGCCCGAGTTTGCAGTAGAATTTGATGAAGAGTAACTTCTCAATTCCCTGGAGTTTGAGATGAACAAAAAGGAGTTGTTATAGAAGGTTTTGACAGCAAAGAGTGAAAGAGGAAGGACAAAAGTAACACCGCTAATGACTGCAGACAGGGTGTTGCTATGGCTGAGGGGGGCCGTCCCAGGAAGTATGACTTTCTTTCATTAGCAAAGATAACTTGGGGAGAGGGCAACAAGGAAAGGAGAATAGAACTGATGTTTCGCTTACAAAAGACTACCCACTCCCCCAAAAAACTAAAACCTCAAGCCAAAAAGACACCAGAGGATGGGCTGGTAACCACATAACATACAACATTTCAGACACATAGAAACTCCATGTTAAACCTATGATTTGAACTTCACCTCTTTCATTTCTACATTTGTATAATAGAGTACGGTTTTGAGTGAGGTGTGTGGGGATGGGGACAGTGGTTAGAAATTTGTGTCTGGAAATGTTATAAAACACTTGCCTAAAAATACCCCATGTTGCCCCTCTAAAGGCTCACCCCGCATTTTGTAATCATGTGCCGTGTGTCATGAAACAAGTATTTCATTTGGCTTAAGCTTTTGTTTCATGAACTTAAACTCAAGTAAAATAATCAGCTATCAAGTATCTGTCCACTAGATGGCTGTGTTACCTTTATAAATACAATATTTAAACCAAGTCAGAAGAAAGCAAAAACTGAAAAAAATTTCTGTGGGTAAATATCCTTATTTGGAAAAAGAATCTATTCATTCACTTAAGGAGTTTTGATAATTATATCTTTCTAAGGAATCTAAAAGGAGTCATTCAGTTTTTCAGTGAGTGTAATAATCGAAATTGAAGAGGATAAACTTAATCTTGGGACGTTTGCATAACTGCAATAATTTTTCATTTTTGATATTTACAAAATATTCTGAATAGCCCCCAGCCAAAAGTCATTTGATTTAGGAATACTTTAGTCTTAAAAACAGGTAGGCATAATGGTATCATCATTGTCATTATCCTTTCCAATAAGAAGTCATTTTGCATTCCACAGTCTCATGCTGGGATAATACGGAACTTAGGTCGTACATTATTAGAACAAATAAATTAGAAAAGGGTTTTAACTACCAACAGGTAGGAAGTATTTTTTATTTAAAACGTTTTCGAAGAGCCATCCTGAGAATGGATTCTCCACACTATTTCTATTTCAATTCCGGTTCGGGTGGTATGTAAACGTTCATTTCTTCTTTCGACCCATGGAAACTAAAGACAAATTTCTTCATTCTCTGATTCTCTCTCTCTCTCTCTCTCTCTCTGTTGCCAATTTCTTTCTATATATGCATCTGTTCGAAAAGATGGGTATCAAAAATTCCCTCTTTTTGTCTATATTAAATTTTCATTTGAAACCCCAAGCTCTGGGTTTTCGGCTCATGGACACATTGATTTCATCTGGAATGCCAACTTCATTTAACAAGCAATTACATGGTGAAAATCGAAATCTACGCTGTACATTTATGTTCAGTTAGATGACCAAAGCTTCTTATTTAGCACAGAGTTTATTTTTCCTTAAAATTAAGAGAATTACAGGTCTGAATACAAAGATACATAATACATGCCAGGCCAGGCGTGGTAGCTCACGCCTATAATCCCAGCACTTTGGGAGGCCGAGGTGGGCAGATCACCTGAGCTCAGGAGTTCGAGACCACCCTGGGCAACATGGCAAAACCCTGTCTCTACTAAAATACAAAAAATTAGCTGGGCACAGTGGCGCGTACGTGTAGTCCCAGCTACTTGAGAGACTGAGGCACGAGAATTGCTTGAGCCCCAGAGATGGAGGTTGCAGTGAGCCGAGATGGCACCACTGCACTCCAGCTTGGGCTATAGAGTGAGAGTTCATCTAAATAAAATAAAATAAAATAAAATAAAAATAAAAATAAAAAATACACGCCAATCATCAGATTCTTCTACACCTCGGTTCTAACATTGATTAAAATCCTATTTTAAGCTATTCCTTCAACCCACTGTAATTTTACCTATAATTTATAACTAAGTGAATGCCTTAGCGGGAAAGCAAATATCTTAGATGTGAAAAGGCCAAATGGACTTCTATTTAGTTAGGAGCAATAACAGTGTTACTCTTATTAAAATAGCATGCAATCGTCTGTGTCAAGTGCATTAGTTCAGTTGGAGCTCAAGCTTCTGACTTTAGAAGGCTGGGTCCCTATCATAAAAAAGAGAGTGAAAAAGTTAAAACCCTGTTAGTGAATATTCAGAAATATATCTGATAGCTGGCAGGATTGCTCATTCATCTAGCCATCCATGTTTCCCTCGCATTTTCCAGTTTGTGTGTGTGTGTGTGTGTGTGAATGCGTATGGGATGAATGTGTGGGGCTTCCTTGGGAACAGACACCATGGAAGACAACAATCTTGATCTGTAGAGAAACAAAACCCTGCTACATAAAAGTTACAACATTCTGGGAGCCCTGTGGCTGTGCAGTGCATGCTCCAGGGCTGTCCTGACTTATACCTGTGCTGGTTAATGTCAGAGTTGGGGAGAAAGGGCGAAGTGATACAGACTGAAGAAACAGCATCTGCTACCTTAACTGGCAACATGCAAACAGAGCATTGCCAAGCCTGCAATAGCCACATCTTACACAGACTGGTAAATTCCTCTGGGCCTGAGACTTGTAAAGGGACAGAAATAATACCTATCAATAAAGGATTATGCAGGAATTTATGTACACTAGTAATCTCACTTTACTGAGGAAGAAACAGACTCAGAGGTAGTAAGTAACTTGCCAAAGGTTTCATAGTTACATGTGATAAAACGGGAATGTACCCAGGTCTGTAAAATTCCAGTGCCATTGGTCTTTCCTTATCCCATATAGCCTCTTGAAAGTCAGCTTTCTGAGGAAGACATGCCATTAGAATTTGTGTGTAATTGTCAAATATGGCAAGACTACTTCTAGAACGAAACACTTAAAGTTACTGTTCCACTATTACTATGGAATTGGCAGTTAAATGGCTCTGTATTTTTAAGTAATCTATATTGCTTTGGCTGGGAGCAGTGGCTCACACCTGTAATCCCAGCAATTTGGGAGGCTGAGGCAGGCAGATCCTGAGGTCAGGAGTTTGAGACTAGCCTGGCCAACATGGTGAAACCCTGTCTCCACTAAAAATACAAAAAAAAAAAAAAAAAAAAAAAAAAAAAAATTAGCCAGGTGTGGTGGTGTGTGCCTGTAGTCCCAGCTACTCGGGAAGCTGAGGCAGGAGAATCGCTTGAACCTGGCAGGCAGAGGTTGCAGTGGGCCAAGACTGCACCACTGCACTCCAGCCTGGGTGACAAAGCAAGACTCTCTCTCTCAAAAAAAAAAAAAAAAGTATATCACTTTATACACAAAGTGTCAGTGACAGAAATTTGTGTTTCACTTAGGAACAGACGTTCCCATGCAAAAAGATGTATATTAATACATAATATATTAATATCTGAAACAAAGATATGGATTTTAGAGCATTTATATATGCTATAATTTATAGCACCCAGTCCAGCAGAATTATAAAATCAATTTCATTTTCACAAAAAGTGAATTTGATTGTCTTATCTGACAAAAACAGAACAAGTAATTCTTGAATCATGTGCTAAAATAGCAGGCAGATTGTAATAGGTCTACCACACCTAGACCATAAAAGACAATAGGTTAGGCCCATAAAAAATAATGAATTTTAATGGGAGAAGCAAAAGTAGGGCTAATACTTAATTTAATCAGGTGTAACACAACTATGAAATTTTATAAATAAGGGTAGCAAAGAAGTCAACCTCATTTTTGCATTATTGATTGGAATTTTCTGGAGGAAGTTCTTAAATATTGTCCGGGTAGCTAATAAAGCTGACTTGGATTTGGAATGGCTGAATTTCATGTTGCCTTGGAAAATGAATAATTTGCTTTGAATGAGTCAGGAAGGAAACTCCAACTTCTCTCAAAGCAAACCTTCACCCTGAAGGAGGAGCATATGGGGTCTCAGAGCCTTTAAAGAGGGGCTCACTCATTTTCTCTGTCAGGAGCTTTTCTTTCTCCAAGTTCTTCCTTGTTGCACATCTTACAGGGAAGCTTGGTTCTCTCAAAGTTCACCAAGAAGCCCCCCTGGTTGGTCAAATCACAAAATGTTTTATGATTCTTATTGTATTGGACTTCCCTGGTGTATGTGCAACCTCAGACTTCCCTTTGTGAAACTCTCAATTCTTTTGGCTTCTGTAACAGTCCCTTGCTGTGTTTTATTTTATTTCTCTGAGACAGGGTCTCACTCAGGCTGGAGTGCAGTCATGTGATCATGGCTCACTGCAGCCTCAACTCTTGGGCTCGAGTCATCCTCTTACATCACTCTCCTGAGTAGCTGGGACTACAGGTGTGTACTACCACACTCGGCTAATTTTTAAATTTTTTTGTAGAGATGGGGACTCACTATGTTGCCTAGGCTGGTCTCGAACTCCTGGGTTCAAGCTTTCCTCCTGCCATGTCCTCCCAAAGTGCTAGGATTATAGTTGTGGGCCACTGTGCCCGGCCCCCTTGCCGCATTTTGCATGTCATTTCTCACATCACCTCTTCTCCACGTTCTGTGTTTGCAACTCTCTCACTCCTCCATTGTTCTTTAAATGTGGTGCGTCCTGAGGTTTCTGTCTGTAGCTCCCTGCTTTTCACCCTGGAATACTCACCAGGGCCAATCATTCTAATCTCTTGCAACTGATGAGTCCCAGATTGTCATATTTCATCCATGCTTGCCTTGCAAGCTTCAAATTCATTTATGCAACTAACTCTTGGATACCTCAATCAGAGCAAGTTGAACTCGTCTTTGTATCCTTGGCCTAAATAACTTCCTATTGCAGTGTCCTCTCATTTGATGAGATCACTAGCAACCCAGCTACTCATGCAAGCAATATGGAGTCATCCTTCTTTTTCTCGTCTATCACTAATTCTTGGCAGTATATCCTAATTTTTTCTTGAAAATGCACTTCTCTCCATCCCTTTTATTGTCTCCTTATGTTGGGCCTCACCATGTCTCACCAAGGCTATTATAAAAGTCTCAACATCCCCCTTACTTTTTGTATTTTCCTTCCAAACATTTTCCATTCCCTCAGGAGAATACTTAAAATATAAAATGGACTTTGTCCCCTCCTTACTTAAAACTCTTCAATTGCTTCCCATCTCTAAAAAGGTGTAAACTCCTTAATAAGGTGTAAAAGATATTTGATTATTTGTCACTGCCTATCTCCCTAGTCTTCTATTTTGTTCTTCTTGATTTTATATCCCACAAATACTAAACAGATTTAGTGCTCCCTCCCCAAATTCATGCCCCTCTGTACTACTAATTAGTACTACTACCTTTAAAAACACACACACACACACACACACACACACACACACACACACACAGAGGTGTATGAAGAAAAATGGTGCATAAAAAAATCTGGTGACTTGGGAGAATGTGCCTGTAATTTTTGAAAAGAATTTCTGTGACACAAGTTTTTATATTTCATAAAGTAGGCTCAAATGGCAAATCCAAATCCATCACCCATTCAACAAATGTTAAATGCCTACTAATATTGGCCAAATAATGTAAGCCAAAATTTATTTATATACATATACATATATATATATAATTTATTTATTTATTTTTTATTTTTCATTTTTTTGGAGACAGAGTCTCTCTCTGTAACCCAGGCTGGAGTGCAGTGGCGCGATCTTGGCTCACTGCAGCCTCAGCCTCCCAGGTTCAAGCGATCTCCTGCCTCAGCCTCCTGAGTAGCTGGGATTACAGGGACACGCCACCATACCAGCTAATGTTTGTATTTTTAGTAGAGACAGGATTTCACCATGTTCGTCAGGCTGGTCTCGAACTCCTGACCTCATGAGCCACCCACCTCGGCCTCCCAAAGGGCTGGGATTACAGGCATAAGTCACCGTGCCTGGCCTATTTTTTGCTATTTTAATGCATGCAACTTCAGTTATCTGTTTACAAAAATGCCTGGCAGCAATGACCAATATTGAGCTTTGTGAATTCAAATACAAGCTCTACGTACTATAATTTTTACTGAAGGTATTAACCTAAAAAACAAAAACATGGGACAGACAGGAGTATCACTCGTATAAAAAATGGTTCAGTGGGTTGGTGAGTCAAACTCTGACCTTTCATGTGTTCACCCTTTTCTAGGGCAGAGGGTATGAACAGCACCAGCCCACTACTAAGGTCACCCCTGAAGCTCTGGTACCTCCTGGCCCATCCAGACATAGACAGTCCTCACCACATTGCCACGTAGGGTGAGTCAGCTTTGGTTGAAATTTGGATTTTTTGTCCGGGTCTGAACCTTGAAGCTGACTGGGGTATCTGGGGTCAGCAGATCTCACCGTGCACAGCCCTGTCACCAAATGCACCTGCCACCTCTTTATCTACAGTTTCTTCCTCCTGTCCTCTTGGGACTCTGGATTTCTTCACCAGAGTGAGGCTCCTTCTACCATTAACTCTCATTCAGTCTATAGTCCTATTGTCCACTGTGGTTTTGTGTATATGGCCTGAGAAACTTGGGTTCATTTTGATAGATATCTTTTGATTGTGTAAAGTTGATATAACTGATAAAAACATTGAGGACATGTACCCATGCCATGGCCAGATGGAGTTTCCAAACTGGAGACTTCTGTATTGCTTCTTTGTAAGTGGTATGCAGGACGGTCTGTTTACAAGTACTCTGGAAATCCTGTGCAGTGTGAGTTACTCTGCAGGATTAACATATTCTGCCATGTGAGATGAATCAGCTCCCCGAGGGTGACAGGCACAGAGGAAACCATGTATTCCCTGGTGCCTCAGATGAAATGATTCACCTTGCATGTGTGAGGACTTTTATTTCCAGGGAGTGGTTTCTTTACCATGGTGGAGGCATGGATTTTTGTTTTTCCTTTCAAAAAATATCCTTTGACTTTTAAAGCATGCATCTTAGTATTTCCTTTGGCAGAGAGCTAAAGTGTGACAGCATCAGAGGATAAAATAGGACAATATTTTTGCACTGTTTTGAATTATAGAGGCCATGGTACTTGTTAGAAATGGAGGGAGGGGCAGTCCAAAGCATATTTATGAAGCACTTAACATTTACTTAGTGAGATCCATCCCATGGTCTGGAAACTCTGGGAACCAATGTATCCAAAAGAGAGACAATTTTAGCTTTCCAAAGGCTAGTTAATTTACTAAATTCAGTCTGTGACCAATCTCTCCTGAGAAGAGTCCAGTGCAGTGGGCCAAATCTCACGGGCAATACCCAGGAGTGCATGAGATTGTGAATTCAACTGGGAAAGTTGTATTTGGAAATGGCTCATATCAAACCTGGAAACGAAAAGTTTGGAAGTGTCCCGTTAAAATGAACCAAACAACGGACTAGACATTCAGAGGCCTGCATCTCAGTTCCACTTCAATCCCTAATGGGTCTACTGACATCAGCAAGCCATCAGTTTCCTTACCTGTAAAAATAGATACAACATTTTCCAAACATTGTTTGTTGTTGCTGTTGTTGTTGTTGTTTTTTCAAATGAAAGCTTATACCTAAGTCTAATTTATAAAGTAGCTAAAGACAGAACCATTCTCTTGGTAACTGCAAGCTGGAGCCAGGGCTATGGCCAGTGATATTTCATTATTCTCCTCTCCACAGCCATCAACTCACCACCATGATGTGCCAAGCAGAGGGCAACGTAAACATTTTGGAGAGATGGTAGCTGAGGTCTCTGGAGTTCTAATTTTTACACAGGGAACCCTGTTTTGCTTGATGGGACACCCACAGAAGCATCCAGTATTAAAAGAGGAATTAGTACCTGAAGATTTTATGTGAAAAAGTAGCATGGGTTATTTTAATGCAACCACTGAATGATGTTGCAAGAGAGTTCGTAGGACAATTTGAAAATGAGCTTTAAGCTCATAATAAACTTTGAAAGCTCTATGGCCATTTTTGATGCCCCTCCTTTTTGTAAGCACACAGCAGTTTCTAGTCTGCCCTGCATTTTTATATGTGTTATCTCACGTGTGAGCATCTGAACAACCTCACTGCTTCACACTGTCCTGACTGAAGGCAGTTTGAGAGGAGCCTTCAGTATCTTTCAAAGATTTCTTTCTTATAAAGAAAAGGGAAGAAGGTTACTATCTGAAGAAACAAGACATTCCTCTTGCCAGTGTCAACCTTGAACCCGTAGACAAATGGTCTTGACAAAATGGTGTCTTCACCCTAGCTTAGTCCCATGAATAGAAGGTCTTACATGTTTACAGATTGTCCATTTTACGCCCTGGATTTGGGTATCCATTGCTTACGTGTTTAAGGATGTTAATGGTTCTAAACCTCATCCTCCTGTTTTCTCTTCTTTAATTGCAAGGGCTATGAGGAGAAAAGGGAGATAAGGAGAGAGACTGAGGTGGGGGGAGAAAGTGCCTCTATGACAGAGATAGAGAATGGATCAGTCACTATGAAGGCTGTCTAAACAGTTTAGAATTTTCAAAGAAACTGGGGAACAATTCAGCAGTTATGTACTTACTCTCTGTATCCTCCCCTCCAAAAATGTGGTGGTAATGTTATAAAGACAGGAATCAATTTAAAAATGAGAGAAGAGCTGACAATGAAATATGAATGAGAAGTGCAAATTTGAGGAAAATGTTACATTGTTAAAAAACCCATAACATGAAGCTTAGGGTGAGGTATTTGTATTTATTACTAGATATAGAAATTTTTCCTACCACTCTGTTTCCTTAAAAGGAAGTAAATTCAGCCACATGACAACTGCTCCCATTGACGAATGACAGTTACTTCATATTTTGATTTCTAACTTTTTTTTTTAGCCCCTAAATTACATTTTTAGTGTTTCTTTTTGTTCTGCTCCTTTGACCTAGCCTGGAAAATCTGAAGAACATTTATTTCTTTTTCTTTTTACTCCAAAAAGCCTTTATAATTTTCTTTTATAAACCTGAAGTACAAAAATAATGGTACTTTAAAAACATATGGGTAAAGGACATTTTCATTTGTAGTAAGACAATATAGTCATAATTAAAATCCATAGTTCAAGGAACTTTAACTTTTATCCTTTTAAAAAACATTAAGTGGCCAGGCACAGTGGCTCATGCCTGTAAATCTCAGCACTTTGAGAGGTTGAGGCATAAGGATTGCTTGAGCCCAGGAGTTCAAGACCAGCCCAAGCAACATAGCAAGACACTGACTCCACTTAAAAAAAAAAAAAAAATTAGCCAAGTGTGGTGCATGCACCTGTAGTCCCAGCTACTGGGGAGGCAGAGGAGGGAGGATCATTTGAGCCCAGGAGTTGGAGCTTGCAGTGAGCTGTGATTGTGCCACTGCAATCAAGCCTACATGACAGAGCAGATTTTGTCTCAAATATAAATAAATACATAATAATCAAGTGGTTTATAATTATTAGAAATTATCTATCATTTATCATATACAGAAGGACTTATAAATTCACAGACTGTACATTTTACGGCCTAGACTTAGGCATCCAATGTTCATTGACAACAAATGCAGTTCCTGACAAGGGTATTGCTAGTCTAGAGCTAACAGAGCATGGAGCCAATGTACCCAATGTTTGGGGATCCACTCTAGAGGTGTAGAGAGTTGATGCAGCTTCCAAAAGTTGTTTTTTTCTTCACCCATTGTCTGTGTACTGCAATAATCTCATGCTCATGTGTTAATGTTAAATGTTCTGTTATTTAATATGTCCTTTAAAACTTGATAAAAGCAAATCTCACTAAATATATGGCAGCTAATACATATAGCACAAAGAAACTTCAGTATTCTATCTGTTCTGGTGTTTTAATCTCAAAGCAATTCAGAAATAAGTTTTGGCAGCTAAGGAAAATTATATACTGATTACACGAACCTGGTATAGTGCAAATGAGCAATAGAAGTCTATTCCTCAACCTTGTGTAACAATATATTGGTGATGTTTTATACAGAATTTAAAATAAAATAGCTTTCTTTTCCAAGGTAATTTTTGTGTTATAGCTACAAACTGATCTTTTTTTAAAGCATTATTTCAAGCCAGTTCCTCTTTAAAGTGATCTTTATTTTTCAATATGAAGTGCTCCATAGCCCAGAGAGCTAACTCTTATTAAATGCTTACTATGTATCAGACACTGTTCTCAGCTTGCTATGTATTTTATCTCATTTAATTTTACAATGACCTTATGAGGCAGGGATTTTTATTACTGGCATTTAACTAACTTGCTGAAGGTCATGCAGATAGAGATGGGTGAGGATAAGATTTGAAGTCCGGCAGTCTGACTTCAGAACCACTATAGTAAGTCACTACATGGTACTTCACAGATTAAGACCAGAGCTAGATAATCTCTTCAGGCATGACACAGAAAAAGATTACACAACTATGACTGAAATATTTACTTCATCTCAAACTCTGCTTCCTCTATCTTAAATTATTAAGGCTTAAGAACGAAATAAAACTAATTATGTATATGATGTGATTTGGCTGCGTCCCCACCCAAATCCCATTTGAATTGTAGCTCTCACAATCCCATCTGTCATGGGAAGGATGCGGCGGGAGGTAAGTGAATCATGGGGATGGTTTTTTCCCATGCTGTCCTCATGACAGTGAATAAATCTCATGAGTTCTGATGGTTTCATAAAGGGCAGTTCCCCTGCACACGCACTCTTGCCTGCCACCATGTAAGATGTGCCTTTGATCCTCCTTTACCTTCTGCCATGATTGTGAGGCCTCCCCAGCCCTGTGGATCTGTGAGTCCATTAAACCTCTTTTTCTTTATAAATTACCCAGTCTCGGGTACTTCTTTATAGCAGTATAAAAATGGACTAATACAGTATGACTTTCTGTAACAAAGAATCATCATCTGGGAAGCAATATTGATATTTATAAAAACTACTTAAGCTTTCCAGATTACTGCAATATCTGATGTTTTTCTGGAACTGGAGTTTTCTAGAGTGGATGGAGCTTGTTCATCACCAAGGTACCACTCTGGTACAGCCCTCTTTACCTTCTATTTTGGCCCCAGTGATACAACGTTTTGCCATTTAAAAAAACAAAAAAAGAAACAACAAAAAAACCCACCTCAACATACGTTGGGAAACTGTAGAGATAATACACAGAGAGATGACTCCAACATAGGGGCCTTTCTTTAGGTTCTGAATTAGTCTGGGGAGACCCAGAAGACCACTGTTGGGCTAGAAGATCCACTTGTAAACTGGATTTTAAAAGACCCTAAAATATATGGTTCAAAAAGTCTAGCATCCCCTTGAAGAATCTCACCTGCATAAATGTTAGGCACTTTATGAATCTGGAACTCGAGCAGGTTCTCTGAGTTCCCTGGGTCATGGGCATTTAGCATTAGACGGCACCTTGGGAATTAGCTTGTCTAATTCTTCATCATTTTGCCAATGAGGAAATCAAAGAACATAGAGATTATGAGTTTGCATGATGTCCCAGAGCCTGCCAGTGATAACACTGCAATGGGAAGTAGGTTCTCTGGCTCTAATTTCAGGATTTTTCAATGAACTGAGTTGGACTTCATTCCAAGCACAGCCACTGACCTTTTAGATAGGTGGTTGTGAGTCAGTGACTCTTTTCTCTCTGTCCTTATTGGCAGGAATTCTGGGCAGAGGTTGTTACCCTGACTTACAGTTATCTGGTCATGCAGCTGAATGCTCAACACCCTATCAAGTAGAGGCAGAGAACTAAAAAAAAACCACACACACACACACATTCAATACTACATGCAGTGTTACTAGATGTTATTTTAATGTTCTTGACTGTAACACTGGAGAACATTGCTTATTGATAAATACCTATGTAACTAAAATCTTATTTTCACCCAAATCTTTAAGAAGCATAGATGGAGAAAAACATGATATAAAACACACCTTTTTTTTTTTTTTTTTTTTACCTTATTATCAATTTAAATGTAGATTTGGGGGAAATATTATATGTTTTCTTTGTGGAAGTGTTTGCATTAAACCAATGATAGACTTCAATAAGTCCTACTTGCAAAGAAAGAACAAAAAAAGACATGTTGAGAAGTTTCTACAGTTCTGAGACTTGGCATGCCTGTTCACGCTAGTGCCTGCCAAGCCTGGGTGTGGCATCCTACAGGTAACGTGACATACCAGGAGCAGCTGCAACAACAGCACCAACAAAAGCAACAGGTGTTGTTGGGCCTCTGGTTTCCAGGCGCTTGAGACACAGCAGGTGTTCCTTCATTTTGGGACTGCTGCCTTTTTCGCATTTCAGCTACTTCAGGACCCAACTGGCTGAAAGAGATTAAAAAAAAAATGGGGTATGAAAAAAGCAGTAAGGATAAGTTACCTATGCTGAAGGAAGGCTCATTTCACTAAGGGAGGAGGGAGATAATTTAAGAAAAGGTAAAACAAGGAAGCTTGAGAAGTCAAACTAAAAGTTCTCAGGAAAACTTTTTAGAAGAATGTACTAAAAACTTTGGGGAGGAACATCTACCATGATCTGCTGCATAAAATTATAGCAACAAAGTTGCCATGTAATCAAGATTGTTGGTAAAGTAAATATGATAAGGTTTGAAAATTTATTTTTAACTTCCTTCTTTACTCAAGAATGATTAAGTCTGCCTTTTTTATGGACACCGTTCAATGATTATAGAGGGTGTATGTAACTCGTTTTTCCACTAATGTTTACAGTAAGATGAACTGAGCTTTATAAATGATTGTTGCATGGTTTCTAACTATATAAGAGTATGAGGAAGATCAAGTTTATTCTTGGCCCTCTCTCACTTCCTTTGAAACACTCAATATCCTTTTTGGCACTTTTGACTCATCCTCCAGAGGCCTAACCTTAACAACATTACCAAAGGGCCTTATTTTCTGTTAGGTGTCAGTGTTGCAAAGGCATTAGCTTCTCCTCCTCCATCGCCCAAATTTATTGTTATTTAATAGAGACTCAGGGGAAAATAAAAGTCATCAAATTCAGGGGAATTACTCTGGTGGAATTTATATATCATGGCAGATAAATAGTGGGATACAGAGTGTCCTATCTGTGATCTTACAAATAAGGCCAAATGAGTTGCTACCTATTTATAGGACCAATCCTGATCTAAGACTGTGTTGAGGATTAAAATAAAAAGTTTCATCTTAGGGTAGTATCAGATTTAGCATGAACTCTTAGAAAAAGTAATGCAATCTACTGAATGATGTTTTTCATAAATATGTCATGTATGTAAATCATACACATACATTGTCAAATGTGTGGCTGAGAGTAGTACTTATTAAAACTATAAAGTGCTTCAGGTTATTTTGGCATTATGAGCTCATTATTTTAAAATGATATTTTTGGTTCTGAACACAATGATAAACACTTTAAAAAATACTGTGTTCTTGAAAACCAGATAACCACATTTTTTGACCGGAAACAGAGCAGAAAACCACAGAGGTAGGTAAATGGGGTCTAAAGCCACAGTCATTCTGCAATTCAGATACTGAAACAGAAGCGGGCAAAGGTCCCACACTCCAGTGAGGTGTCAGATGCTCCCCTAGGAGGAGTGGGAGTCTGATTCCAGGTTGCCTGCATAAAATCAGGGGCTGTGATTGTGCCATTCACAAAAAAGTACTGAAAAAATTATTTCTGCTATTCAGTAATGCCTAGCTGCAGAAAGGGCAGGATGCAGAAAAAGCCATCCAGATTAGACTTCAGCCAATCAGCTTATTTGTTCAGTGACTGCGTCAGGGAATTTTCCAAAATCACTGCCAGATGGCAGGGAATCCTGAGATACTGATAAAAGAGCTGCTTCAAGACTAAGGGTCTTAAGGGGATTAGTGGAAACAAATGAAAAGCATTACATTATGAAGAGTAAGTGACAGTAAGAAATACATCTCTCACTCAATGTGTTACCTGAAAGCAAAAATCCATATTAACACCAGAAAACAGACAACCAACAATTAGGAGATTAATATATTCCTGATCAAGTGGTAATAACAGAATCACCTAAAATTAGTTTAACAAATACATATTTAAGATAAACAATGTGATAAAAGAATACAATTTAAATGGGAGAACAATAAATTAGAAAACATATCTGACTTCCCCTTTTCCAATTTGGATGCCTTTTGGATGCTTGCACCTCCAGGTTTATTGCAGCACTATTCACGATAGCCAAGGTGTCCAAAACCAAGGTGTCCAAAACTAGATTAATGAATAAAGAAAATGCGGTATATATACATCATGGAATACTAATTTAGCCATTAAAAAGAATGAAACCCTGTCATTCATAGCAACAGGGATGGAACTGGGAGACATTATATTAAGTGAAATAAGCAAGGAACAGAAAGTTAAATACCACATATTCTCACTCATATGTAAAAGTTTAAAAAACACTGATTTCATAGAAGTAAAAGGAAGGGCATAGCATACCAGAGGCTGCGAAGGGTAGGAGTAAAGGAGGGATATGGACACATTGACACATTTTTTAAGGGACATAAAATGGCAGCTAGATAGGAGAAATAAGTTCTAGTGTTCCACATCACTGTAGGATGATTAAAGTTAACAATAATATATAGTTTCAAATAGCTGGAAGGAGGATATCGAAAATTCCCGACAGAGTAATGATAAATGTTTGAGATGATGAATATGCTAATGACCCTGACCTTATCACTCTACATTTTATGTACTGGAACATCATTATGTACCCCATGAATATGTACAATTATTATTTGTCAATTAAAAACAAATAATAAAATAAAATAAATTATAAAACAAAATTGGCAAATATGAAATAAGAAAAGACATAATGGGAATGTAAAAACAAACACAAATAGCTATTAAAAGATTTACACATAATCAGCTCTTTCCCAAACAATCCCAAAGATGGTGCCAAGGAATATACTCAGAATTCAGCAAAGAGTGATAAAAAGCTAAAACATGAAAAGAGAATTGAGATAAATAGACCAGTAACATTGAAAGGTCCCAATATACACCCAACAAGATTTTCTTCATAAGGGGAGAAATAATGGATTGTCAGGAAAGTCATAATATTTTAAGGAAAATTGGCCAAGAACTCCCTACAATTGGAAGAAAACAAAACAGAACAAAGCCTCACATGAAGGAGTATGCCACATGCTGAGTAGGATGAATAAAAATAAAAATAAAAATAAATCTACACTTCTACACAAAATAGTAAAAACACATCTAGACGATAAAGACAAAAGCTGAATTACCCACACACAAGTAATACTTTGATTGACAGTGGACTTTCCATGAGCAATATTAGATGCTGAAGACAGTGGGCAATGGAGTAATGTGTTCCAAGTGCTGAGGAATAATAATCATCCTACAATTTTATATGCAGCTAAATAAAAATTCAAGAGTGAAGATTATTTCTGATAAACTCACTGAGTAGATTACTCAAATATTTGCTGGAACCTACTTCAGTCAGAAGAAAACAAAATTAGAGGGAAGGAGTAGAATATAAGAAAAAAGAACTCAAATTGGTAAAATAGGATGCTGAACTTAATGACCTGGCTAAAATAAAAGTACATTTCTCTGTATAGATACACTCAATAATTAAATTTAAGTTTACATCAATTACAAAAATGAGTGGACTGCCCTAACCCTCTAATGAAACAGATTTTGTAGACATCTCAATGTCCCCATATTATTAAGTCCCAGAGTTATTTTGCCATCTCCTTCTGGGCCAACAGCATTTTACACTACAGTGGACTGAAGTTGCCCCTCCAAAATCTATTTGTTGAACTCCAAACCCCCATTGTGATGGTATTAAAAGCTGGGGCCTTTGGGAGGTAATTAGCTCATGATAGTTGAGCGCTCATGAATGGGATTAGGGCCCTTATAAGAAGAGGCCAGAGAACTGGATTGCTTTTCCCCACCATGTGAGGATACAGAAAGACAATCTTCTACAACTAGGAAGCAGGCCCTCACCAGACACCAAATAGGCCACCACCTTGATCTTGGACTTCCCAGCCACCAAAACTGTGAGAAACAAGTTTACGTTGTTTTTAAGCTACCCAACTATGACACTTTGTCTATAGTAGTCCAAACTGACTATTTTAACTCCACCCTCTTTGAAATACTTTCTTCTCTCGCCTCCTGGGCACCACACTCACCTGTCTTTCTCATCATTTCTTTGCAGTCTACTTTCTTGTTTCCTTTTCATCTTCCTTGCTTCCAAATTTTGAATGGCCACAGTGTTCTTTCTTCTCTATCACTTCTTTGATGAACTCATTGAGACTTTTTTGGGTCTACCAGCTTTCTGTACAAAATTCTCAAATTTACATGCCCAGTGAAGACAATTTTCCTGAATCCAGGATGCATATATCCAGCTACTTAATATCTTCACTTGGCTTTCTCAAACTTAACATGCTCTAATCTGCCCTCATTATCTTTTCCCAAAAAAGTGTTCTTCCCACAGTTTTCCCGATTTTAGTGAATGGAAAGCCTCATCCTTCTCATTATTCACACCAAAAAACCCTGGACTCATCCTTGACTCCTCTATTTCATTTGGATGTCACATCAGCAGATCAGCAAATTTAAGACTTCTAAACTGGTATCCCCCACCCATTTTCTGTTTCTACCACTTCCTGTCTCCTTCTATTACAATTCCATTTTATTCTGTTCTCAAGACAGCAGCCAGTATGAGCCTTTCAAACCTAAGTCAGATAATTTCAGCAAAGACTCTTCCATTCAAATCTAATCCAAATCTTCCAGTGGCTTACCATCTGTATTCAGAGTGAAGTTCTTACAGTCTGCTTTTTTATTACTCCCCTGAATGTATCTCCTTTTCTCTGCTTCAATCACAATGGCCTCCTTGCTGCTCCTCAGCCATGCTTGGTACAATTAGGCGTCAAGACCTTTGCACTTGTTCCACACTTAGGGTTTCACTCCTTCAAGTATTTACTGAAATGTTACATTCTCCTTGAAACCTTCCTGACCGTCTTATTTAAAAATGAACTCTCTCACCCCATCCCCAGTATGGCCTGTTACCTTTTCCTGTTTAACTTATCGCCATATAATGTATCACCACTAGTCATACTACAAGTTTTACCTGTTTGTTTGTCTAACCAAGAAGCCAACAAATTTGATGAAGGTAGACACTTTTGTCTGTTTCGTTCATTGTTGTGAAATGCTTGGCACATACTAGGTACACAAATATTTGTAGAATGGTTAATTTTACAGCATTCCTATTAATGATAAGAAGAAAACAATAAAGTCTATATACCCAACATTCAAAATTATCAATTTTGCAGCCACTGCATCAAAATTAGAAAAAAATAAATATTGGAAAAGGAAACACAAAGTTTACTATTTACAAATGATATGGTTATTTACATAAAAATTCCAAGAGATTCAGTGATATTAGAGGGAGCTCAAAGGGATGTCAGTTTAAGTTTTAAAATATCATATACTTCTAATATGCTAGCAATAACGAATTTGAATATATAAGAGAAATAAAGGCATAATTCAAATCAATAGCAAAACCAAAACAGTAACTGGTAATATTTATAACAAAAGTTGTATAAGAACTTTATAGAAATACTACAAAACTTTATCAAAAAACATAAAATAAGACCTGAATACAGAGTTAGGTTATTTTCTCAAGTGGGAAGACCAAAATCTTAACTGTCGTAAATTATTTTATAAATTCAATGTGATTGCAGTAAAAATTCTAATTGAATCATTCATGGAACTTAAGAAATGAATTCTAAAACTTACATGGAAGACTGAAGGGCAAAGTATAATCAAGACATGTCTGAAAATAAAAATAAGTGGGAGCATTTGTTCTATTAATAATATAGAATCATAATAATTAGGCAATGGCATGGGAACAGATATGTAGATCAAAATAATAAAACTCTCAGACAGCTGAGGTTTCTCAGGCATTTATGCAATCCTGGCTTAAATTAGAGTATGCATCTTTATGATTTAGGAATGACAGACTACTCAAAAATGGCGTTGAGATATTTGCACTTATATATAAAAAATTACACCTCCAAGTGATAATACTTGCAAAAATAAACTCAAAAAATGAATTAAAAAAAGTTACAAATTCTAAGACTGTCATAAAAATGTAGACTATAGCTTCAGAGCAGAAAAGGATTTCTTACTACAAGATCAAGCTCAAAAAGAAAAGCTCTTTTTATATAGTTTAGTTTATTAAAAACTTTTGAGCAAATAAGGAAACCATAAATAAAAGAAAAATAGAGAATCATACTGGAAAATACAAAGGAATATTATCCATAATAAGAAGTAACAGATTGCAATTTAACAACATAAAAACCTAATAGAAAAATTGGCAAACAAATTTGGAGGCAGTTCATAAAAGAGGAAAATATAAATACTGCAAATTAAATGAATAGATGCTCAGAACTATTAAACAGAGAAATGTGGATAAAAAAGTATTCCACATCCAAATTTTCCACAGTTAAAAAGTCATATAATATCAATTTTGGAAGAGTATTTGGGTAAATTAAAAACTCCTCACATTAATGGTAGGAATATACATTGAGAAATCACTTTGAAGAACAATATTGACTACACGTAGTTCACAATACACATAACCTATGACAAATTCCATTTTTATATTTATACACTGGAGAAACTCAAACCTGTATATGAAGACACTAATTACAGTATATTTAATACCTTAAATTGGAAACAATCTGTTATGGACTGAATGCTTATGTCCCCTCAAATTCATATGCTGAAATGTAATCCCAAATGTAATGATATTTGGAGATAGGGCCTTTCAGAGGTAACAAGAGCAGAGCCCTTATGAATGGGATTAGTACTCTTACAGGAAGAGGCCAGAGAGCTGGTTCTTCTTCTCTCCATGTGAGGACATGGAAAGTAGATAGTCATCTGCAACCAGGAAGCAGGCCCTCATCAGACACCAAATAGGCCATCACCTTGATCTTGAACTTTCCAGCCTCCAGAACTGTGAGAAATAAATGTCTCTTATTGATAAGCCACCTATATATGGTATTTTATTATAGCAGCCCAAACTAAGATAGAAATTGGTACTAAGAAGTGGGGTGCTGCTATACCAAATACCTAAAAATGTGAAAGCAGCTTTGGAACTAACCAAGAGTTGTGAAGTACATCTAGAAGAAACCAAGATTGTCATGAAGGGACTTTTAAAGGTGATTTGGTTAGGGCTCAGAAAGGAAAGAGAAGAGCTGCAGAGAAAGCTTCCATCTTCTTAAAGAATACATATGTAATCATGGACAGAGTGTTAGTAGAAATATGGATAGTGAAGGCCATTTTGATGAATTCTCAGACTGCAGTAAAAGCATGTTATTATCCTCATTAACACTGTAAATTTCACTGTCCTTTTCTCCATCTTGTGCAATGGAGAACGGGCAATTCTCGTTATTAAGCAGCAAACAATTTGGCTGAATTGTGTTCATATTATTAGTGTTTTGTGGAAGTTGGGACTCGTGAGCAATGAAGTCGGATATTTAGATGAGGATATTTCTAAGCAAAGTATTGAAGGCGTGGCTTTGTTCCTCCTGACTGTTTAGTAAAACGGAGAAGAGAGAAATGATGTGAAGAGGGACTTATCAAACAACAAGAAACTAGAACTTATGAGCTTGGAAAATTCTCAGCCAATCCATATTGCACAAAATGAGAACGCATGTTTAAAAGAGAACACTAAGAGTATTACCAAGCCACCATTTGATAAGGAGATTAGTATGGTGTGAAGCATGGACTGAATTAGCTACCTCAGCAGGAAAACTGCCAGTTTGAACTGAATGGGAAGGATATGGGAAGGAATGAAGATATGTTGTCAGACTTTTTGGATTTTACCGGGAAGACCATAAAACTTTTCAGCTGCAAACATGATCTATTCTTCAAGACAAGGGAAGAATGACCACAAAAAAGTGATTCAGAGATCATCAGGTCTTCATCCCATGTTGCAAAGGGTGGAGGAAGAATTGCCTCATTTTCAACAAGTTAGATTACCTCCAGTCAAAGGTGTAGGGGTAGGACTGGGAGGAGCTTTGGAGGTTTGGTGCCTGCCCAGCAGAACCCTGGGATTGAGACCCAAATTTGGCAGCAATATCTCAAGTCTACTGGGTCTGGAAAATGGGACCTCTGCCCCAGTGGGCCTGGAGTGCACAGCATCAAGCACAGGAGGATTATTCTCCAGCCCTGAGATATAGATTTGACTTGCTAGGTTTTGGACTTACTTAAAAGCTGTCACTCTTTTCTTCTTTCCTATTCCTTTGCTTCTGAAATGGGAATATCTATTCTACATCTGTCCCACTACTATAGTTTGGAGGTACACAACTTATTAGGCTGGTGCAAAAGTAATTGTGTTTTTTGCCATTAAAAGTGGCAAAAATCACAATTACTTTTGCACCAACCTAATATTTGGTTTTACATGTTCATAGCTGGAGAGGAGTTCTGTCTCTGAATGAATGACACCTTGAGAATCACTCATATCTGATTTATATGATAGTTAGATAAGACTTTGGACTTGAGACTTGAGAACCAATGCTAGAACAAGTTAAGACTTTTGAGGCTACTGGGATGGAAATAATGCATTCTGCATGTGAAGACATGAACTGTGGAGAGCCAGGAGCAGAATGTTAAATACTGAATGTGTGTGTCCTCCTCAAACGAGTATGTTGAAATCTAATCTCCACGGTGATATCAGGAGGCGGGGCCTATGGACAGGGTCATGAGACAGTGACGGTGGAGGCCTCATGAATGAGATTAGTGCCCTTAAAAAAGGGACCCCCAGATAACTCTCCTGCTGTCTTTCCACCCTGTGAGGATAAAATGAGATGTCAGTAGTCTGCAACCTAAAAGTGGGCTCACACCAGAACCCAACCATGCTGGCACCTTGATCTCAGACTTTCAACATTCAGAGAAATACCATAAGAAATAAATTTCTGTTGTTAAGTTATCCAGTTTATGGCATTTTGTTATCGCAGCCTGAGCTAAGACACAACCAATATTCTCACTTTTCCAGGAATGAATTTTAAAATGGTGATATAGTTATATGTTAATATACAAAACAGCTCTTAAAATGAGTAACTTAGATCTATATGAATCTACCTGAGGCAATCATAAAACAATGTTGAATAACAAATGCTGCAAAATATTAAATACAGTATCAATATAATTTTCATAAGCATACAAAGCAACAATACATATCTTTTCTGGACAATATATGTAACATATGCAGTTACAGAGCATGGACTGGATCCATTACTGGGTGTTTGGGAGGATGACGATCAGGGTGTGATTGGAAAAGAAAGAATTTCAACTTTAATCATTTCTTTAAAAAAGATCTGAAGAAAAAGCAAAATATTTATAGTTATATGTTGGTACTGAGGCAGAGCACAGTGGCTCACATCTGTAATTCCAGACCTTTGGGAGGATCACTTGAGGTCAAGAGTTTGAGACCAGCCTGGTAACACAGTGAGACTCTATCTTTACAGAAAATAAAAAATGTAGCCAGGCATGGTGGCATACATATGTAGTCCCAGGTACTTGCTCCTTGGGAAGCTGAGGTAGGAGGATTGCTTGAACCCAGGTGTTTGAAGCTGCCATGACCTAGGATCGCACCATGTACTCTAGCCTGGGTGACAAAGCAAGAGCCTGTCTCAAAAAAAAAAAAAAAGAAAAAAGAAATAGGGTTTTGGGTATGGGAGTATTTATTTTATTATCTTTTATACTTATCTATATTTTCTTTTCTTTTTCACACACATACACACACATTTTATATATATATATAGCTTTATACCAGGCAGGAATTTCTTGTCTATCTCCTGAAAATTTGCAGAAAGACTCAAAAACTTTCTTGAGAATTGACTACCTTAATTTTCTCACTGTTAAATACTCAATTTTGAAACAATCAGAAGTAAATGCCATCTTGGATATCCATTTATTCATGAAATCTCTGAGATTGTTGTGGTTTGAAATCACTGTAGAGGGGTTCAAATATTATTTGTCAGATTTGCAAGAGCAAGGCCGGGCATAGTGGCTCATGCCTGAAATCCCCGCACTTTGGGAGGTTGAGGTGAGCAGATCACTTGAGGTCAGGGGTTCAAGACCAGCCTGACCACACATGGTGAAACCCTGTCTCTACTAAAAATACATAAAGTTGGCAGGCATGGTGGCAGGAGTCTGTAATCCCAGCTACTTGGGAGGCTGAGACAGGAAAATCGCTTGAACCCAGAAGGTGGAGGTCACAGTGAGCTGAGATTGCGGCACTGCACTTCCAGCCTGGGCAACAGTGCAAAACTTCGTCTCAAAAAAAAAAAAAAAGAACTAAATAAGTACATAAATAAAACGATTTGCAAGACTTTCACTCTCTTCTATGTCTTTCGGCTGGCTTAAAAAGAAACATCACAGGCAAACGCTTTATTTGTGCTCTTCTGAAGTAATTGTGTATGCTGTCCCATAATCATCTTCCTTCGGGAAACAAATTCCTACTCATTGATTTCCTTTGGGTAGTTTCCATACCATTTGGAACAAATCACTCCTGTTTTTCTGACTGATTTCTCTAAGTCCCTGAATACCAGCAGTTCACCATCTTATCTGTATTTCCAGTCTAAACTTCTGGACCGCCCAGCAAGCAATGAGGTATATTTTGCTACCTAGCTGGCGCGTCTGAATAATTAGACACAGAGCAGGCGGAAGACGCACTATCTCAGAGAGCTGCTTAGTGACAGTGCCTAGGAAGCTCCTTCCCAAACCCCTGCCCGTGGTAAGTAAGCATGGAAAATGGCTGCATGCCCTCAGGTGATCACATCCAGGAACCCCTATTTGCTTCTACTTCCTGTGCATCACTGCAAACTGGTGCTCAGGGGATTGGTGTGGGTTTATCAGTAAATACAGAAGGGAAAAAATCTGTCTGTTATTTTTTTTTCCTTCAGGTCACCGATTTTAATTTTTTAAGCCAACCACATTTTCTTAATGTTATAAGTTAAAAAAATGAAAAGTTATGTAAAATGAAGCATAACTATGGACTGACACTCTCAAATATTTTTTAATATGTCGAGGTCAATTCTTTTTTCCTCCTCCCTACCTCCCTATGGAGGAAGAGTGTAAAAAACCCATTTGATTTCACATGGTGGAGGAGAACAAGGCAGGAGAAGCTGGTCTCTCCTTTGCAAAGAAGGATGCACCTGTGCACAAAACTGGGACTTCAGATTTTTTTGAGCTGAGCAAGGATGGAAAGTGTTTTACAGCTGGCATCCTATCAGACACCTGTAAAAACACTTCATCTAGTCCTTATGGTGAGGTGCTGGGAAAGCTGGTATGGAATAAATACTAATGGACTCAGCATAATGGTTTTCCTTTCAAAGCTTAGGCAAATTTATTAGTAAGGAACTCATATAAATCAGGTGTACTAATCACAGAAGGTTTTTCATTGTTGTGCATTAGTTATATCTTCCAAGAAATGCTTTAACTTCTCGCTGTCCACAGTTTTACTCTGTTACTTCTTTTCCTTCCCCAGGGTCAGGTGCAATGATCAAAACCATCTCACAGGTTGAACAATGAGCCAAATAAAACAAAATACAATGTAAAAAGGATAAATTTAAGGATACAAACTTAGGTCTAAAAACACTGTTACGGCTAGGATGGGAGAAACATGGTTTAACAGGAGCATATGAAAAATTCGGGACAGTAAATTCAGCATTAACCAACAGTGTGATGTTAAAATAGTCAATGGGAATTTAGAATGCATTAACAGAAATGTTTTCTAAAACAAGATGTAATAGATATTCTCTGGGCTGGTTAAACAGATATGTTCAATTCTGCTCACTACAATTTAAGAAATAAATTGAAATATGTTCAGAAGACTAAAAGGAGGAGAGTTAACAAGAACTCATGAGCGTCTTACAAGAACACTACTTTTAGAACAAAGGTGTTTCCTCTAAAGAAGAGAAAGATAATCAAAATCATAATTTTCTAATCACTGAGGTGATGCCATGTAGAAGAGGATAAGAGGATATGCATTCACTTGTAAGATCCCAAATGTTAGAACATGGATTGACAAATAGAAGCAATAGAAAGACTCTTGATTCCATATATAGAAAGTCTCACTGATACTCAGATAAGATCTTAATTCACCTGTAAGATGAGCCTCAAGCCAAGCATTCTTGAGTATTTAAGTTACCGGTGAACAAGTCCTTGAAAGAGGTTGATTTAAAGGGGCCTCAAGTTTACACAGATGATTAGACAGAAAATCTCTCTTGGTTCTGAGGTTACTATTCCTGAAATGGGCTGCCTAACCTAACTGCTCTCTTCAAAATACAGCTGGGACTGAGATGATGAATCTCTATTTCTATCAATCTGGACATTCTTATAGATTATATTGTCAATCCTTGAGCATTGACTAATATTATTCTTCACCATTTTGTTTAGATATTGTTTTCCAATAGGATTGAAAAACTCTTATGAGCAAGGGCTGTGTGTGTGTGTGTGTGTGTGTGTGTGTTTTCCTGGAATCTCAGTGTTCTCTATTGTAGATGCAAAATAAATATTAATTATTGAGGATGATGAATATGACAGATTTCTCTGATTACTAAAAACATCTATTTTCCCAAGGCAGAGATTTGGAAGTTTCACATATAATTCTTACAGCCCTAAAGCACAGTGTCAAGTCTGAATGGTGCTCCTCATCCTTTCCCAAAGTATCCCTCACAGAGGAAGGGAAAAATTGAAGTCTGAATGACCTGCTGCAATGTAAACACTTATATTTTATTTTATTTTAAAATCCACATAACATCTGGGATTTTGATATATATTATACATAAATATAAAAATAAAAGTTTCATATTCTCAACTTTGGAAGAAAAAAAAATGCTCCTCCATCTTTCTTAATGGTCAAGATGCCGTTGAAGTAAGATCAATTTTGGAAAATTAGGCTGAATTGGAAAATAAATGAGTCTACACATCAGAATTAGTTCTCATCTCACTCTTGAAGTCACCAAATTTTTAGGATTTAAACTTACAGCTATAAACAGAGCAGTCTCCTGTATCACCACTCCCAAGCTGTATTACAATATGATGAGTAAACAAGCTCTAGAGTCAGGCTGCCTCTGTACAAATCTTGCCTCTGTTATCAACTGGATGACCTTTGGTTAGTTACTGAAGCCAGTGATCCCCAACTTTTTTGGACCAGTTTCATGGAAGACAATGTTTCCATGGATGGGGGTGGGGGATGGTTTTGGGATGATTCAAGCACCTTACATTTATTGTGCACTTTATTTCTATTATTATTACATTATAATATATAATGAAATAATTATGCAACTCACCATAATGTAGAGTCCGTGGGAGCTTTGAGCTTGTTTTCCTGCAACTAGACATTCCCATCTGGGGGTGTTGGGACACAATGACAGATCATCAGGCATGAGATTCTCATAAAGAATATGCAACCTAGATCCCTCGCATGCGCAGTTCACAATAGGATTTGTGCTCCTATGGGAATCTAAAGCCACTGCTGATTTGTGGGGAGGCAGAGCTCAGGTAGTAATGCTTGCTGGCCTGCTGCTCACTTCCTGCTATGAATCCCAGGCCCTAACAGTCCACAGACCAATACCTGTCCATGGCCCAGGGGTTGGGGACCCCTGACTTTACCTATTCTTATCCTTGTTTCCTCATTGGCAGATAATAATTGATAATAATAGAACACAAAAGTACGTCCATTCTGCTACAAGAGCTGAATGAATCTGACACGTAAACACTTGGAACAAATCTTTACAATTATAGTAAGTGCTCAGTATGTGGTAGCTCTTTCAAGGTAACACAGAGGAGAGTTCTTCATAATGTTGCCAAAAGTTAGTGTGGTTCAATGTTTTAGTGCTACAGATGTTGAAGGTTTTCGTCATTACCTTCCTGCTGAGAGATCATTTCACTTATATGGTGGGATGTAAAGTTTTTGTATTCATTGGCTGGGATCTTCCTATCTCAGGGTTCTACACAAAGGCTTAGTCAGTGAGGAAGAAGGACTAATGGTTTGGTTTATTATTTCACCATTGACACTGTGCTTTTTATCACATGTAAATGAACTGAGCCTCAAGTGACTCATAGTACCCACAATCAACTCGTTATCCAACAATCAAACTTCATTATAATCGCGCTGTCTTGTCATGGTTGTTGAAAGCATCCAGTTTTACCATGCTGTTGTTGATTCAGTGTCGGTCCCACGAACTTATCTGCTAAATAAGCCAAATTTGTGAAGCCCACTTTAGCACTGGGATGGACAAGGAAGCCATTCACCAAGTACAGATAGTTATTCTTAGTTGTGACAAATTTTCCCTGTGAGGAAAAGCAACTCACTTCTCAATTTAAAATTTCTGATAGGTACCCTGCTTCAGCTAAGCCAGCATGTATCTATGCAACTGAGCAAGCTTTCAATGCCACCTCTTAATTCATGACCCATTTATCTGAAAAGAGTTGCCCTGGAGTAATACTACTACTCCTGGAACGGTATACTTGTTAGTGCATTTTTTTTTAAATCGCCATTTTTATGATTATATTAAAACGATCAGAAATTCAAGAAATAAATCCTTTGTGCATTCAGACTGAATAACTGCTAAGAATACGGTTCTGGTCCATACTTTGGGTGGTCAGAATCTGGCTCCATCAGTGCGTATATCCATGTAATTTCTTTTCCGACTTGATATATAATCTTCACTGAGATGTCACTTGATGGCGAGTCAGCAGTTCTCTCTTCATGTTCATAATATTTACATATACATAGTTATATATAAATATGTAAAAAGAGTATAAAATAGTTGCTCCGGTGCTTTCCCCTATTAACGTACTGAATCAGATTAGCACCAGCTGCCTCCTTTTTTGGCTCATGTGTATCTATTGGTCACATTTAAAAGCATCACTCAACAGAGCTCTTTGACATGGGCACTTGTGTAGCTGCTAGTTTTTGTCCCCAGAAGGTTAAGCCATTTCTATGCCACAGGCCATCACATTTTTCACTCTTATTATTCTGCACTTCTATCAACTTTCCATTTGCTTCTTTTGGCTATGCCCTTTAGGGGGTATTGGCTCTGGAATAAGAGAGATCTGGAATTGAATCACAAAGTTCTGCCTTGTACTGGCTGTGTGGCATTGAATTAGTTACTTAACCTCTGCCTCTGTTTGCAAAATAGGAAAATGATACTTGCTTCATTCAGTAATTGTAAGGAAGAAAGAAACCCTATTTATTACTAGTTTTTACTACCAACTGAAACAAGGAGCCAAGTGAAAAGCACTCGATAATTTGTAATCCCAATTATAACAATTGTTTCTAATGTTGCTATTACTCCTGGCCCAATTTCTGTTTTCATATTTACAACAAACAGCTGGTGACATTTCTTCAGAATTTCATAATGGGTTTTTAAATATCAATTCAAGGGTGATAGATTTATTTGCTAATTACCAAATAACAATGTTAACACAAGTCAAAATTTGGGTCTTTGCTATTCAAAATGTAGTTAGTTCCTGGACCAGCAGGCGGCATTCTGGCATTCCACCAGGAGGTTGTTAGGAATGAGGATCTCAAGCCCCACCTGAGGCTTCCTGTGTCTGAATCTGCATGTTAACAGTATCAACCAATACAGAGTTACAGGTCAGGTGAGTAATACAGGCACTGAGACCTGGGAAGCACTGGCTCAGGCCACACTGAGTTGTGACCCTGAAGGTCTGACCTACTAGGCATTGTGATTGGTGTGTAGGGGAAGTCTGATTCCCAGAGTCAGAAGGACACGGGGTGTCCTAGTGAAGCCCCAAGTGAGAGAAAAGATTAAGGGGTTGTTGAACTTCTATCCTGTGTTTCACCCTCTCCTTCTGCTCTTTGGGCAGAAATAGGCCCTCTCAGTGTTCACACATAGTACTGTGCACCTGCCACTTTGAGTTGTATTTACGTACAAGCTGGCTTCTCTCACTGGACTTGGACATCCTAAACAGTCTCATCCTTTTTGGTATCACCAGCACCTGGCAGAGGCACATCCCCCCAGAAAATCTTTGCAGACCCTCCTGGCCTTTGGGAAGGTGCCCAGCACTGCTCTATCTTCTTTGGCCTGTAATTCCCTACTGACTTAGAGTTTTGCCATTTGTAGGTTTTTCCTACAAGGCTCTGAGCTCTTTGAGGGCAGAGGCTGGGTCATTCATCTTAGTACTCTTGGTACACAAGAAAAAATAATTATGAGTTTCAATTAAGCTCCAACCAAGCACTGATATTTTGTGAGCTGGAGTCATTGTTCTATTTTGCTCAGAGAGGAAAAAAAAATAATTTAATCAGGAGAAATGTCTCTAATAAGGTTTATCGCACATTTTTTTCCCCTTAAAATGTTGGTGCCTACTAATGTTTGTGTATTTTGGAATTTCAAATGCACAATAAATCTATCACCCTTGCAGTGATATTTAAAAACCCATTATGAAATTCCGAACCCAGTATTTCATCTAGAACAACCATTTAAAAATTATTTTGATGCTAGTATTTTGAGAATGCTGTGTGATAAGAAGCATCATGAATAACCTTGAAAACCAGTGAGTTCAGTAAATGTATGTTAAATGAGTGTAAAAAGCAGAATGAGAAGGCATCTTTCTAGTGTAGGTTAGCACTTAGGTTCTCTAACAGAGGCCAGATGTGTACAGTTAAAATGAAGTGGAAAGTCATTCAATTGCTTAGAAATTTTAGAAAGACTGGAAGATAAATATGGACAAAGTAATGCTTTTAAAAATCCAATTTTTACCTGACTTATTCAGGCTTTGTTTTATTTTAGAACAGCAGCATTAGCTTGGGGTGAATGTCTTAATGGGGCCAAAAATGCATTACAGTTAGAGCAGCTTTTGTCAGAAATACTGCAGGGTGACAACAAGAACCCTTAGAATGGCCCTATTACTTTTACTCTGCCATTCTAAAATAAAAAGTCTGTGTTTAATATAGAGTCATAATGTGTTTACTTAGGAAAATTCTGACAGCACTTTCATATATGTGACATGTTCATTTTGAGATTCATAAAACTCTTTTTCAGAGAGCAGACATGCTCAGTATTTCAATACACATAAAGAAGATAAGGTTAAAATAAGGAAAGAAGAAAAACCACTTAAAGTGTGAAAAAATACACAAAAAAACCCCACAACATTTGAAAAAGGGTATTCCAGAGACTGTTTCCCCTAATAGTTATTATTCATATAATGATTTAAGATACTTATACAAACAGGGATAACAGCTGTGGAAATTCAATACAAGACAATGTTTAAATACCTTAAATGGGAATGAAGAGATTAATACATGGAACTATCCCCAGAAGGAGTTAAAACACATGAAATGTATCCCATTTATGTTTATGTTTAATGTAACATACCTATATTTTTTTTTTTTGAACAACTAAAACAATGTAGGTTACCTGTGATTCTCTTTTGTACTTCGTAATACCTGTATGTTGAAGAACAGCTCTACTTGGCCATCTCTCCAGATATTAAGCATATGACAGTGAACATTATCCATATTTTCCAAAACTATATTCGTATATTCTGTCTTAAACTAGTTGATATCTATATGAAAGATACAATCAAATAATCAGTCAGCCTTTTCAAAAAATCCGTGTTCTACTCAAGGTAAAAATTTGTTGGAGAGTGAATAAAGATGGCATTGAGAAGGCGGAGCAAGATGGCAGATCCCTGTGCCTCCCACCCACCCCACCCTTCACAAGGACACCAATTAACAACTATCTACACAAGAAGAGCACGTCATAAGAACTAAAAATCAGGTGCACACTCACAATACCTGGTTTTAATATCATGTCACTGAAAGAGGCACTGAAGAGGTAAAGAGAAACAGTCTTGAACCACCATGTAACCTGCCACCTCTCCTCCCTACCCCACAGCAGTGGCCAGGTGGGAAGAGCATCTCTAGGCACTAAGGGAGGGACAGCACAGCAATTGTAAGGCTTTGAGCTCAGTGCTGTACTGTTAGAGCAGAAGGGAAAACTGGACCAAATTCAGCTGATGCCCTCCCACAGAGGGAGTGTTTATATTAGCCCCAGCTGGAGGGGAATCACTACTCTCAGAAGTTGGAACTTGAGTTCCCTCAAACCTCGCCACTGTGGGCTAAAGTACCTGAGGGCCTTAATGAAGTTGAAAGGCAGTCTAGGCTACAAGGACTATAACTTTTACAGGAGTCCTATGCTGAACTGGGTGCAGAGATAGTAGACTTGGGGGCACGACCTATCAAAATACCAGTCACGGTGGCTACAGCTACCGGAATGCTGTCATCTCCACTCTTCTAACCACAGGCTGCACAGCTTGTGGTTCCAAAATAAATCCCTTCCTTCCACTTGAGGAGAGGAGAGGGAAAAGCGGAGAAGACTTTGTCTTGCATCTTGGATACCAGCTCAGCCAAACAGGATACAGCACTAATCGGAATCATGAGATGCTCTTTTAAGGCTCTAGCTTCTGGATGACATTGCTAGACACACCCTGGGCCAGAAGGGAACATGCTGCCTTGAAGGGAAGCACCCAGTCCTGGCAGGATTCATCACCTGCTAACTAAAGAGCCCAGGACCATTAAGGCAGTACCTTGTGGTGCTGCAAGAACCGCAGGTCTGCAAGAACTACAGCATTACTGGGCTTGCCCCCTAAAGCAGACACAGCTAACATCACAACACCCAAGTCCTATCTGCAAAGTTATCTTGAGAAGGATGGGTACAAACAAGCGCAGACAGTGACGACTACAATAAATACTTAATTGTTTAATGCCCAGACACAGACAAACATCTACAACTATCAAGACATTGTTGATAGTTGTAGGAAAAAAGGACCTCACCAAATGAACTAAATAAGCCACCAAGGACCAATCCTGAAGAAACAGAGATATATGACCTTTCGGACAGAGAATTCAAAATAGCTGTTTTGAGGAAACCCAAATAAATTCAAGAGAACACAGAGGAGGAATTCAGAATTCTATCAGATAAATTTAACAAAGAGAATGAAATAATTAAAAAGAATCAAGCAGATGTTCTGGAGCTGAAAAATGCAACTGGCATAATGAAGAAAGCATCTGAGTCTCAAAAGCAGAACTGATCAAGCAGAAGAAAGAATTAGTGAACTTGAAGACAGGCTGTTTGAAAATACGCAGTCGGAGGAAACAAAAGAAAAAAGAATAAAAAACAATGAAGCATGCCTACAGGATCTAGCAAATAGATTCAACAGGGCAAATCTAAGAGTTATTGGCCTTAGAGAGAAGACAGAGAAAGAGAAGGGTAGAAAGTTTACTCAAAGGGATAACAGAGAACTTCCCAAACCTAGAGAAAGATATTAATATCCAATTATAAGAAGGTTATAGAAGGTTACAGAACACCAAGTAGATTTAACCCAAAGAAGATTATCACAAGGCATTTAATAAATAAATTCCCAAAGGTCAAGGATGAAGAAAGGATCCTAAAAGCAGCAAGAGAAAAGAAACAACATACAATGGACTTCCAATATATCTGGCAGCAGACTTTTCAGTGGAAATATTACAGGCCAGGAGAAAGTGGCATAACATATTTAAAGTGCTGAAAGAAAAAAAAAACTTTTATACTAGAATAACAAATCTGACAAAAATATCCTTCAAACATGAAGGAGAAATAAAGACTTTCCCAAACAAACAAAAGCTGAAGGGTTTCATCAACACTAGACCTATCTTACAAGAAATGCTAACGGAGTACTTCAATCAGAAAGAAAAGCAAGTTAATAAGTAATAAGTAATCACCTGAAGGTACAAAACTTACTGAAAGTACACAGAAAAACACAGAGTACTATAATATTGTAACTGTGGTATGTAAATTACCTTATTCTAAGCAGAAAGACTAAACTATGAATCAGTCAAAAATAACTACAACAACTTTTCAAGACATAGACAATACAATAAGATATAAATAGAAACAAAAAGTTTAAAAGTGGGGGGATGGGCAAGGCACGGTGGCTCATGCCTGTAATCCCAGCACTTTGGGAGGCTGAGGTGGGCAGATCATGAGGCCAGGAGATCAAGACCATCCTAGTTAACATGGTGAAACTCCATCTCTACTAAAAATAACAAAAAATTAGCCAGGCGTGGTGGCGGATGCCTGTAGTCCCAGTTACTCAGGAAGCTGAGGCAGGAGAATGGCGTGAACCTGGGAGGTGGAGCTTGCGGTGAACTGAGATCACACCACTGCACTCCAGTCTGGGCAATGGAGCGAGATTCCGTCTCAAAAAAAAAAAAAAAGTAGGCGGATGAAGTTAAGGCCTAGAGTTTTTATTAGTTTTCATTTTGCTTCTTTATTTCTTTATGCAAAAAGTGTTGTTATCAGCTTATAATTAAGGATAATAGTATAGTATTTGCAAGTCTCATGGTAACCTCAAACCACAATACATACAATGCATGCATAAAAAATACAAAACAAGAAACTAAATCATGTCACCAGAGAATATCACCTCCACTAAAAGAAGACAAGAAGGAAAGAAAGAAAGAGAAGATCACAAAACAACCAGAAAACAAGAAAATGGCAGGAGTAAATCCTTACTTATCAATAATAACATCGAATGTAAAGGGACTAAAGTCTCCAATCAAAACGTACAGAGTGCCTGAATGGATAAAAACATGAGACCCCTTGATCTGTTACCTATAAGAAACACACTTCTATAAAGACACCCATAGACTGAAAATAAAGGGATGGAATAAAGTATTCCATGCCAACAGAAATCAAAAAAGAGCAGGAGTAGCTATACTTACATCAGTCAAAATGAATCTCAATACAAAAACTATAAGATGAGACAAAGAAGGTCACTATATAATGATAAAGAGGGTAATTCAACAAGAGGATATAACAATTTTAAATATATGTGCATCCAACATAAAAACACCCAGATATATACAGCAAATATGATTAGAGCTAAAGAAAGAGGCCCCAGTACAGTAATGGCTAGAGACTTCCACACTGCACTTTCAGCACTGGATAAGTCTTCCAGACAGAAAGTCAATAAACATCAGATTTAATCTGCACTATAGACCAAACAGATCTAACAGATATTTACAGAACATTTCATACACACTCTTTTCTTCAGCACATGGATCATTCTCAAGGACAGATCATATGTTAGGTCATAAAACAAGTCTCAAAACATTAAAAAACTGAAATAATATCAAGCATCTTTTCTGATCACAATGAGATAAAACTAGAAATCAATAACAAGACGAATTTTGGAAAATATGAAAATATACGGAAATCAAACAACATGCTCCTGCATTCAGGAGACCAGTGGGTCAATGAAGAAATTAAGAAGGAAACTGACAAATTTCTCAAAACAAATGGTAATGATAACACAACACACCAAAACCTATAGGATATAGTAAAAGCAGTACTAAGAGGGAATTTTATAGATATAAGTGCCTACATCAACAAAGAAGTAAAACTTCAAATGAATAACCTAATGATGCATCTTAAAGAATTAGAAAAGCAAGACAATACCAAACCTCAAATTAGTAGAAGAAAAGAAATAATAAAGATCAGAGCAGAAATAAATGAATTTGAAATGAGGAAAACAATAAAAAAGATCACTGAAACAAAAAGTTGGTTTCTTGAAAAGTTAAAACAAAATTGGAAAACCTTTAGCTAGACTAAGAAAAAAAGAGAGAAGATCCAAATAAACAAAGTCAAAAATGAAAAAGGAGACATTACAGCTGATACTGCAAACATTCAAAGGATCATTAGAGGCTACTATGAGTAACTATGTACCAATAAATTGGAAAATCTAGAAGAAATGGACAAATTCTTAGACATATACAACCTACCACGATTGAACCAGAAAGAAATCCAAAGTCTGAACAGATGTGGAGAAAAGGGAACCATTGTACACTGTTGGTGGGAATGTAAGATTATAAGAATGTAAGTTGGTGGTAACAAAAACAAGTAACAAGAGCAAAGTCATAATAAAAAATCTCCCTGTAAAAAAAAAGCCTGGGACCTGATGGCTTCACTGCTGAATTCTATCAAACATTTAAAGAAGAACCAATACCAATCCTACTCAAACTATTCTGAAAAATAGAGGAGGGAATACTTCTATTCCATGAGGCCAGTATTATCCTGATACCAAAACCAGACAAAGACACATCAAAAAAAGAAAACTACAGGTCAGTATCTCTGATGACTATTGACACAAAAGTCCTCAACAAAATATTAGCAACCCAAATTCAACAATACATTAAAAAGATCATTCATTATGACCCAGTAGGATTTATCCCTAGAATGCAAAAATGAATTCAACATATGCAAATCAATCAATGTGATGCATCACATCAACAAAATGAAGGACAAAAAACATATGAACATGTCGGCCAGGCGCGGTGGCTCACGCCTGTAAACCCAGAATTTTGGGAGGCTGAGGTGGGCGGATCACGAGGTCAGGAGATCGAAACCATCCTAACATGGTGAAACCCCATCTCTATCAAAAATTAGCCAGGCATGGTGGCGGGCACCTGTAGTCCCAGCTACTCGGGAGTCTGAGGCAGGTGAATGGCATGAACCCAGGGGCAGAGCTTACAGTGAGCCAAGATTGTGCCACTGCACTCCAGCCTGGGTGACAGCGTGAGACTCCGTCTAAAAAAAAAAAAAAAGTCAATTGATGCTGAAAAAGCATCTGATATTATAAAATTCATGATTAAAACCCTCAAAAAACTGGGTATAGAAGAAACATACTTCAACATAATGAAAGCCACATATGACAGAAACACAGCTAGTATACTGAATGGGAAAATATGGAAAGCCTTTCCTCTAAAATCTGGAACATGACAAGGATACACATTTTAACCACTGTAATTCAACACAGTACTGGAATTCCTGAGTAGAGCAATCAGATAAGAGAAAGAAATAAAGGGCATTCGAATTGGAAAGGAAGAAGTCAAATTTTCCTTGTTTGCAGATGATATGATCTTATATTTGGAAAAACCTAAAGATTCCACTGAAAAAAATATTAGAACTGATAAATTCAGTAAAGTTGCAGTATATAAAATCAACATAGAAAAATCAGTAGCATTTCTATATGCCAACAGCAAACAATCTGAAAAAGAAACCAAAAAAGTAATCCCATTACAACCACCACAAATAAAATTAAATACCTAGGAATTAAGTTAACCAAAGCAGTGAAAGATTTTTATAATGAAAATTGTAAAACACTGATGAAATAAATTGAAGGGGACACCAAAAAATGGAAAGATATTCCTTGTTCATGGATTGGTAGAATCAATACTGTTAAAATGTCCATACTACCCCAAACAATCTAAAGATTCTATGCAATCCCTATCAAAGTACCAAAGACATTTTTCAGAGAAATAGAAAAAGCTATCCTAAAATTTACATGGAACCACAAAAGACCCAGAACAACCACAGCTACCCTGAGCAAAAAGAAAAACTGGAGGAATCACATTACCTGATTTCAAATTATTCTACAGAGCTATAGTAACCAAAACAGCATGGTACTGGCTAAAAACAGACACACAGACCAACAGAACAGAACAGAGAATCCAGAAATAAATCAACACACCTACAATGAACTCATTTTTGACAAAGGTACCAAGAACATACACAGGTGAAAAGACAGTCTCTTCAATAAATGGTGCTGGAAAAACTGGATATCCAAATGCAGAAGAATGAAACTAGATCCCTATCTTTCACCATATACAAAAATCAAATCAAAATGAATTAAAAGTGGCTCATGCCTACAATCCTAGCACTTTGGGAGGTCAAGGTGGGTGGATCACTTGAGGTCAGGAGTTTGATACCAGCCTGACCAACATGGTGAATCCCCCATCTCTACTCAAAATACAAAAAATTAGCTGGGCATGGTGGTACACGCCTGTAGTCCCAGCTACTTGGGAGGCTGAGGTAAGAGAATCACTCGAACCCAGGAGGCGGAGGTTGGAGTGAACCGAGATCACGCCACAGCACTCCAGCCTGAATGATAGAGTGTGACTCCATCTCAAACAAACAAACAAACAAACAAACAAAATGAATTAAAGACTTAAATCTAAGACATCAGACTATGAAACTTTTACAAGAAAACCCTAGGGAACCTCTCTAGTACACTGGTCTGGACAAAAATTTCCTGAGCAAAACCCACCCCACAAGCATAGGCAACCAACGTAAAAATAGACAAGAGGGATCACATCAAGTTAAAAAGCTTCTGCACAACAAAGGAAACAATCAACATAGTGAAATGACAACCCACATAATGGGAGATAATATTTGTAAGCTGCCTATCTGACAAGGGATTGATAGCCAGAATATATAAAAAGATCAAACAAATTTATAGGACAAAATATAACAATCTGATCAAAAAATAGGCAAAACATCTGAATAGATATTTCTCAAAAGAAGACAGAGAGATGGCAAACAGGCATATGAAAATTTGCTCAACATCAAAGATCATCATAGAAATGCAAATCACAGCTACAATGAGATATCATCTCAGCCCAGTTAGAATGGCTTACATCCAAAAGAGGTAATAACAAATGCTGATAAAGATGTGGAGAAAAGGGAACCATTGCACACTGTTGATGAGAATGTAAATTACTACAGCCACTATGGAGAAGAGTTTGGAGGTTCCTCGAAAAACTAAAAGTAGAGCTACCATACGATCCAGCAATCCCAATGCTGAGTATATATCCAAAAGAAAGGAAATCAGCATATTGAAGAGATATCTGCACTCCCTTGTTTGTTGTGGCACTGTTCACAATAGCCAAGATTTGCAAGCAACCTGTGTCCAGCTACAGAATGAATAAAGGAAATATGGCACATATGGAGTAATATTCAGCCATAAAAAGAACGAGATCCTGTAATTTGCAACATGAATGGAATTGGAGATCATTATGTTAAGTAAAATAAGCCAGGTACAGAAAGAAAAACACTGCACGTTCTCATTTATTTGTGGGATCTGAAAATCAAAACAATTGAACTCACGGGCACAGAGAGTAGAGGAATGGTTATCAGAGGCTAGGAAGGGTATCGGGGTGTGGGGTGGGAGGTAGGTGGGAATGGATAATGTGTGCAAAAAAATAGAAGGAATGAGTAAGACCTACCATTTGATAGCACAACAAGGTGACTATAGTTAATAAAAAATTAATTGTACATTTTAAAATAACGAAAAGAGTATAATTGGACTGTTTGTAGCACAAAGGATAAATGCTTGAGGGGATACTCCATTCTCCATGATATAATTATTACGGATTGCATGCCTGTATCATAACATTTCATGTACCCCATACATATATACACCTCTTGTGTGTGTGTGTATATATATATATAATATAATAAATATAATAAATATATACATATATATACTGTGTAGCCACAAAAATTAAAAATTAAAAAAATTGTTGGAGAGGATGTATGGTCTTCTTTCACTTCAGTACATTATTTATTATGTCTGTTGAATCAAAATCATGTCTTCCCATCATTCTACCTTTAATATAATGTATTCTCAGCAAACTGGTCCTGTTGTAAAGCTCATGCCGGTTCTATCTTTGTCCTTTTTGTTTTTTTAATAAACACATCAACTTCCAGGAAGTACAGAAGTGATGGAATCAATTCAATCAGCACTCCTCACATAGCAAAACATTTTTGCTCATTCCAGGAAGAGTGGGCAGCAGCTAGTAGAAAGGCTTCGTAAGATGATGAAGGAATAAAGGCGCTACTCAGCAGCCCTGAAACAGCTATTCCCAACCTCCCACTAAAGTACTCTCTGATATACAGAAGAAATAATGAGTAAAATGACAAGTTGTTTTCTTTTTTTGGGGGGGTGTGGGAAAGTATGATGATTCTCTATTCTAACATATCCATGGAAGAGCACTGGTAATGAAAGCAGCCCAGTTGGTTCAGCTTTTAGCAAAGAATAACTCTTGGGAGAGACGTGGATAATGGCAGCAAAATATAGAACATAATCAGATAAATGAGACATAATAAATATCTACTTTATTAAGTTCTAGGATTTTAAATAGTTATATCTATGTATAGAAGTTGGCCCTCCATACCTGTGGGTTCCACATCTGTGATTAAATTAATAGTGGATTTGATCTGATCCCTCAAAACCTGAGCATACAGAACCTGCAGATATGGAGGACGAACTGTAAGGGACTTGAGCATCATGAGTTTTGGTATTCTTGGGGGTTCTAGAATCAATCTTCCATGGATACCGGCTGTCTATATACAGCCATCCCTCAGTACCCCATGGAAGATTGTGTGTGTGTGTGTGTGTGTGTACATACATACATAGATATAAACACACATACACATAAACTATGAGGTACTAAGTGTAACAATGGGCACAGAGTAGGTACTTGGCTCTCATTAGCTATTCATACTGTCATCATAATTCCTACTTCATCCATGACACTTTCCCACCTCACTAATCCTCCTGGTTAGAAGAGTGACTCTATCAATGGTGTAGGACCAAGGTAGTTTTTATGTTGTTTTATTTTTAAGTTTCCAATCAGCCATAGAGCAATACTTTTGTCAAATACAATTAAAATGAACGATAACGTGAAAAAACTTGCAAAACACAAGCCCCAATTCGTTTTCACTATTAGATTTAATAGACATAAAACTGCTGTGTCAAATTGTATAAAAGTTTCTAAATGCTCGTTCTCAATTTCTGTCTTTGTTATTGGTTTAGACAAATAACCAATAACAACCGTTTTGAAAATGAGCACAGGCCCACAGATCACACATTGAGTAGCCATGTTCTAACACTTCCCTTCGGTACCAAATATCAGAACTAGCATTATTAGGGATAATCTATTTTATAGTAGTAGCTGACAGTTCAAACTGTACCTCTACTTCTCACTCTTTGGGCAAGTTGTCTAACTATTCTGAGCACTAAGTCATGCAATTATAAAATCGAGACATTAATTAATTTACTAGGTTGTTGTTTGGATTGTTAGTATTAAATAAGATCTTTGTAATGAGCACAGCGCTGGGCACATGGTGAGCTCTCAATTTATGTTAATTCTCCTTATTTTTATGCTTTTGTACTTTCTCTACAAGTCTTTTGAGGATAAGAATCCTATCACATTATTACTTGTATTCCCAGCATCTAAGGGAGTGCCCAACTGTCCAGGCTGCTCAGTTAACGATGATAATTTGTCATGAAGAAGAAGAAATATTAAGAAGTATGAAAAATATAAGCAATTCACCACACTGTTGGAAAACATATAATTGCATTGCTCTATTCCAAATAATTCGTAAGCAATTGAAGCATTAAAAAATAACACACATAGGTTATCATGTCTCAGCAAAAGTCAGTCTCATGAAGTAAGGGTCTTCAGCAATGTGTTACCCATAGAAATGGGATGCACGTAGTTCTTCTTTTATTGAGGAGTTTTTACATAGATTGTCATACAACCCTCATAACAAACCTATAGGGTAGACATTGCCATTTTATAAACAAGGAAACTGAAATCAGAGAGATCACTTAGTCACTGGACGTCCAGTTAATATCCCTACACATTTAAATTTAAGACTGGTATCTCCAGAGTCTCTAATCCTTCTTTCTCTGTCAATAATTCCTTGGCAACATGAACTAGCACAAACTTCCAGGGCTAAGCCCTTATAGGACTCAAGAAGTTATCACAGCTAGAAGAAGTAGAGGCCTCATGCCCTGAAAGGTTGGTTGCCTGAGTCCATCCATGATGCATGAATTGTCAATCTCCCTCAATGGACTAGGCTTCTGTACTTTTCTATAATAACTTGGAATCACTTGAGTTAAATTATTTTATTCAGCAAGGGAGCCTATAAAAATCAGCACTTAAATACCTGTTCATGGTTTATCATACAAATAAACTTACAGTACTTGATTTCCATTTCATATGAGTTGTGAAATATTTGATCCAGAGTTAAAAATCTATGTCTCATGGTTTATAACTAAAGCTTTACAAATTCAGAAAATCAACAAACATGCATGTATTAAGTTCCTACTACACACATATCAGGCCAAAGGCAGCGTCTTGCTTTCCATCTCGATGACATACCAATTCCACTGACTTAGTTTGTAATGAAAGTTTGTAGGATGTAGGTGTCCCCTTCACTGCAAACAGCTACCGAGGGGCTTCTAATATATTTCAGAAAACAGTGTAAATGTTACTTCACCAGAATTACCATAAGGAAATGCACCTCTCATCTTCTGTGTAATCATCCTGCTCTGCTCCATTGCCTCTTTCAATCCCTCCTCCACCCTAGCCCAGGAGATGCAGTAACTATCTTTTCCTCCAAATGGGCTTGCTCCACTTTACAGAGTCTTATTAGCATCTACGACTTTTTGACTCCACTTGAGGTGCCACAGACATGCCTTTGCAAACCTGAGGATACGCTCTCAAAGAAGGTTTAGCAGTCAGGGTCCCAGAAAGTAACCAAGGGCACAGTCAATCAGGGTGTTTAGAAATGGGTTGTTTAAAAAAGGTGTTGGCAAATGTTGGGAAACCCCAGGGACAGTGCAGCACCCTGGGATTAGGTGATAAGTAGTAGGTGATACTACCCTTCTGAGCCACGCAGGCACAAGGAAAGAGAAAGCAGTTAACAGAATGTAGCGACAGAGAGGGATGTGTGGAGACAACCCTTCCCACCAAAGATGTGAATATAGGTAGGTGAAGAGAAGCCATCAGCTTAGGTGACTGTGCAGGAAACAAATATTCTCAGCCACTCCCTTTCACTGACAGGAGGTGAAACTGTCCTCCCTTTCACCTCCTGTCAGTGCTTGCTCAGGGTCCAACCAATTGATGTAACCCTTATAGATGAGTCTCCTGGGACAGAGGAGGAAAGGGAGAGAAGGTAATATTCTGCAGGGGCAAATGGTGGATATCCAGCCAGGAGGGAGGTCCTGTTGGCCCATTTTCTCTCAGGTCCTGTGTACTGATTGCTTGATGACAAAATATAATGAGAGAGATTTCAAGCTTACTGTATGTTGCTAAGTGTAATATCCAGACCTAAAATAAGAAGGAAATGAAACTCAGATCTACCTCAAGTTGTGCAACAATTCCATTGCAATTTAGCACTATTAGGTATTTCATGTCACTCGATATACAAAAACAAGATTGTTTTTTCAGCGTTTAAATGAGGAAATGAACTTGATGAGGAAATGAACCCCGACATCCTCCAGAAAAGAGCTACCCCCACTTATGAGACAAACTTACACAATTTTTTACATTTCCAAAACTGATAGTGTTTTCTGTGGCTTGTTTCTATAACACTGAATTTACTTCCGGCTGTTCATTTCTACCCAACCCGCACAGCCAGCGGTGCTCTGTTGATCGCAAGTTTGTGCTTCAGGGTTTTAACAGGTGGGCAAAATCAATTCAATATAGGTAATCTTTCTCTTAATGCATCCTCTTCATTTAGTTTGGGTCTGCATCCTTAACTTTAACCAGTCACATAGAAAGTTACTAAGAACACTCTACATTTCCAACAGCTTCCTCACTACAATACTCCCTGTTTAAAGCAGAATGGATGTTGGAAATAGTTGTAACTCTTTAATTACCATGTTGATACAACTGTGGAGTAGATGAAATAAAAAATGTTTCTTTAATTCTGTAATTGAGGGGGGAAAAGGCTGCCTTCATAGTTGCCAGGTATATAGATGTTATAAACAGGATATGGTTTATTAGAAATTCCTTCTTAGTTTTTGTAAATTGGATGTTGTCAGCAATCTTCACTCTCATCATTAATTGGGTTAATAATATTTTAAAAAGGATTTTTTTTGGTATATACAACAGTCCATGGTTGGTATCAAAGAGAGATTATTTACTGATTGACTGGTAGTCTGCTTTCTACATGGATATCTCAGTCTGGGAAGAAACCTAAAATCCACTCTTTAAGCTTTTCTTTGGAAGTACACTTTCACGAAAGACTTGGCGAGGCAGGGACCATCAACTGCTCCCAGTTTAGTGCAGTTCAGCATGAAACCATGCGCTGCCCTCCCCTGGATGCTGATTAGTATTAAGAGCAAGATTGGGCTGATTATTTCACTTGGATGATTTTATGAAATGATGAGTAGAAATAATATAGATAAATTAGTTCATACATTTTATTCTGTGTTATATTTAAAAAGTATTTGCAAAGATAAACTAGGTAATCTAGCTTTAAGGAAACTGAAACTTTTGTCTAAACTTTTAACTGTCCAACATTAATCCTAGCACTTGATAAAGGTAGAACGCCAACTATATCCCAGCAATTTTGCTTCTGATAAAAATGGGACCCTAACTTGTAAGTTGCATCTGCACTGGGGAGAATTGTAAATAAATTATAAATGCCTTCACTTTTGTAACTGGGCATATGTCTCATGGAGACCCTGAAAACTATGTCTATTCAACTGTTGCAAGAGATACAGGCTTCTGTGGGAGCCTGGGTGTCTCCCCACTAGCCTCCTCCCCCATCCCTGCCTCTACTCTGTCTAATGTGGATCTCATGTTCTTGCACCTGAGATGTGTCACCTAGAGAAAAGAGCTCTTGAACTGCCTTGTGGGCTGTCATTGGCATGGACTGCTGCATGGAACAACTGAGAGAAACAAATGATGGTGCCCTCAGGGTTCTCATCCTTTATCCTTCTAAGTAGACTGAGAGTCTTCTGAGTCTGAATGGTTAGTACAGCCTAAGAAAACTCCCTGGAGGGCACTGCACATCTGTAAAATGGAGAACTGTGCATCTGTTAAAAAAATGAGAAAGATCTTTATAAACTGATATCGAGTAATTTTCAGCATATGTGTTAAGTGAAAAATGAAAAAGAAAACAATGTATTTGCTTACTTTTACATATTTGCTTACTTTTACAAAACAATGACACATAGGGGAGAAATCAGATAGTAATAATGGTTATTTACAGTAGGCGGGTGGGAATAGAGTAATGGAAATAGGGACAATTAGAAAGATTTCTCAGAGTGTAACTTTTTACAGAACTTTCACTTTTGAGTTATGTATCATGTTCAAAAAGTTGTAAATTCTAAAACTGAATACACACACAAAGAAACCTTAATATATGCTAAATTATTAATATATACACGGAAGGATCCATTTAGGCAAATTTTAAACATTACACCCTGTACATCCTTGGTTGGATATAAACAAGGAAATCTTAAATTTCACCTGGTAGGGTTCTGTTGGTAGTGACACTGTTATTGTCATTATGAAACTATTATATACAATATAATAACAAAAATATGTAAAAATATAAATAAATGGAATATTCTTAAGAACCAATATTATCAACGTAATATAGAAGAAAAACTGTAATACTGCAACTGAATTAGAATTATTCACAAGACCCTGTGATTTTTAAAATGTATTTCCTTGTTCTTTCCACTGGAAAGTCTCAGAAGCAACGATACGCCAGTGGCAATGAACGAACATACATAGTATCTGGATCCTGGGTTCTAAATATCATTCCTCACAAAAAGGAACCAGAGCTGGATGGAGAAATAGTGATTCAAGGTCTGACACAGAAAAATCTTAAGACGAGCCAAGGGCATCTTGTGTCAGACAGTAGAGAAATGCTTAAAGACCAATGGGTTCCCATAAACAGAAATAGAAGTCAGTTTGAAGAGGCTCCTGGCCAGGTCAGAGTAATTTAAGCATCTAAAAAATAATATATGCGATAGATTTTACTACACTGAATAGATACAAATTCATGTCCATAGTAACACTAAATAGGGGAATATAAGGCTGCTTCTTACAGAAGAGTGCCGGCTAATGACAGAATTAAAAATCATCATTTTTCCCCAATAAACTAATTGATTTACTCAATGATTACCAGTGGATTCTGAAACTGTAGTATGAAAGGCTAAGAACAAAACCTTTGTATGGGGCCCAAATATCACAGATTCCATACTAATTACAAAGGAAAAAATGTACTTTGATCATGAAGCAATGTTTTAGTGACCACTTTTAGAAAACATCACTAATGAGGGACCACCTGACATTGTGTGCCTCATAACTGATGCAAAGGAATACTCACTCATCTGCTAGCCTTCCCACAAAGTATGTAACTTGAATATCACCGAGTTTCCACACCTAATTTTCAAGTTACAGAAATAAAAAAGACAAAGGAGGAAGTTAAATGATATTAAGAAGAAACAATAAGACATATTAAACATGAGAATTTCTAAAATACAGTTCTCCTGGGCTCCTTGCAAAATCAATGCTGTGTGGGAGAAAAATACAGGGAGATTGTTCTAGATGAGTTTGGATTAGATCCAGTTTGGGGAAAAAAATAGCTGTAAATAATACTTGGGACAATTGGGGAAACTGGATACTAGATGATACTATAGAATTATTGCTAATTTGACTAGCTGTATAATGGTACTGTAATTAAGTAGGAGATGGCCTTTATTCTTTGACAATATATACTGAAATAGTTCAGGAGTAGTTTTATGACATCTGTGGCCTTTTAAATGGCATATCTTTCTGTAGGCTTTAAAATTTCATAATTAGAAAGTTGGGGCAAGAAATAAAAGGAAGAAAATTATCATTGACAACAAAACTAAATTGCAGTATATCTTTCTGTATGTTTTCAAATTTCATAATTAGAAAGTTGGGGCAAAAAATAAAAGGAAGAAAATTATCACTGACAACAAAACTAAATTGTAGCTACTTACAATTATGATGAAGTTACACTTACTAATTTTTTTCTCTCATGGATTATGCTTTTTGTCTTCCAAGAAATACCATATATCTGTGAGCTTATATTTGGAGTCTCCAATGTGAGCAAATGACTTACCGTATCTTTTTTTCTGGAGACAGAGACTCGCTCCATCATTCAGGCTGGAGTGCAGTGGCATGATCTCAGCTCAAAGCAACCTCTGCCTCCCGGGTTCAAGCAATTCTCCTGCCTCAGCCTCCCATGCAGCTGGGATTCCAGGAGCCAGCCACCAAGTCTGGCTAATTTTTGTATTTTTAGTGGAGAAGGGGATTCACAATGTTGGCCAGGCTGGTCTCGAACTCCTGACTTCAGGTGATTTGCCCGCCTCGGCCTCCCAAAGTGCTGGGATTACAGGCATGAGCCACTGCGCCCAGCTGACTTACTCTTATCTTTATAGGAAATTTATCATCAGCTTCTGTAAGCCTCTTTACTTTGTGCTTCTATTTCAAAATCGTTTTGGATATTCTGGATGCTTTGCATTTCTGTATACATTTATAGAATCACTTTGTCAATTTCTGCAAAAAGCCTTTTGGGATCTTCATTGAGGTTGAATTAGATTAACTAGGGGAAATTAAAGATCCTAAAAATATTAACTCTACTGGTCCATGAACATGGTATCTCTTCATATATTTATATCTTTTTAAATTTCTCAGTGCTGTTTTATTGTCTTTTCAGAGTTTAGGTCTTGCACATTTTTTCCTTTTAAAAATACTTTATTTCGTGTAAAATACAATAGGGTTTATAATGACACATAAGAAACAATATAAACTTACAAACTGCTTTTAAAAGTTGGTGTCATAATTTTATATATTAAAATAATACTTTATTAAAGTGATATCTTGAGTAATCATAAAATTTTCTGGCTCACTTCTCTATAAATTAATGAAGTTAACAAAATTTGTACTTTTAGCAACTTTATTTTCAATCATATAAACGAAAACAATGTCAGGTGCTTTTGGTAAATGGCATTATACATTGTAAAAAGATTTATCTATATATAGTTCAGATTTTAAACAATATTATAAATGGTAACATTTACTTCCAATTTCTAGTCATTCATTGCCAGCATACAGAAATACAGTAGGTTTTGGCATCTTAATTTTGTATCCTGATAGCTACATTTACATCTCAACTCCAGTAGTTAAGAAAAAAAAATCCTCAGGATATTCTACAAAAACCATGTCTTCTATAAATAAAGGCAGCTTTTCTTTTTCCTTTTCTATCTGTATTTCTTTTTCTCACCTTATTACACTGGTTAGAGTATCTAAAACAATGTTGAAAAGAAGTGATAAATTGTCTTTTTGTTGTTGTTTGGTTGGTTGATTTCTTTTCTTTTCTTTTTTTGTTTGTTTTTTTTTTTGAGATAGAGTCTTGCTCTGTCACCCAGGCTGGAGTGCAGTGGTCCAATTTGGCTAACTGCAATCTCCGCCTGCCGGGTTCAAGCAATTCTCCTGCCTCAGCCTCCTGAGTAGCTGGGACTACAAGCATATGACGCCACGCCTGGCGAATCTCTGTATTTTTAGTAGAGACGAGGTTTCACCATGTTGTCCAGGCTGGTCTTGAACTCCTGACCACAGGTGATCAGCCTGCCTCTGCCTCCCAAAATGCTGGGATCACAGGCGTGAGCCAAAGCACCCAGCCAACATTCTTGGTTTGTTCTTTATCATAATAAAAAGGAAGCAGATTTCACCAGTGTTGTGGTGTTTGCTACTGATTTGTCGTAAATGCTAACAGATTGTGGGAATTCTATTTGTCTTTGCTAATTTCTTTTTAATCACAAATGAATGTTGAATTTTGTAATTTCTTAAATATGTACTGATGTGATCATATGGGCTTTCTTTTTATTCCACTAATACAAGAAATTCTATTAACTGACTTTGAAATCAAACTCATAATCCTGGAATAAACCTTACGTTGTCATAATCGATTAACTTTTCTATATATTGCTGGATATGAATAGCTAATGTATTTCAAAGGATTTTTGTATCTATCAATATGAAGCATATTGATCTGTAGTTTTCTTTTTTAAATTTAATGCTCATACAAGGGCAGTGATGGTCTCATTAAAAGAGTTGAAAAGTGTTCCTCCTTTCATTTTCTGAAATACTTTGTGAAGATTCATATTGTTTAATTATTTAAATATTTGAGATAATTAACCAGCTATTTGGACCTTATTTGGGGAGAAGTTTTAAAGTTTTGGATTCCAAACTTAATAGTTACAGAGACATTTAGATTTTTCTGTTTTTTATTTTCATTTAGTTTTTTAGATGGAGTCTTGTTCTGTCGCCAGGCTGGAGTGCAGTGGCGTGGTCTCAGCTCACTGCAACCTCCACCTTCTGGGTGCAAGCGATTCTCCTGCCTCAGCCTCCCAAGTAGCTGGGACTACAGGCACACACCACCATGCCCAGCTAATTTTTGTATTTTTAGTAGAGACGGGGTTTCACCATGTTGGCCAGGATGGTCTCCATCTCTTGACCTCGTGATCACCCGCCTCGGCCTCCTAAAGTGCTGGGATTACAGGCATATGCCACCGTGCCCAGCCTCTGTTTCTCATTTTGATGTCTTTCAAAAAATTTATTTATGTAAACTGTTCATCATTGGCATAAAGCTGCTGATAGCATTTCTTTATTCTGTCAATAATTATAAGATTTATTGTGCTACCATCCTCTTTTTTTCATTCTTGATATTGGTAATTTCTGTCCCTTCCCCTTCGGTCTCATTAGAGATTTATCAATTTTATTATTATTAGAGTTAACCATCTTTTGTTTTATCAATTCTATTATTTGCTGAATTTTTATGATTTCTAATCTTAAATCATTATGATTATCAATATTGTATTATTATCCATTCTGTTTGCCTGATTTTCATGATTTCTGCATTAAATCATTATTTCATTCTCTCTAATTTGAATTAAAATTTCTTATTATTTTAGCTTATTTTTTCTGAAATTGTAGGTAATTGAGTTCTTTCTTCCTTAATAACGTAAGAAGCATTGAATGCTGTAAAATGTCCCCTAAGCACTGCTTTAGCTGCATTATAAAAATTATAATGTTATTTTCATTCAGTTTAAAACATTTTCTCATTTCTCCTTTTTTTTTTTTTTTTTATCCATGATTTGGAAAGGTGTAATTTGACTACTATTTGTTGTATTTTTCAGATATCTTTCTCTTGTTAATTTCTAATTTAATTCCATTTTGGAATAAATATACTGTGTATATTTAAATTTTTACCTTAAATTTAGGTTCTTTAAATTTAAGAATAATTGGTTAATGGCTCAGCATCTATTGTGATATATATCTATATGTACTTTAAAAGAATGTATACTCTGCTGCATTTGGGTGCAGTGTTTTACAAATTTCAATTAGATTGGCTGACAGTGCTATTCACTCTTCTTTATCCTTTCTCTAGCCTTTCTACTTGTTCTACCAATTATTCAGAAAGGAATGTTAAAATCTCCAATTATTATTGTCAATTTTTCTGTTTTTCCTGTCAGTTCTGCTAGTTTCCTTTTTGGATACCTTGAAGTCCTCTTATTGTTTAAATGCACATTTATCATTGTTATGTCTTCTTGATTAAAGTCCTTTTTTTGGCTATATTCTTTATTCTGAACTCCAGATCTCTGATATTCATGTGTTCTTCCAGATTTCTTACGGTTACTGATTTGGCAGTATATCTTTGTTTAGCCTTTTAATCTTTACCTACTTGTACCTTATATTTTAAGTCAGTATTTTTGTAGATAATATATATGGCTGGGTCTTGATAATGTCTAGCTTCTAAGTGAAATGTTTAGACTGTTTGTATTTAAAGTGATTATTGATATGGTTGGTTTTAGTCTACCATCTTGCCATTCATTTTCTATTTGTCTCATCTCCTTCTTTTTTTCCCCTCTGTTTTCTTTCTAGAGCATACTTTCATTTCACATGCCCCCAGTTCCCTGTGCTACTATTGTTTTACATGGTATTTTTACATGTTATTAATCCGACAATACATGTTACTCTTTTTGTTTTAACCAATAAACAAATATTTAAGGAAAAAAAGAAAAAGAAAAAAAGTATTTCATGTTTATCCACATTTTCATTTAGGACAGACTTCACTTCTTTGTGCAGATCTGTTTCTACATGGTATTATTTACTTTGTGGCTGAATAACTTTAATATTTCTTGTATTACAGTTCTGTTTAACACATATTTTCTCAGTTATTGATGACTGGATAAAGCTTTTATTTAGGCTTCAATTTTGAACGATAGACTGGGGAGAATATAAAGATTCCTGGTTGTTTCTTTCAGCACTTTAAAATGTCATTCCATCATCTTCTGGCTTGCACAGTGTTTGGGAGAAGTTTGTAGTCATATTTACTTTTGTTTCTCTATACACTGTGCATGTGTGTGGTTTCTGGCTGTTTTTAAGACTGCTCTTTATTACTGGCTTTTACTTAATAGTGTATATTGGCATGGTTTATCTTGCTTGGAGTTCATTGAACTCTTTGGAACTGTGACTTTACAGAATTCATCAAATTTGGAAAACTGCTGGCAATTCGTTCTTCAAATAAACTTTGTGCACTGCTCCCTTCCAAATTCTGGAATTTCAATTACATATACGTTACACAGCTTGACACTGACGCTGGGTCAATTTTCATTTCAGTATTTTTTTTTTCCTTTCTGTCTCTTAAGCTGGAAAAATTCTATCACTAAATCTTCAAGTTATCACTAAATCTTCAAATTTTTTTTCCACAATCTAATCTTTTGTTAAGCCCATCCAATGGTTTTATTTGACCGCAGGTATTGAATTTTTACCTATGAGTTTTACTTCGTAATTTTTTTTTGTATCTGCCATTTTCCTTCACATCATGTTCATGTTTTCATTTAAATTCCCAAACATTGTTATAACTGCTATAGCATTTATCTACAAGTTCCATAATCTACTCTCTCTTAAAATTCTGTTTCTCTTGGCTGATATTTCTTCTGGCTAAGAATCATATTTTACTGTGTTTTTGCATGTCTAGTAATCATTCACTGGATACTATGTTAATTTGACATTGTTAGATACATAAATTTTGTTTTCATCTTTTAATGGAAGTTAGACTTAGTCCTGGCAGGCCATTAATCATACCAATCAAGGCCCATATTTTAAGCTTTACTGCACGAGTCTAGAGTAGCCATCACTCCAGGGCCAGTGCAGTCCTACTAGTAGGCCTGACCCCACCAGAGTCCACATTAAATGCTCCAGGTGATTACTTTGGACTCTGTGTCCATTCTGGCTGGAGTCTGAATGGCTTTCTGCTTACTGTAAGCCCTGGGAACCTTCTGGTTTACAGCGCTTCTCTTGTTTTTAGCTTGGCTTTGTAGAATTTCACTTTTACATTTATGGTCTAGTTCTCTGGAAAGACTCAAGAAAACCGTAGGCAGATTTCTGATATTCTTTATCTGAAAAGTTCCCTCCTCTGAAACTCTTCCCTACAAATTCTTGTCACCATCTTCTCCAAGATAAGATTGTATCTCTAATTAAATGTTTATCTGAATTCCAATGGTGAGAAAACATTTGTGTCTTGTTTACAAAGAACACATCATGAGACTATGAAAATTAGTTTTCTTCATTAACTTTCAGGAAACAGAGTAAAGAAAATAGTTATAGTTGTCATAATAGATTTTTAAAAATTCTCTTTTGGCAAAAAGCTGAAACAAACCAAGGTCTATGCCGTTGCCAGATTTACGGAGACAAATATTTTCTAATTTCTTTTTAATTTTTAACTAATGGATCATTTCCTACAGGCAAGCTTGCAGAAGAAAAAGCTGGCAGAGTGGTAAGTCTGTTTTTATGGAAATAAGGTAATTAGTACTAATCTTTGATGGACACAATTCATTAACTTTTGGATAATATTGATGGGGGAGGATAGAAAGAGAAACAAACAAGAAACTGAATCAGTAAATACCACTTTCTGGCTTGGATCTTGGAATTGAAATGCAAGTAAAGTATTGCTACAACATCAATTACATTTAAACACAGGAGCCTTATTCTAACAAAGAAAAATCTGAAATGGCAAACTGAACTTGCTTGAATTTGTTGATGCCACAAATTATACAATGGTATTCTCATTTTGCATAAACAATGTTAGTTTTGCAGCATGAAAAACTGTGATACAGCTCTATCGATAAAGGGTTTATTTTTGAAGACATACACACACCTATAAAATATGCATAAATATTAAAAATCATTGTAAATCTCATTATGATGAAATAGGAATATCTGCAGTATTGATGCATAACATTCAGGTGTGACAGGTGACCTCAGGCTATCAGCATGCAGTGATGAATAACTCATTGAAATTTTGATGAATGACTAGTTCCTTTATTTAGCAGAAGGAGGAGATGGCCACACTGGGGAGAATTGGTCTTCCGGCATACAAGGCAGTAGAAGGATTTGGTTACTCAAGGATGAGAGTAGCAGAGCTACTACCATCCAGCCTGGAGCTTTATCAATGCAGAACAGAAGCAGATGTGGTGTTTTCTCTACAGTTGCTCCATTTGGATCTCACTCCTGGACGATCAATTATAGAGCCTGTCTTCCCGGCCCTCTTAGAGATCTGGGTGCTACATAAAATCCCTTAATCAATTTGTTTTCTGTTTTATTCTAGAGTGGATTCTAAAACCAACTGACACAGAAATAAAGAGTCAATGGATTTCATTACATGGGGGTCACGAGAGCCAGAGAAGGTCTGGGCTGTTAACAGAGTCATAGGGTGGTGGACTGATTGAAGGTGGGTGAGGGACAGAGGAGAAGGGAGCAAAGGGAGCCACTTGGCTTAAATGACTCATTCTAAAAAGTTGTGAAAGGGAAAGGAACGATAGAGAACAGCTGTAAAAGGCTGCAGGGTCAAGGGAGGAAATTTTATTTTTAAAAATGGAAGTGATTTAAGGTTCCTCAGAAGACTGGAGTACAATCTCAAGGAGAGGTGGACAGACAGCCTTAGTTAGGAGGAGCTGTGCCTCCGTTAATGTAACAGGACGTTTTGTAAGCACTGTCTAGGGAATGGTGTCTTTGTCTCTGGAGTGGACAGAAGTATACACACATTTGCTCTGGAAAAGCCTTAAGTGATGCAAGAACAAGACACTGAGAGATGCCAAAGGAAATTCCAAATAGTGAAAATAGGGCAGTTCCATCCATTAAAGTACTTAGAAAAAGACTTAAAAATCATAGGGATATTATTTTTGAGTACATTTGTATGCTATTTATTTATATTTGTAAATAAGATAACATGTTACAAAAATTTGGATAAAGAAACAAATTGAATGTACAAGTCACAGTTTCAGAATGCTTTAAAACTGTGTTTTAATTTACCCTCAGTCTTCTCTTGTATATGTACTTTTCCATGGTTGTCGTAAGGTATATATGCAAATGGCATAGGACATACTGTTTGTTTTACTTATTATAATCATGTTTCTATCTTGTACAGTATCCATAGTCAACACTTTGATACTATGATATTTAATTTCCATGATTGACTTAGCCTTTTCTCATTGCTAGCCATGGCTATAACTAACATAAATGTAATCATTGCATAAATGTGAATTACAGCTCTGCAAGGGACTTCAGAGATTATCAGATACCACATCCTCCTCATGCACAGAAGACCAAGAAACAAAGCACTTAAGTGAATTCCATCAGGATAACACTGGAAATGAGCAGCAGGGTCAAAACCACACCGTTGTGCCATAACACGGACAGAGGGCAGGAAACAGAAGTGATGTCACCTGCAATGCTCCAGCTCAGTACTGTTCAAAGTTCTGGTCTGTAAAATGTTTATTACCGCTTCACACTGAGATAAGGGGCTTGCAAAAGAATAAGGGAAGCAGTGCATTAATTTATATTCTGTTGCTGATCAGAGGCTGTCAGTCACCTATCAGGATTAGTCCAAGGATAATACTTTTGAGTAGCACAACTCCGAAAGAAAAATCACAAAATGTCTGACTCTCTCCGTAACGATGAATGGCATTAATAAATATTATTGAAGTTTCATAGCTACATTTCCTTCATTACTCTTCCATTTTTTTCTTTAACAAATCCATTAAGTGTCCAAGAGATTACCCTTTAAAAAATAAAGCCCATGTACCCAGGGTGCAAATATGAAAATGATGGGCTTACCATGCAGATATAAATGGCTTTATTTAGAGAGACTGACACAGGAAAAACAACTGTAGAGGGAACAGGCTTCTAACCTGGTCATTTTATTGTCTGACAATTCAGGAAAGTTCTTGGGAGTTCATGGGATCATATTTATCTGTGTATGTCTGAGAGACAGACTTTTGAAAGATAATTACATCCCTCCTAACTCATGGGTTTCAGCTCTCCTGACTACTGCTAAAATAATTGTTTTATAATTCTTTTATAAATTTAACCATCACATGAATCATGATCATCTGATTCTTGTATTTTTCTGAACAGAAAAAACGAAAAATACTAAAAAAACACAGAATGACATGATGTCATGATTCATCATACTCAATATGAATTGATTTTCGGAACTCATGATACATTTTGATGTAGTGGTTTTAGAAGTATGTTTTATAACTCACGGGCTATCTGAAAGTTCATTCTAAGTATGAGAAAAATTACTATAGTATCACCAGGGTAAAACAAAATACTAGTGATCATTGATTTCATTTTTCACTTTACAAATTGGCCTGTACATACGTTATACTGAAAAGAAACAGTGAAAGATCTCTAGAGGAAGAGGTGATGCCAAAAACACCGTGGTAGATAATAGATTTATAGCCACCTTGCAGGAAACGCTAAGTCCTACAATGTTGCTTCCGGAATAGGTAGGTATCTTCTTTTGGTTCCATGTGTTTACACACTATTATTACTACTGTTAATAGCAGCAGGCAAAATTCTAAGCACACAGAATATATTAAATCACTTAACTGTCACAAACACATCAAGAGGTAGGCATTATTATTTAACTAACTCCATCATATAGAGGAGTCAATTAAGATACAGGGAGGTTAATAACATAACTTACCCTAGACTAAACATACACATGTCCCACACGAACCCGGGAGTTCACCATGCAACCTTCTCATTATGACTTAGCTTTCACATTATTATTCATGCAGGAAAAAAATGCTAGCAGTAATATTTATTGACATCAATTAGTAAGTTGGTAGTATAGTTTACACGATTTTTTGGTCTTGTGATCTGATAGTAAAAATCAGTTCATTACATTATCTTTGGATATTTGAATTAAGTAAGTTTTCTCCCATCCTTAAGAAAAATAGAAAAGGCCAGGAACAATGGCTCACATCTGTAATCCCAGCACTCTGGGAGGCTGAAGCGGGCAGATCACCTGAGGTCAGGAGTTTGAGACCAGCCTGGCCAACATGGCGAAACCCCATCTTTATTTAAAAAATTAGCTGGGCGTGGTGGTGCACGCCTGTAATCCCAGCTACTCAGGAGGATGAGGCAGGAGAATCACTTGAACTCAGGAAGCAGAGGTTGCAGTCAGTCAAGATTGTACCACTGCACTCCAGCCTGGGTGACAAGAGCAAGACTCTGTCTCAAAACAAACAAACAAACAAACAAGCAAACAAACAGCTGAAAATGTGTACTGGAGGAGATTTAGAAAACACAGATATACATAATGATGAAAAATATTTCACAACCCAGGAATAATGCTAACATTTGTCTGTCTCTCTATCAAATCTATCGAATCTATATCCTTTAATCTTTTATAAATACAAACACACATACTAGCCAGCTGCAAACACATGCTGCCATTCCAAAGGAAAGAAAAGATAACTCAGACGCAGATTTGAGAGCCATGGAAAATCATTTCTAGGCTTTGCGATCTAATCAAGAACTTTCAACATTTGCCCAGTTGGATGTCAGGATTTCTAAGGATCAGTGGCTTTTTTGAGCTTTCCATTTCCCCTTTATGAAATGTTTATAAGCAGTTATCCTTTGTGTGTCTCACCACTGTATGCTGGGTGTGTGGGAGGCAGATAATGTCTCATCTCTTCAGTCTGCAGTGAAGAGAGAGGATACTTAATGAGCTCTAATTAAGAAACTACCCAAGAAGCCTCCTCCATCCCTGGATCTAATTTAAAGAATGAAATTCATGGCTTCCAGCTGGTTATGTAAAGGGAGAAGACTTCTGAGGACCTTGAGCTGGCCCATCATGATCCCTGCCTTTTGGTATTCCACATCAATGTATAATCCTCTTCCCTTTGAATGTGGGTTACATTTACTGACTCACCTCTAAGGAAGAAAATATGACAGAAGTGATGGGATATTGCTTCTGAGGTTAGGTTATTAAAAGAACATGGCTTCTGTTTTGGGCTCCCTCTCTCTTCCATTCCTCACTCTGTCATTTCATGCCAGGGCACAGGTAGCAAGGAACTGATACAGTCCTTGTTGGAGTACCAACAATCAGGGTGGACTAGGGGTCTCCTGCTAACATCCATGTAAGTGAGTTTGGAAGTGAATTTTTCCCTAGTTGAGCCTTGAGATGACTGTTGCCCACAGCGAACACCTTAATTTCAACTTTGTGAGATGCTCTAAGCCAGAAGCACTCAGGTAAACTGTGCCTCAATTCCAGACCCACAGGAACTGTGAGATAATATTTATTGGTTTTGCTGCTAAATTTTGGGGCAATTTGTTATATAACAGTAAATAACTAATACAGATGTTGAGTTTGATATAAGATTGAACCCTTATTTTGTTACTCTGATTAAAGATTTCATATGCATTGAACCTGACCAATTATTCATAAGTTTACAAATAAATGCATACATTTAAATAAAGCACAGTTTTCTTAAATTGCTTTTTTATTTCCAGTATGTCTAATTGTTTCCTTTTCATATGTTTATTTTATAAGCAAGATATGTGGATCTTATAAACTCTGAGGAAATCATTATTCTTATGTTAAAGATTTTTATTTTGTTTTCTCAGGTGTCAGTTCTTCAGTTTGCTGGCATCTCTTTCATGGTACTGGTGGTCTTCCTTCCACTCATCCTGGCATGTGAGATTCCTTGTTTGCCCACGTGCAGATGCTTCTGGTGACTGTGGGGTGCAGAGTGTGACATACTGGAAGTAACTGTGCAGGCAGCTTATTTTGGGGGTATACCCAAAGTAGTTTACTCATTCTATTTCAGATTAGACCTCCCTGAGATAGTACCATGTATTTTTAGCTAGATTCAGTACTTTGGCCTAGGGTAAACACTGCGGCTGCCCGCAGATTATTATAAGGGAAAAAGGAATGAGTAATATTTCAACTATTCGAAATTACTCACCTAATGATTTTCCCAGGAACACACCCTACTTTGTGTATTTTGTGACTATGTGTTTGCAGAATCTCAAGAACTGCTCCCACCTATAAGAGGATTTTTTTTCAAACACTGTTTGGACTGTGATTTTTTTCTTGTAGTGTGTCTTTTAAGGATGCTTCAAAGTCTCTGATCACAAATGGTACACTTTTTTTGTTCTTTCTGCATTATTGGTATGCATGCATTATGAAACACGTTTTACAAATGTGCATAGGTACGTGTGTGTGTGTGTGTATGTGTGTATATATATATCTTAAGAGGTTTGAGTAGGGGGAAGTAAACATATGTGGTTTTTGCCAATAGAATCCAATTAATAAAAAACATTTATATTTTTGAAATTAGAACTCTTAAGAGTTCATCTAGAAATAAAGTCCATTTTTGATAAAAATGAAAATACTGGATCTAACCCAACCGTAATACTGGTGATTAAGCAGTCGAAATGAACAATTAGGAAGGGGTCCAGTCATTTAGTGAATGCTGCTTCTGCCATCAACACATTAAGGAGACATGGTACTTCAGTCTGTGTGTAAGAAAATGATATTTAGAAAATCTAAGTAGATGTGTCCAAAAAGTGCTATTCTGAAGTTGATAAAGATGACTTGGTAATTTTTTTTTTTCCTAAGGGCAATTAACCACATTCACGATCTGTTTGGACTTAGTTTTTCTCCACTATCGTTGGATATTTTACAAGCTGTTAAATAAAGAGATCTGGTAATAATTTAACTGATTGTAGAGAAAAGAGAAAGATGCATTAAGTTTTTTAAAAAACACCTATACCTATATATGTAATGTAAGTATATATAATTTTAAAAAATATTTTGTAACTTTTATAGCATGCTGGTTAATATGTCTAGATTAAGTCTACCAAATGTGTTATGAATATTTTTTTCATATAAAAGATAAACTGTCAATAAATCTTTTCCAGGCATCAGTGTCTAGTCCACATAATTATTAGCAGACAATTCCCTTGGCAGCAGCATCTTACTCTTGATTAACTGCTTCTCTTAGATTAACTGAAGGATTGAACCATGTATGAATAATCATTTTTTGTTCCCAGTTTAAATTTTCCTTTTCATAACTGCTATGTGCTGTATGATGTTAAGGAAACCGATCAGTTTAGCTAAAAGAAAAATTATTATCAATTTATGAAAAAGGAAAAGTTGGGAAACTGGTAACTTCTTGGTTACTGAAGGTGTTTGCTTCTAAAACAGGGAGATGTAAAAATACAATACCCGACTCCCTTATCTGTGGTTTGACTTTCTGTGGTTTTAGTTACTCAAGGTCAACTGTGGTCCAAAAATATTAAATCAAAAATTCCAGGCGCGGCACGGTAGCTCACATCTGTAATTCAAGAACTTCAGGATGTCGAGGCAGGAGGATCTGCTGGGCCCAGGAGTCTGACATCAGCCTGGGCAAGAGTGAAACCTCATCTCTACTGATTAAAAAAGCCAGCCGTGGCAGCACACCCCTGTAGTTGCAGCTCTCAGGAGACTGAGGCGGGAGGATCACTTGAACCCAGGAGTTGGAGGCTGCAGGGCTGCAGTGAGCTATGATTGAGCCACTGAACTCCAGCCTGGGCAACGAAATGAGGCCCTGTCTCAAAAAAAAAAAAAAAAAAAAAAAAAAAAAAAAAAGGAAAGAAAATTGCAGAAATAAACAATGCGTAAGGTTGAAACTGTGCACTGTTCTGAGTAGCATGATTAAATCTCATGCTGTCTACAGCCCAGGACATGAATTATCCCTTTGTCGAGCGTGTCCATGCTGTATGTCCTACCTTCCATCTGTCACGGCTGTTTCGGTAATCAGATTGAAAAAATACAGCACATATAGGGCTCAGTACAAAAACACAGTATATACAGGGTTGTAGGCGTTTCAGGTGTCCACAGGGCTCTTGGAACTAATCCCCTGAGGATAAAGGGACTACTGTACACATTTTCCTCTGGTGGCTTATACCTACAATAAGAACACTTAACAAAGTAAGACCATTCAACAAAACAATTTAAAAATAATAAATCAATGATTTAGGCAAGGATGAAAATATAAATACCAAGTAATGTAAACATTTATATATATTTTAAAGAAAATTTTGGTATTTGCATTTCCTTAATTATATAGCCAGAAAGTTACAAGGGAAAAAGAATTTGGTTTAGAAATAGCATGAACCTGGGACAGATTCCCACTCATTAATCTTACTTCAGAATGATATTCTCATGTTGCTGCTGCCTAGGAAAACAATCTAAAGGCACAATTGATTCTAAAATACATTCCCCTGGTTTCTTGAGATGTTGCATTCCACTCTTGAACATGAAGATAATGGCTAGTTTGGGGAACTGTCTTACAAGATTTTGCTAAGTGTAAATACATGAATATTTTTAAGAAAACGTCTTCATTATTGGCTGTTGAGCTAAAAATCTCCATAACTACATATTATGCATACAAGATATGACACTTAACATCCATACTTTAAAGATTCCTTTTTCTTTTTTTTTGAGACGGAATCTCGCTCCGTCACCCAGGCTGGAGTACAGTGGCACAATCCTGGCTCACTCTATCTCCTGGGTTCAAGGGATTCTCCTGCCTCAGCCTCCTGAGCAGCTGAGATTACAGGTGTGCGCCACTACACACGGCTAATTTTTGTATTTTTTGTAGAGACAGGGTTCCTCCATGTTACCCAGGCTGGTCTCGGACTCCTGACCTCAAGTGATCTGTCTGTCTTGGCCTCCCAAAGTGCTAGGATAACAGGCATGAGCCACTGTGCCCAGCTGGCATACTTTAAAGATTCTAATGAAAGTACTTGACCTTAAAATATTATTTCTGTTTAATCATATTCTGTAAATCTGGGGAAATGAAAAACAAGAATCTCAATTTTTAATCAATATTTGACCAGACACATCTTTAGATCAAGCCACGAGCTTTTTAGATAAAATAGAAAAAAATTCCCACTTTTGGGAAAACTAGTAGAAATGTGATGTCCAGATTCAGCTGGATGTATCTCAAGATCGACATTTACCACTGTATTTACTACCACCTGAAAATCTTAAGCCAACCATTAAAAAAATTGCAAAAGATCACGGACTTACTTTTTGAATTTTTGTCTTTTAAAAATATAGACATAATTCATCTTCTTTAAACCCACCTACACAAGTCCTGTGTTCAAATTTTATGGAAAACTGTTCACTTTGGGCACTTCTTTGCCTGTATAAAATGCTGTCATGTTGATATATCTAAACACTAAGGTACAAATTTATATGATTTTGAAGGAAGCAGTTGAAGACTCAGGTAACATTGCTTTAGGACAAGTCAAAAGAGAGTTTGCTCTTTGGCTTTTGACACTGAAGTTTCTTACTAACATGTTTTATGAAGCTCTCTCTAGGAAACTATAGTATTATGGTATCAGTTTTCTAAAGCAACTCCCTTTTAGTTAATGTGGTTGTTTTGTCACAGCATGCCTTTGTCTCCACCCGCCTCCAGTCCCATCTTTACTCATTCTGCCTTTTGGATAAAACATGTACAATTATATATGGCTTGGTGGAGAATGGGCTTGGGATGCCACACAACTAAAGTGGCACACTTAAAAAATACCTCTCGGCTACAGAGTCAAATAAGACTTGGAAATGCTAGAGGTCAGAACATTGCTCACAAATTATCCTGGTTCAATTTAGCCTGTGAATGTTTTGGAATTATACAAACAGTGTCTGATGACTCATATAACTTGTACCTTAAGTGCATTTTGCTGTTGTGCATCCTTTCAGTCCAGCTACCCCCTGAGGAACAAAGTGTTACAGAAGCAGTTACGGTTTCAATTTCCCTCTATGATTCGCTTTCATCTGAAAACCAGTGAAAGGTGGGGGGAAATGGACTGACTAACTCCTGGCATTATCAGGGCTTCACAATACTAAATTTCCACTCTCCCTCTATCAGGGAAGAGAGTCCTAACAAAGACTACAAATAACTTAAAGAAACCAGACAACATAAAGATGCTACTTAGGAAATATTATTATCAATAATTAATTAGTCTTCCAACCAAGTACTATGTACTTGAAACATTCTTTTTTTTTTTTAAGATATCACATATCTAGTGTCTCATTTGATTCTAATTTTGAATAGTTAATACAATAGAGATTTGCATTAATAGCTATCTAATGGCTATAAAAGCAATGGCTATTTTTATGGTATGTTCATGCTATCTACAGGCAGATGAACTACATTTTAGATTATCAATCTGATCTGATTTTCTCTGTATCTCTGAAACTCATGGTTCTCCAAGGATGACTTCTCACTGGTACCCAGTGTGATGACCCTTTTTGTAAGTCAATGCAATATTTGTGACTCTAGTCTTGGTTTGGTTCATCTTTCTTTTTTCCACTAGGAAAATGTTCACTTTATCTTCCACAAGCTTCTTCAGTACCAGGCAAGGGACCCAACTCCTGATGATGATCATTTCTTGCCTTACTTTAAGGATGAGGACTAAATAAGGGGAAAAGTGGTGAGAATACTGGAACACATTTGGGGCAGGTTCCTAAGGGGTAGGATAAATCGTACACACACTTTACAGAATCCACATAGTCAAAGAGAACAGAAAGGCACCCAGAATGGCACCACCTACTCAACACAATCTTGACTTAGTAGATAAGGGGATTAATTTCCATTTGAAGCTTTCTGGAGACTCAAAGTGCTCTAGTGAAAAGATCATTGATCTTGCAGTCAGGGGACTTGGACTTCAGCCCTACCTATACTAAACCCCTGGGTAATCTTTGACAGGTCACTTAAATTTACTCAGCCTTAGTTTTCCCAACTGTGATATAGGGATGAATTCTCTAGCACCCCACAGGATTGTTCTCAGGCCCAAATGTCACAATGTATATGAAAGTGCGTTATATAAATATGATTATGTAATATCTGCTATCATCAATGGAGGAGGCTTTCTGTATGTACTATTCCCAAATACATTACACACATCCATGACTTAAGGTAGGTATACTTAACTTTTTTTTTTTTTTAGACTGAGTCTTATTCTGTCACCCAGGGTGGAGTGCAGTGGTATGATCTTGGCTCACTGCAACCTCTGCCTCCTAGGTTCAAGCGATTCTCATGCCTCACTCTCCTGGGTAGCTGGGACCACAGGAACGTGCCACCATGCCCGGCTAATTTTGTTTTTTTTTTTTTTTTTTTTTTTTTTTTTTTAGTAGATACGGGGTTTTGCTATGTTAGCCAGGATGGGTTTGAACTCCTGGGCTCAAGCAATCCACTCACCGCGGCCTCCCGAAGTGCAAGGATTACAGGCGTGAGCCATCATGCTCAGTGGCTTACTGAACTTTTTTTTCTTTTTTTTTTTTTTTGAGACGGAGTCTCGCTCTGCCGCCCAGGCTGGAGTGCAGTGGTGCGATCTCCGCTCACTGCAAGCTCCGCCTCCCGAGTTCACGCCGTTCTCCTGCTTCAGCTTCCCAAGTAGCTGGGACTACAGGCGCCCGCCACCACGCCCGGCTAATTTTGAACTTTTTAAATGACATGCATTTAAAGTTGATAATTAGATAATATAATAATATTGATAATTAAGTCAAATTATAGATAACTTCTCATCCTTGTACCTTTGCTTTTCTCTACCTAATTTCCATGTTTTCATTTTGATACTTTTTGAAAATCAAATAAGAAAACTCAGAACACTCTACAGTTTTAAGAAGGTTGACTCAGGATTACTAGGAAAAAGATCGGCTTCAACATAATGATTTTAATTTTTTGTCAGGCTTTTCCTGTAGTGTTTTGAGATATTCTCGATATGTCAGTAATCTGTAAATTACACAATCAGTCAATGGGAGAAAGAATGGCAGGTGGTCTCAGAATAACTTTTTGACCCTCTTTCTATCTTCTCCCTTCCTCATTTACACATGGGCACATACCTTCATGGAGGGCTTTTATACCTTCTTTCAAAGAGTATAACCAGTTTTATCAATGAAAGCTCTACAAATAATTTCTGAATTAGAATGTTTAATTTTTAAACATTTTAAATCACTTTTTATAATTACTACATTCACAACGTAATTGTGAATTGAATTTTGTGGTTAACATAATCTTCATACATAAAAGAAGGTAAATATTTGTCTCCAAAAATAAAAATATTAATAATGATGCAGAATCTCAGATATATCCATTAAGGGTTTAATATGGTTTGCTTAGTATGTGTTTATGGGAATTTTTGAAAGAGTCATGTTTTTAAGAAAATAATTTGGGAAAAATAGAAATTTAAGTGGCTCATTTTTTGTGGTTAGATTAGTATTTATGAAATTTGGTTTTGTTTATCTCTCAGCAAATCATTAAGAGATCCAGAGTAACAGAAAGAGAAAACCATTATGTTTCATAATGAAATATTCTTGGATATTGAAGATAGTCTATTAAAACATTTAAGTGGTATATCTTTGTCACCATGTAATAGATATGTTTTAAAAACCGAAGTGGCAAAAAAGAACATAACATGAATAAAACAGGAGAAACATTTTGAAATAGTATTGTTATGGTCACAATTTAAAATATTTCTACATTGTGTTCTGGAAAAATGCACAATTGAAAAAATAAATTTTGAAGTTAAATACTAGGTGTATTAACTCTACGAAGATGTACCCACTTAATAACTGAATCTGTGATATAGCAGGCTTTGGGATAATAGATACCTTATTTTATAGATATAAAATTGAATTTTGAAAACTACTTCACGTGATTCTCTAAAGTATTTAAAGAGGAAAGATATCAAACTGGTTACCAGAATGCTGGATCTGCAATTTTATTGGCCAATTATGAAAAGTGATCTAATTATACATATTATTCATATTTGTTGAGGCATAAAAGCATGTATAAATCTCCGTAAAGGAAGGCACTTAATTCTTTAGAGTCTATAGTAATATTTATAGCTTGATTTGCAAAACATTACAAATGATACTTAGGATCCAAATTGTTTTCATCTCTTAAAATTCAAAGCAGCTTCAGCTTTCTGAAACACACAGTTTGTCTGTAGTGTTATAATACACATCCAAGTAACATGGTAGGCACCTTCTGTGTTCTAGATATGTATTAGGTCTAAGAAATGTAAGGAAAAATGATAAGCAGGAGTCTTTAAGAAGCCAATAGTCTTGTGGGAATACAGATTGGGGTAGAAATCTCATAATCTGGGTAGAAATAATCTACAAGATAAACAGCTTTGACAGAGCTTTGAACAAGATGCTACTGGAACTCAGAGGAAGGCTAGAGTGGCTTCTCCAAGTCATGATGTTTCAGCTGGCTGCTAAGAATGAGGGAAGGAGGGTCAGCAGGCCTGACAGATGGAAGATACATCATCTGCAAGGGCATAATGTTAGCCAAGACTAGTAAGTGCTGAGGAAAAGTGGAGTTCAATGTGGCTGAGGTCTGGCTCTGTCGCTAACTTGCTGTGCAATATAGAAATGTTATTTAGCCTCTCTGGGTTGTTTCCTCATTTAAAACAATAAAACCTATTCTCACTGAGGGTTTTGTGATGCATGTAAAATGCTTGGCAAAGTGTTTACTCCAGACTTAAATGCTCAGTAAGCATGAGTGGCTGCAGACTGGAGATTCTGAGTGTCAGTTTGTGTTCATTTCCTTACCACATTAAGCTGGCCATTTAATCTCTTTGGGCTTCCTTTTCACTTTTCTATAACAGGCGAGTGATCAAACTAGATGTTGATCTCAAGTCCCTTCCAACTCGAAGACTGTCATAGCTATATGATCATTGCCACATAAGTAAAAATTCACATTAAAATGTAAAATATGTAAAATTTAGGAATTTTTTTCTATGAGGAATACTGTACATTATAGCATTTTAACATATCAAGTTTGATGAATAATAGGGTCATAGAACTGGCTTTTAAGTCTTCAGGTTGGATGATCCATTCAAAACTGAACACCTCTAACTTTCATTTCTATTTCAGGTAAATTTACTTTTTTTGAAAGATTTCAGAAAGATGATAGAGAGCTTCTGAAAAACATGGCCCAAGGTGGACTCTGTCCCTTCTTCATACCAGGGCCTATTCTTCTAGATAAAATAACACTGATGATAGGGGAAGCATCAAGAACCTGTTTGTTTTCTGGCTGTTTCAACTCAATATCTTGTTGGTTTGCGACTTCAGAACAAAATGTAATAGCTTAACAGGAACTTTGATTTATTTGTTCCTTAAATCATGGAAAAAATAAACTAGCCAGCAATTATTTGTGGCTTTTAATAAAATACGTTTTGTAATTGCATGAAACAATTATCAAATATTTCTTATGAGCAAAAGCTAGGAAAAATGACCTATGGATGTAAATTTTGATCCCAAATATTTTCTCTCCTTTAATTCAATGGTTATTGAACAACCATTATGTGCCTGGTAGGGCTTAGTAATTTTTTCTTTCTTTTTTTTTTTTGAGACAGAATCTCATTCTGCTGCCCAGGGTGGAGTGCAGTGGCACGATCTCAGCTCACTGCAACCTCCGCCTCCTAGGCTCAAGCAGTTCTCCTGCCGCAGCCTCCCACAATAGTAATTTATAAATGATTTTTTAAAAAGAAAACTTCAGCACCCAGGAATGAGAGGACATTAAGGGACTAAAGAACAGTAATTTCATGAATTTTAGGTCCTTGTGGAGCCAAAGGATCCTTGGAAGCCTGGGCGCACGATGTGCATTGGGGTCAAAGACGTGGGCAACACTGAGATTCTGGAGGTGTTGTAGAAGGAATTCATGCCTCAGTCTAAGGAGGTATGACATGGGAGTGAATGTCTAGCATACTGTGGAGGACAAGATCACTAGGAAAGAGAAGGTCAAGAAACTCGAGGAGAGATCTCTGAAGTGATTAGAAAGAGGAGGAAGGTTGTGAGAGTGACAGTATGCCTGGAGTGAAGACTGGTGAAAATTAGGGTGAGTGACACAGTAGTACGTAAATGATGGCAATAATGAGTGGTACAGGGTGACACAATCTGATGATGTGGGGTTCAAATTTGAAGATTTTAAGGGAGCCCTTGCAAATGATAGTTTTTCACCCCTTTCTACCACTGTCCAATAGGTGGAATAAGTAATTCTTCTCACTCATCATTGCCTCTTTTCTGCCTCTTGGATAGTGGTAGAAACGGGTGAAAAACTATCACTTCCAACAGCTGCCAGGGACGTAATGACTTAATGGAAGAGTCAGGTTTCTTAGATTGAGAAAGTAAAAGGAGTATCCAGAAAAGAGGGTGGATATACAGTGATTTCCGCTGCTGCTGAAGACCTATCAGGAATTAGGGAGGACTGGATTACAGGAACAAAAGAGGGAAATATAGAGTCTTTCAGGTATTGGAGTATGGATGAGGGGGTGACCTTAGTCAAGAGGAGTTCCTGTAGTGACTTATATAAGGGGAGAGAAAGTAAACATTTCCATGATGACCAACTAATATCTTTAATGATGACATATCAGGAACCACTGCTTTTAGAATTCTCACTTAAATTTGTTTTTGAAAAATTTATTTCAGATTTTAATACTTTCCACTCCTAAAACTGAATATGCATTCAACATATTTATTGGTTCTAAAATGTTATAAAATATCTGCTTTTGTTTGGCACTTTGCTTTTCTCCTTCTTATATCATTATTGTATTTTTCATGCAGTGATTTCTGTGGTCTCATCTCTCCATGAGGTGATCAGCTACCTTACAGAAGTCCTGCGCTTCTTTGCTTCTCTCCATGAATTATAAACCTAAGGGACAGGCAATTGAGAGGAAGCACAAAGAGTTCAAAGTAAACAGGGTTTAATCAATGTATCAGATACTGGGTGGCAACTCTGTTTTAAAAGTCAAAGTCAAGTGAAAATGTGGGGTTGTCTGCCACATAAGGGGAGCTCAAAAATCAGATTTTTAATAAAGTTGCTTCCAATAGGAACACTATCATTCTATTATCTTAACAGAATAAACCTGAATCTGAAATTGACATTATAAACCAGAAAATTAGCCAGAACTACACCTGGTGCATTGATGGATGGAGTAAAAGAGAAGGAACCAACAAAAATACTGGAGCAGAAGATTGTTGGGGTCAATGTTAAGTGATCATTTATATTGATTTGCTTGGAGATGTTCATGGTGCATCTCTTGGTCCCCCCCAAAAAATGTTTCCAATGCCCCTTTTCACTTTCTAAAATGAAATTGACTTGGATGATGAATTATCTGATCACTCTAGATACAGTGGATTGAAAAATGAAAATGAACACACCAGTAAGATACACATACACAAATACACATGGCATTTAGCTGAAATAAAAGTGTAATCGACTCACTCTGCATACACTTTTAAAATGAAAGCATGACTTCCTTGCCTTACCTTCTCTTTTTCTCCTAGCAAGAGAGTTTAGAGAAAAGTGACTTTGTCTCTTTATTTTTAACATTTACTACTTATTGATTTATATTTAGATAACTTGAGAACTTTTAATTAATCTTTATATGAAGATTTAGTGGAGAATATTTGGGCTAAATTTTAAATATCTCTGTACAGACAATGAAGTTCAAATAAGTATTACCCTGACTTAACTTGAATTATTTTTTTACCCTGCTATAATTAGAGAAGCGTAAGTGAGACAAACCCTTTTCTAAAATATATTCAGAAAAAAAATTGCTGTATCTGTCCTAGAAGAAGTGTGCATTCTGCCCATATCAAGTTTCTCCCTTGCTGGAATCTAAGTGATTTTGTATTTCACAAGTGGCTTTGTGAAGAACAATATAAAAGCATTTGGGTAGAAAAAAAGATGTCAGGATTTGTAATTAGAAGTCCTGTATTTGTTTCTGGTTGCACCACTCATTAGTTCAATAACTAAGCGTAAGCAGATTACCTAAATTCTCTATACTTCAGTTTCCTTATCTGTACAATTATTATTCCACAAGTAGAAAAAGTACTTTTCAGAGTGGGTGAAGATCAAATAAGAAAATATGTATGAAAGGGCTTATCACAGCACCTGGCACCCAGTCCCTCAAATGTCACGTAGTGACTCTACTTCCAGTTTCTGTTTCAATCTAGAGCTTGTTATATGAGAACTACTTTTAATAATGATATTTGCAAGGTGCTACTAGTTCCCAAATCAAGGGCTATATTTAGTACATTATCCTTGATAGGGCAGAAAGGGAAATTAATACATTTTCAATTTGACAATAATTTTTCCTAAGAAATTAAAGAAGCCTTAGTTAATTAAAGAAGCCTTAATTAACCTGGCAGACCATTTACCTAGAGGCTACACACCCTGAGCATTCCGATTAACCAAAATTTTATATGAGGCTAATATCAGGCAATTTATGTGATTAAAGACAAAATTACTTTTATTTATGTGCATATACTGCCACATTTTTCTTGTTTACATCATATATTTTTTGTAAGAGGCAATAATAAACTCCTATTCGTCACACAGTTTATCTGTTCTTTCTTCTAGAAACTTGTTACTTCTCCTAGATACTTGTTTATATCCTGACATAATTCTCCATATCAACCTTTGACTAGAATCAAATGTTAGAACTGGAATTAGAATTCATACAGCAAAACGCTAGTTATCCCAATTTGATCATTATACATTGTATACACATATTATCAAACTATCACTTTATATCCTATACATATGTAAAATTATTACCCATCACCTAAAAAGAAAAAGAAAAAGAAAAAAAAGGAATGGAAACAATAGTTTAAATGCCAATATTGCTAGAAGTCTTCCTTTTACCTAACTTACTCCTTACAGGAACGTTCCTAGAGGAACATCTACCAGGTAAATGTTCTCTGCATTTTAGAAGTTGTTAAATCAAGTTTAGCCTACAGCAGCCCCTTAAATATTTTAAATTTGGCTTAAAGGTTTCCCTGGACATCATGAACTATAACCTAAATGAAGGTGTAAACAGACTGTAACCCACTCTTGTGCCAGTCACTGAGTTTTGGCCAAAGGTGGTCAACTGTTCAAACCATGTTCAAAAAAGGCAAATGCCAAGCTGTACCCAATCCGGCTGTTTCTGCCACTCACTTCTGTTTTCTGAGCATCACTTTCCTTTTTCTGTCCATAAATAATCTTCTAACATGTGGCTGTACTGGAGTCTCTCTGAGCCTATTCAGGCTCGGAGGCTACCAGATTCACGAATCATTCTTTGCTCAAACTCGGTTAAACTTAATTTGGCTACGGTATCTCTTTTAACAAAATGAAATTTGAGTTTTGAAAAATTTAAGTAATTTGTCCATGTTCCAAGCAATGCAATAAAAATTTGAACCTAGTGTGTCAGATTTCAAAGACCATGAACACTCTACTCTGTACAGTTGAACCTTGAACAACATGGATTTGAACTGCGGAGTCTACTTACACGCAGTTTTCTTTTTCCAACCAAACGTGACCTGCAAGTACAGTATTCACAGGATGCAAAACTGCATAGTATAAGGAGCACTGACTTTTCCCATAGGTGGGTTTTGCAGGGCCAACTGGGGACTTGAGTGTACATGGATTTGGTTATCCTCGGGAGGTCATGGAACCAATCCCCCATGGAAACCAAGGGAAGACTGCATCTATTAGTGATCATATTGTATGCTATCGATTTAAAAGTGATGGCAGATGTCATGTCTATATACAGAAGAATTCCTTCATAAAATGGAACTGGAGACTGGCAGGGTTGGCCTTAGCAGTTAACAGTATATGCTACTGTTGGTGACTACATATGTGGTGATATGTTTGGCTCTGCGTTCCCACCCAAATCTCATCTGGAACGGTAATCCTCACGTGTTGAGGGAAGGGTCTGGTGGGAGGTGACTGAATCATGGAAACAGACTTCCTCCTTGCTGTTCTTGGGACAGTGAGTGAGTTCTCATGAGATCTGGTTGTTTGAAAGTATGTGGTACTTGCCCCTTCACTCTCTCTCCTGCCACCAAGAGGAAACATACCTTGTTTCCCCTTCACCTTCTGCCATGATTATAAGTGTCCTGAGACCCCCCAAGTCGTGCTTCCTGTTAAGTCTGCAGAACTGTGAGTCAATTAAACATTTCTTCACAAATTACCTAACCTCAGGTAGCTATTTACAGTAGTGTGAAAATGGACTAATACAGGTGGTTATGAATTGGTACCTACCAACAAGGTATCAAATCCATTGTTTGGCATTTCTGCCATCAATGCAACGATCTGCCTTTGTACTCAAAGGTGTTTTGCTTCTGCACAGTCTTCTATTAAGGGAAATGATAAGCCTCATCACTTAACTCAGTACTAACAGTTGGACCCCAGATGATGCTCCAAGAGAGTCTGATGGGACACCGGCAGGGAGGATAGGAAATAGAACATGACAGAGACACACTTTGTCTCTAGTTTTTCTTTAGGGGTAAAACAGGCAAAATTAACACATCTTACCTGTCAAGTAAAATTACAAGAATAACGTGTATGTATGTATGTGAACCTGTGTGAAAATTCAGACAGAGTAGTTCCAGAGTTGTCACATTCTTATTGATGCGATTTGGACTATGCAGGAGCAAGCCAATCAATTATACTGGAACTCTATATGTGATATATATCTTTACTAGTAATACAAAAAGCGTCTGATATGGTTTGGCTCTGTGTCCCCACTCAAATCTCATCTGGAACTATAATCCCCTCGTGTTGAGGGAGGGACCTGGTGAGCGGTGATTGGATCATGGGGGCGGTTTCCCCCATGCCGTTCTCATGAGAGTGAGTAACACTGTCAACGTCACACAGATGGTCCCTTAGAGTTCCTGCAGCCCCTCTCTACATGTGGAGGAATCTAATCACAGTTGTCAACTGAGGTCTGGCCCTATGTGGGCAGATCCTCGAATGTTTTCCTTTTCTGAATATTACTTTCTTTCAAATGCTAATAAGGGTTAGGCCCAAAGCATTTTGTTGTCCCCTTCAAATAAAGTACAATGCAAACATTAGGCATTCCATGTTCATTCTGTATGTGTCTCGTTTTACACATTCTATCCTAAAATATTTATTTTTAGTCACTGCCCTGATACTCAGTGGCTGGCAGTTAGTAGACTCTCAGCCATAACTGCTGAATGAATAAAATGAATTCTACAAGCTTTTGCTATTGAAAAGTATTATAGAGGTATACTACATCTATCTTAGAATTTTTGTAGTTCACTGAACAAAGAATAAGGCTAATGGGTGTAGAATTTCTTACAAAAATCCAGACAGCACTCTTCAGTTATTCTTTTCCAATTTCATTAGCTGAAAACCAGGGACACAACAAGAAATCAGAAGATATACAGGAGGATCTAACATTTGAGTAATGACCTGCTGCTGGACTGTAACACAGCAGTAGTCGTTTCAGTTTAATAGAACAGTAGTTAAGGAATAATGGGCTGAGATGTTTCATATTTTTATGATGACATCTCTAGAAGTAACTTTTTATTCCCTTTGTGTTGAAGTAACTCTTTATTCCCTTTGTGTTCATAATTTATTTAATGCATGCCAAAATTATTATCACTGATACGATAGTTATATTTCTGTGACCTTCAGCAGAAGGTGGGGCGGAGGATGCTGTTGTGAGCTGTTGGCTTCTGCCACTGGCTCCTCCAGGACAGCAGAGCCACACTTCCTCTCAAGTGCTGCTACCACCCTTTTCTCCTAGCAACCATATTATGTTAAAGTGCAGTTGCTGAGGTTGCCAGGATATTCTTCTATTCTTGTCCTCCATGATCAAACCAAAGACAAGAGAAAGTGTAAACCAAACCGAGGCAAAGACACAGGTAGGGAGACCTACAAAAAGCAAATGCCAGCCTCTTATTGAGAAGAAATCAATTGAGCAAATTATTTTGTTATTAATGCTTAAAAAATCTACCATTTATTTTCTTTTGGGTAAAATCAGAAAACACATTTTAAAGACAATCCACAAAAGAATGGCTATTAAACATTTTAAGACAAAACCACGTTATTATTAGTCAGTAGAAGCTACTTTTTCCCAATAGAGGAAGAGAGGTAAACATCTTAAATTGTCAGAGTGACCTGGAAGATTCTAAATCATAATTACCATCCAGCTACACATATAAAAGCTTTCCAGAGGCTACCACATCTTATTGAACCAAAGATATCATTGATTGTAAAATGTGTACTGATTTCTGGAATGTGAAAATGTGAAAAATATGCATCTTAGAATTATTGAAATATGGCACATTACTCATTTGATATTTCAATCAGTTGTGAGATAAAATATCCTATGTATTTACAGAAAAAGAGCAGAACCGAGGTTTTCAGAGTCACACAGCTAATAAGGGGTAGAGACATAATTCAAATCCCTATCTGTTTGACTATTATGTTCAAGCTCATCTTAATTCAATGTTATTTCTTCAATTCCTTGCACAGATAGTAGATAAAAGGAGTTACTGAATAACATGCTTACAGAACTTGATAGTTGTTGACATGTTTGTTATACTCCTAGTAATTCACTAGGTATCACTAGGCCTGTTTTACAAATGAGAATAACCGGGCCTAAAAAAATTGAATGACTCACTCAAGGTCATATAATTAGAAAGTAACAGAGCCAGGAGTGAAACCCAAGATAAATGACTCTGAATCCAGAACATGTTTGACTAAGGTCAGACATTAACCAGCTCTCAGATCTGAAATTAGAACATGGACATAAAGATAATTCAAAGAGAAATGTATCTGTTGGATACATAGGAAAAGCTGTTGCACATGTCAGATGGATTCATTGATTTATTCAATAAACATTTACTGAATGGCTACTGTGAGTTACGCTCTATTTTAGTACCTAGGATACAGTAGTGAATAAAATACCTAAAATCACATGGAACATTTAAGAGTTGTAGAGAGAAACAGGTTGGAGGGAGGAGGATGGGGGAATTTATAATTTAAATAGTGGCTAAGGAAGATGCTTGAAGTGAGCCGAGATCGTGCCACTGCACTCCAGCCTAGGCGACAAGGCGAGACTCTTGTCTCAAAAAAAAAAAAAAGAAAAAGAAAAGGAAGGCACCCCTGAAAAGGTGACATTTGAGAAAGAAAAAGGAGATAAGGAAGTGAGCTACATGGATATCTCGGGGAGGAACATTTCAGGCAGGAGGAAGGAAAATGGCCCGGTTGGGAATGTCCTGGCTTGTTGCATGAACAGCTGAGAGGCTGGATGGCCAGGGCAGAATCAGAAAGGAAGAGCCTGGAGGTGATCAGTACCAAAGGCAGGGGGGTGGACAGACAGATCACACTGGGCCTTGATGGCCAATGTAAACTCTTTGGGATTTACACAGAACAAAATGATGACCTGAGGGACATAGCCTCATGGAATTTCGAACCTGGTCAGGTTCAATAACTCTGTCCTAGGCATCCCAAATATGTCTACTTCATTGTCCACTTTAATCTCAGGCTACCCGGTATGTAGTTGTTGTTCTGTCTACCTTGTCGCTGTGCTATTAAACGTGGCTTATTCTAGAGAGGGCTGACAGGTAAGCCTCCAGAAAACATGGACAGCTAACAAATATTTACTAGAGACCTATTATCTGTGCTGGGCATTTAGAAAAATGCTCACTGCATCCTGCTGCCACCCCGGGCTCGGCCTCCTACCAAAAACAACAACAAAAAAGATGTAGTTGCCGCTCATAATGAGCTTATAACTTAGCTGTGAAATCATGAAGGTCTATACCAAGTGTTCGCTGCTGGAGGGGCAAGCTCAGAATTATGATCATGCCAGGAGTAGCCAGAGACAATTTAATTAAAGAAAAAATTTGAGGTGAGGTCTGACAGCAGTATGTAAGGTGAAGTCTTCCAAGTGGATGAAGGCAGGTAAAACATCTCATCTAGAGGTGACAGCATGGACAAAAACAAGGAGGCCTAAATAGCATGGCTTACTTTTTAAAGATCCATTCATCCATCAGTGTGACTGGGGCATAAGGTGTCTGAGAGGTGGTGGCAACCAAGGACAGACAGGCAGAAGGAATCAGGGGACGAGCCATGCAAAAGTCTCTAGGTTTCATTCTGTAGGTAATGGGGGAGGTACTGAATGTTTTCAGACTGTAGTGTGGCATCAGGAGTCTCGTGTGAACACTTCGGCACCCACATGGGTGAAGAGAAGTGGAGTGAAATGGCAATGGAGGCAGGGAGGCTGCCACCACAGTCCAGGCAAGAGGATGACGGGAACTGGGAGAGCAGAAACGGAGAAACAGAGCAGAGGTAAGGAGTTCCAAAGAGGTAGACTGAGCCCTGGTTATGCATAGTTTACATATGGGTGTGACTGAGAAGCGGGTCAAGGTTGACTCCTGGGGACTGTGTAGACCCTTTGGTAAGAGTATGAGAAGGAAAGGGGTGACTCATAGGGAAGACAGGAATGCACGTGTCACGTTCTGATGCAGGCAGTTTCAATGGAGGGGGATGTCACTATGAGGTGGCCAGGCAAGGATTCATAAAGGCCTTAGGACTTTACCTTAGACCTTAAAGGATGGTCAGGACTTAGAAAAGTAAAGAGAAGCATGCACAGCACTTCAGGCTGAAAACAGCTGAGCAAAGGCACACAGAAGAGGCAAAAGAGAAGCCATTTTCTGGGGGTAAGTATATGGAATTTTGCAAGTAGGAGAGGATAGAAGAAAAGGGATGAAGAGGCTGGCCCTTGAATGGTATGGGGTTTACATTCAGGACTTTTGTTTTTTTCGGGAAGGGAGAATTCACTAAATTCACTGTTTTGTAAGGCAACTGGGTTCACTGTTCATCAACAATCCTAGAGAGTAATGGTAGCCATCATAAACGTGCTGATGACGTTAATTCACAGTGATTATATAGACAACAGAGTTTCGCTCTTGTTGCCCATGCTGGAGTGCAATGGTGCGATCTCAGCTCAGTACAACCTCCACCTCCTGGATTTAACGATTCTCCTGCCTCAGCCTCCCGAGTAGCTGGGATTACAGGCACACACCACCACGCCCAGCTAATTTTTTGTATTTTTAGTAGAAACGCAGTTTCACCATGTTAGCCAGGCTGGTCTCAAACTCCTGACCTCAGGTGATCCACCCGCCTCGGTCTCCCAAAGTGCTGTGATTATAGGCATGAGCCACCACACCCAGTCGTATGTATATTATAATTTTCTGTCATACTAGGATTCACAGAGTTTTATAGCCAGAGCTAGAACTCATTTCTCTTGATGTCATCTCTGGATGAAAAAATTTTTTAGCTAGTTTGGTATTCATAATCACTGGCACCATGTTCTCTCCAAACAACTAATGTTGTAGTTATGTCTGAAATGTCAAAAACAAGTTTAATACAAATTTAACAATACTTTATTTAAATATTTTATTTCACCTTGGAGCCATTAGCTGTTTTTATAAGTTAAACCAAATAAATTCTGTAATGAATGTTTTATGCTGTTTGTAAAAAAAATTCAAGTACAAAATCAACTTCTTAAAGCCTATATTATATTATCTACTATATTGGGGACTATGATAATGAAATTTTAACTGCACCCAGACACACAACTTTAAAAAATTAGTATTTAAAACTCTCAGCTGTAAAAATATCACTTGCTCTGTTTCACCTTAAATTGTTGCAAGTAGCAGTAGAATACTTGCTATGTCTTCTCCACATCCACCATTTAAAAACAAATAAAACACCAACTGGTGCATTAGCTATCATTACATATTTTCCTGGAATACATTCAGATTCTTTTCTTTCATTTCCCCTTAGCAGCAATCAAATCCCTAACAGCTCTTGATAATTTCTCATTTCTTGCTTCAGCGCCATTCTTGAAAACAAAGCCATCCATTATTGTGTATATGTCATTAAAAAAAAAATCACAGGTAAAAGGGGAGCTCAGATTGCTCCAGATGAGTGCTTTCAGGAAATACTACTTCTCCTATGATATGACTAGAAACCCTGAGTTCATGTCAGTTTTGGGGCAATCTGCAAAATATCTATCCTCTCCCATCCCCCAAAAAGTTCCACATCCTTCTTTGTTATTTGAGGCTGCTTCTGATTCTCATTCATTTCATTCCCATTCTGGCTGAGCACATTATATAGCCTCCATTCATAATTTTCCCAAAAGTTGAGACAAAATAAAATTGCTGCATTCCATCTTATCACCTAATATGCATTTGAGGAACATATTCCTTTCAGTTTTCTATCTCCATTAAATGTGATCTAAATTTTCTGATATACCTCAAACTTCTTGTGCTTCAGTTAATTATGCTCTAAATTCTCAGAAACGTACCTCAGAGCACTAGGAAACAAATTTGGCAGGCAAATGGCAGAAATGGCACAGGGATGAAGATGAAACAGGCAATTCATTCCTGGGAAATTCCTGGAGGGAAGTCAGGTTTCCAGCCTGAGAAAAAATGAGCTCACTTCTCCCCCTTGTGCCCAGACTTCAGATGCTATGAGCCATATATTTCCTTGAATGAGAGAAGGCAAGAGAGTGGAATCTCCTTCTTCTGACCTCTCATTCCAATATTTTCTCTACTGCAATTATATATTTGTAGTACAATATATTGGTTTGAAATGGATTGATGTCAGTTTTATTAAAAAAACTAAGATGTAGAAAATTCCCCTATATTCCAATCTGATACAGCCACTATGCCTTTGGTACCCCTTCACTTAGCCTTATATATTTCTACCTAATTAATGTATGAATGATAGTGTGCGTGTGTGTGTGTGTTTGTGTATAGACAGGCAGATAAATCTTTATAGCCTTGCTCTACAAAGGAGTCCAAATGGAGCTATATGAGCCCATAAAAAAACCTCAAAGATCAAGTATAGCCATCTCATGACAGCAGGCATTTTTGTCTGTCTTGTTCTCTAGTTAATCTGCATCTCCCAGAACAGTGCTAGCACATAGTAGATGCTCAATAAGTATTTTTTTAAAAAATCAATTACTCCTCTTTCCCAGACTATGTCTATAAAAGCCAAATGCAATGAAACATTAACAACAAACAAGCAAATAAACAAGCAATAAAACAGGACAGGAGGTAAATTTAGTTTCTTACTCTATGGTTTGAAAAATTTGCAGCTACATGCCATTTTTTTTTCATTTTTATTATTTCAACTTCAATTTCCTGTTTATCCCCTTATTTTGAATGACAGGTCACTGTTCTGCCTTCAAATAAGGGATGAGTGTATATGAAAATCTACCTTATTTCATATTTGCATTCCAAATAGTACTTTCCCAATTAGTTTATGACGTGATTATTTTTCCTTTAAATGTTCATTTCCATTTTTTAAGAGTATCTTCTTACTTGGTCAATTGCACACAGGCAACATTCACTAGATGGGACATCCCCTTGTGGAACAATCTAACAAACTACAGCCGGGAAAGTGTTTGCTTACTTGTGCGTTTGTTTTAGCAGCCACACATTTGGCTAATGGACTAAGTAATACAGATAATATCATGATAAAACCTCCTCTTTCAGCATGCAAGGAAAATTAGATTGTTTTTTAATCTGTCTTTTGCAAAGCTGTAAATACTTTTTGTCATTTCAGATGCTTTAAGTAAAGCCACTAGAGAAAAACCAATTTGTAGTATTTGTCTCACAACATATTTCTTCTAGTTAGGAGTTAAAATATTAGAGATAAGGAAATGAGGGAAAAAAGGACCCGTGGACTCAGACAGTTTCACGGTGCCATTTAAACTTATCATGCTATATGAGTCTAAAACCTTTTGCTTCACAACCTTGGGGAAATTCCACTGTCTCTAAACTGCAAACTTGCCCCCTGGAGCCCTGAGGCAAAGCCCAATATGGTACCTGAATAATCAAAATTTCTTCCAAACATGAGGTCTAACCTAAAAAACATACAAATAAATAAACAAGTGAATCCATAAAACTGATATATTGTTTCCTAATACTTGTTTTTACTTTGATATGGAAACATTTTAAATTTCTCAAGAATGAATAAAATTGATGTTCCAGCAAATTCCATGGTACTTTTCCTGACCCTTCTCCATTGATAATTTTGCTTTTCACGGCCAAGAAGCTCCATAAACCCAAAATCAGTGTCAAGAGAGTTTTGTTTTGTTCTACTATCCATCTCGGGCTGCTGTTAAGTCTCCTCTAGTTACTCCTCTCCTCTCCATAGTTCTTTTAAACAACCAGTCCACATTCAAAGAGATGTTTGGCTCACTTCCTAGTCTTATCTCCAGTCTTTCCTTTCCTGGTTCTAGTTTCCTCTTCAATTCTGATGAGCTTCTCTCTACCAGCACCTCTGCTTTTACATTTATAGGTCAGCAACTTGCTTTATATTTTAGGCAATTTTGATGCACTCTTTACTGTCCCCCCGCTCCCCACCCCCCCCCCACACACGTCAATATAATAAGGGTTTTGTTGTTAGTTACCAGGAAGAGTCATAAAAGGATGCATTGGCTAATGACTCTTAGAAAGAACACTGTGACATTATTAAAGCAATAATAGCACAGAGTCTCCAAAATTTAAATGGGCACTATATTAATCTGTTTTCACACTGCTATAAAGAAATACCTGGTGGCTGGCAAGATGGCCGAATAGGAGCAGCTCCAGTCTGCAGGTCCCAGTGAGATCAACGCAGAAGGCAGGTGATTTCTGCACTTCCAACTGAGGTATCTGGCTCATCTCATTGGGACTGCTTAGACAGTGGGTGCAGCCCACAGAGGGCAAGCCAAAGCAGGATGGGGCGTCGTCTCACAAGGGAAGTGCAAGGGGTCGGGGAACTCCCTCCCCTAGCCAAAGGAAACCATGAGGAAATGTGCTGTGAGGAACGGTGCACTACGGCCCAGATACTACGCTTTTCCCACAGTCTTTGCAACCCGCAGACCAGGAGATTCCCTCGGGTGCCTATACCACCAGGGCCCTGGGTTTCAAGCACAAAACTGGGCAGCCATTTGGGCAGACACCACGCTAGCTGCAGGATTTTTTTTTTCATACCCCAGTGGTGCCTGAAATGCCAGTGAGACAGGACTGTTCACTCCCCTGAAAAGGAGGCTGAAGCCAGGGAGCCAAGTGGTCTAGCTCAGTGGATCCCACCCCCACGGAGCCTAGCAAGCTAAGATCCACTGGCTTGAAATTCTTGCTGCCAGCGCAGCAGTTTGAACTTGACCTGGGATGCTTAAGCTTGGTGGGGGGAGGGGCGTCCACCATTACTGAGGCTTGAGCAGGCAGTTTTCCTTTCACAGTCTAAACAAAGCCTCCAGGAAGTTCAAACTGGGCGGACCCCACCACAGCTCTGCAAGGCCCCTGGAGCAAGACTGCCTCTCTAGATTCCTCCACTCTGGGCAGGGCATCTCTGAAAGAAAGGCAGCAGCCCCAGTCAGGGGCTCATAGATAAAGCTCCCATGTCCCTGGGACAGAGCACCTGGGGGAAAGGGTAGCTGTGGGTACAGCTTCAGCAGATTTAAATGTTCCTGCCTGCTGGCTCTGAAGAGAGCAGCGGATCTCCCAGCACAGCACTCGAGCTCTGCTAAGGAACAGACTGCCTCCTCAAGTGGGTCCCTGACCCCCATGCCTCCTGACTGGGAGACAACTCCCAGCAGATGTCGACAGACACCTCATACAGGAGAGCTCCAACTGGCATCTGGTAAGTACCCCTCTGGGACAAAACTTCCAGAGGAAGGAACAGGCAGCAATCTTCACTATTCTGCAGGCTCCGCTGGTGATATCCAAGTAAACGGGGTCTGGAATGGACCTCCAGTAAACACCAGCAGACCTGCAGCAGGTGGGCCTGACTGTTTGAAGGAAAACTAGCAAACAGAAAGGAATAGCATCAACATCAACAAAAAGGACGTCCACACAAACCCCATCCAAAGGTCACCAACATCAAAGACTAAAGGTAGATAAATCCACAAAGATGAGGAAAAAACAGCACAAAAAGGCTGAAAAGTCCAAAAACCAGAAAGGATCTCAAACTCTTCTCCTCCAAAGGATCACAACTCCTCACCAGCAAGGGAACAAAACTGGATGGAGAATGAGTTTGACGAATTGACAGAAGTAGGCTTCAGAAGGTGGGTAATAACAAACTCCTCTGAGCTAAAGAAGCATGTTCTCACCCAATGCAAGGAAGCTAAGAACTCTGAAAACAGGTTAGAGGTATTGCTAATTAGAACAAACAGTTTAGAGAAGAATATAAGTGACCTGATGGAGTTGAAAAACAACATGAGAACATTGTGAAGCATACACAAGTATCAATAGCCATATCCATCAAGTGGAAGAAAGGATATCAGAGATTGAAGAGCAACTTAATGAAATAAAACCTGAAGACAAGATTAAAGAAAAACGAATGAAAAGGAATGAACAAAGCCTCCAAGAAATATGGGACTATGGGAAAAGACAAAATCTACGTTTGATTGGTGTACCTGAAAGTGATGGGGAGAATGGAACCAAGTTGGAAAACACTCTTCAGGATATTATCCAGAAGGACTTCCCCAATGTATCAAGACAAGCCAACATTCCAATTCAGGAAATACAGAGAACACCACAAAGATACTCCTTGAGAAGAGCAACTCCAAGACACCTAATCGTCAGATTCACCAAGGTTGAAATGAAGGAGAAAATGTTAAGGGCAGTCAGAGAAAAAGGTCGGGTTACCCACAAAGGGAAGCCCATCAGACTAATAGTGGATGTCTCTACAGAAACCCTAAAAGCCAGAAGAGAGTGGGTGCCAATATTCAATATTCTTAAAGAAAAGAATTTCAACCCAGAATTTCATATCCAGCCAAACTAAGCTTCATAAGCAAAGGAGAAATGAAATCCTTTACAGACAAGCAAATGCTGAGAGATTCTGTCACCACCAGGCCTGCCTTACAAGAGCTCCTGAAGGAAGCACTAAATATGGAAAGGAAAAACCAGTACCAGCCACTGAAAAACATACCAAATTGTAAAGTCCATCAACACTATGAAGAAACTGCATCAACTAACGGGCAAAATAACCAGCTAGCATCATAATGACAGAATGAAATTCAAATATATCAGTATTAACCTTAAATGTAAATGGGCGAAATGCTCCAACTGGAAGACACAGACTGGCAAATTGGGTAAAGAGTCAAGACCCATCAATGTGCTGTATCCAGGAGACCCATCTCACGTGCAAAGACACACATAAGCTGAAAATAAAGGGATAGAAGAAGACTATTTACCAAGCAAAGGGAAAGCAAAAAAAAAACAAAAAAAAAAAACCCAAAAAAAACCAAAAAGCAGGAGTGGCAATCCTAGTCTCTGATAAAACAGACTTTAAACCAACAAAAATCAAAAAAGACAAAGAAGGGTATTACATAATGGTAAAGGGATCAATGCAACAAGAAGAGCTAACTATCCTACATATATATGCACCCAATACAGGAGCACCCAGATTCATAAAGCAAGTTCTTAGAGGTCTACATAGGGATACAGACTCCCACACAATAATAGCAGGAGACTTTAACACTCCACTGTCAATATTAGACAGATCAATGAGACAGAAAATTAACAAGGATATTCAGGACTTGAACTCAGCTCTGGACCAAGCAGACCTAACAGACATCTACAGAATTCTCCACCCCAAATCAACAGAATACATATTCTTCTCAGTACCACATTGCACTTATTCTAAAATTGACCACGTAATTGGAAGTAAAACACTCCTCAGCAAATACAAAAGAATGGAAACCATAACAAACAGTCTCTAGACCACAGTCCAATCATATTAGAACTTAAGATTAAGAAACTCACTCCAAACCGCTCAGCTACATGGAAACTGAACAACCTGCACCTGAATGACTACTAGGTAAATAATAAAATTAAGGCAGAAATAAATAAGTTCTTTGAAACCAATGAGAACAAAGACATAAAGTACCAGAATCTCTGGGACACAGCTAAAGCAGTGTTTAGTGGGAAATTCATAGCACTAAAATGCCCACAGGAGAAAGCAGGAAAGATCTAAAATAAAAATCCTAACATCATAATTAAAAGAACTAGAGAAGCAAGAGCAAACAAATTCAAAAGCTAGCAAAAGATAAGAAAGAACTAAGATCAGAGCAAAACTGAAGGAGAGACACAAAAACCCCTTCAAAAAAAAATCAGTGAACCCGGTAACTGGTTTTTTGAAAAGATTAGTAAAATAGACCGCTAGTCAGACTAATCAAGAAGAAGAGAGAGAAGAATCAAATAGACACAATACAAAATGATTAAGGGGATATCACCACTGATCCCACAGAAATACAAACTACATCAGAGAACACTATAAACACCTCTACACAAATATACTAGAAAATCTAGAAGAAATGGATCAATTCCTGGACACATACACCCTCCCAAGTCTAAACCAGAAAGAAGTCGCATCCCAGAATAGACCAATAACAAGTTCTGAAATTGAGGCAGTAATTAATAGCCTACTAAAAAAAGCCCAGGACCAGATGGATTCACAGCTGAATTCTACCAGAGATACAAAAATGAGCTGGTACTCCAAACCACAGAAAAAGAGGGAATCTTCCCTAACTCATTCTATGAGGTCAGCATCATCCTGATACCAAAACCTAGCTGAGACACAATAAAAAAAGAAAATTTCAGGCCAATATCCCTGACGAACATCGATGCAAAAATCCTCAATAAAATACTGTATCCAGCAGCCCATCAAAAAGCTTATCCACCATGATCAAGTCAGCTTCATCCCTGGAATGCAAGGCTAGTTCAACATATGGAAATCAATAAACACAATCCATCACATAAATAGAACCAGTGACAAAAACCACATGATTATCTCAATTGATGCAGAAAAGGCCTTCAATAAAATTTAACACCCTTCATGCTAAAAACTCTCAATTAACTAGGTATTGATGGAATGTATCTCAAAATAATAAGAACTATTTATGACAAACCCACAGCCAATATCACACTGAATGGGTAAAGGCTGGAAGCATTCCCTTTGAAAACCAACACAAGACAAGGATGCCCTCTCTCACCACTACTATTCAACACAGCATTGGAAGTTCTGACCAGGGCAATCAGGCAAGAGAAAAAAATAAAGGTATTCATATAGGAAGAGAGGAAGTCAAATTGTCTCTGTTTGCAGATGACGTGATTGTATATTTAGAAAACCCCATCATCTCAGCCCAATATCTCCTTAAGCTGATAAGCAACTTCAGCAAAGTCTCAGGATACAAAATCAATGTGCAAAAATCACAAGCATTCCTATACACCAATACAGACAGACAGAAAGCCAAATCATGAGTGTACTCCCATTTGCAATTGCTACAATACCTAGGAATACAACTTACAAGGGATCTGAAGGACCTGTTCAAGGAGAACTACAAACCACTGATCAAGGAAATAAGAGAGGACACAAACAAATGGAAAGACATTCCATGCTCATTGATAGGAAGAATCAATATCGTGAAAGCAGTCATACTGCCCAAAGTAATTTACAGATTCAATGCTATTCCCATCAAGCTACCACTGACTTTCTTCACAGAATTAGAAAAACTACTTTAAATTTCATATGGAACCAAAAAAGAGCCCGTATAGCCAAGACAACCCTAAGCAAAAAGAACAAAGCTGGCGGCATCACACTACCTGACTTCAAACTATACAAGGCTACTGTAACAAAAACAGCATTGTACTGCTACCAAAGCAGATATATAGACCAATGGAATAGAATAGAGGCCTCAGAAATAACGCCACATCTACAAACATCTGATCTTTGACAAGCCTGAGAAAAACAAACAATGGGGAAAGGATTTCCTGTTTAATAAATGGTGTTGGGAAAACTGGCTAGCCATATGCAGAAAACTGAAACTGGATCCCTTCCTTACACCTTATACAAAAATTAACTAAAGATGGATGAAAGACATAAACATAAAACCTAAATCTGTAAAAACCCTAGAAGAAAACCTAGGCAATACCATTCAGGATACAGGCATGGGCAAAAACTTCAGGAGTAAAACATCAACAGCAATGGCAATAAAAGCCAAAATTGACAAATGGAATCTAATTAAACTAAAGAGCTTCTGCATAGCAAAAGAAACTATCATCAGAGTGAACAAGCAACCTACAGAAAGGGGGAAAATGTTTACAATCTATCTATCTGACAAAGGGCTAATATCCAGAATCTACAAGGAACTTAAATTTACAAGAAAAAAAAAATCCCGTCAAAAAGTGGGTGAAATATATGAACAGACATTTCTCAAAAGAAGACATTTATGCAGCCAACAAACATATGAAAAAAAAGCTCATTGTCACTGGTCATTAGAGAAATGCAAATCAGAACCAAAATGAGATACCATCTCACGCCAGTTAGAATGGCAATCATTAAAAAGTCAGGAAACAACGGACGCTGGAGAGGATGTGGAGAAATAGGAACACTGTTGGTGGGAGTGTAAATTAGTTCAACCATTGCGGAAGACAGTGTGGTGATTCCTCAAGGAACTAGAACCAGAAATACCATTTGACCCAGCAGTCCCATTACTGGGTATATACTGAAAGGATTATAAATCATTCTACTATAAAGACACATGCACATGTATGTTTATTGCAGCACTGTTCACAATAGCAAAGACTTGGAACCAACCCAAATGCCCATGAATGACAGACTGGATAAAATAAATGTGGCACATATACACCAAGGAATACGAAGCAGCCATAAAAAAGGATGAGTTCATGTCCTTTGCAGGGACATGGATGAAACTGGAAACCATCATTCTCAGCAAACTAACACAGGAACAGAAAACCAAACACTGCATGTTCTCACTCATATGTGGGAGTTGAACAAGGAGAACACATGGACACAGGAAGTGGAACATCACACACCAAGGCCTGTCAGGGGGTGGGGGACTAGCGGAGGGATAGCATTAGGAGAAATACCTAATGTAGATAACCGGTTGATGGTGCAGCAAATCACTATGTCAAGTGTATACCTGTGTAACAAACCTGCATGTTCTGCACATGTATCCCAGAACTTAAAGTATAATAATTTTTAAAAAAAGAATAAAAAAAAGAAATACCCAAGACTAGGTAATTTATAAAGGAAAGAAATGTAATTTACTCACAGTTCTGCATGGCTGGGGAGGCCTCAAGAAACTTACAATCATGGCGGAAGGTGAAGGCGAAGCAAGCTTGGACTTTCTCACATGGCGGCAGGAGACAGAAGAATGTGAGCAAAAGGCGTAGAACCTCTCATGAAACCATTAGATCTGTGAGAACTCATTCACTATCGTGAAAACAGCATAGGGAAAACTGCCCCCGTGATCCAATCACTTCCCACCAGGTCTCTACCTAGACACGTGGGGATTATGGGAATTACAAATCAAGATGAAATTTGGATGGGGACACAAAGCCTAACCATATCAGGCACTATCAATCTCATCCAATATGAGAGGAAAGGGAGTTTGCCATGATATAGGACTCTTCGTACTCTTCCCACTTAGGCTCCACCCCTTATAATCATGATCAATTCATATTAGTACCATTAACATTAGTACTCCTGCACTTTGTGAGTGGACAGAAATGTATACAGAGAATATGTGCTCTTCCTTCAAGCCCCAATGTTCTTGATATTCCCAGGACAAAATTATGTCCTTATCATAATTATCATCCTCTTCTCAGCTAACATTTTAGGAAGAATTTACTCCATGCCCAATACTACCATCCTATTTATTATCACATCAGTACCGAGCTGAGTTCTTTCCTATTCATAAAATATTCATTCCTTCAACATATCAATCACTGGCACTGCTTGGTGTACTAGCTTACATTCCAGTTTCTGGAATAAGGGAGACTAATAACAAATAAAATAATTTAACAGAGCACTAAATACTATTAAATAAAACGGATTATTGTTAGAGATAAGTGACAGATATGAGGAGGGATGAAGAAGGGACCACATTAAGAAGACAGTTCTTAGAGTCTCTTTGAAGTAGTGACATTTGAATGGAAACTTGAATGATGAGAAAGACTGGGGAACAGCTTGTTAGGCAGAGGGAGTGGCAAGTGCCAAGGAAAGGAGGTTGCAGGACGCTTGGTGCTCTCTCTCCTCACATTCATGGTACTATCCTTGCATTTCTTCTCTGAGATGTCCTCTTCTCTAATGCTCTCTTATGCTGATTTTTCACACCCAGGAGTATTCAGACGCCCACCTGGTCTATGCCCACAAGAAATATTACTGCCTTATTGGCTTTTACCAGCCTCATCTTAATATTGCACACTTGACCTTCAAGGCCTTAAAGAAGAAATAGCAATTTAAAGCAAACCTGCATCTTCAGCAGAACCACTGTTGATCACATTGTCTAACATGTCACAGCCTCTTATCTAAGAATGCATGGGATATTCTCTTCATGGAATTTAGTGCCAGGAAACAAAAATTCTCCTAAAGATCTGTTTTCCTTCCTTAACCAATGAATTATACATAATCTTTCCTGTTACCCTTTTATTTTGGCTGCCAGGAACCACATAGCTAAAAGGTAGTGCTCCTATTACAATAACGATCTTATCCAGGTTTTGTGGTACATTCACTATTTCCCCCATTTATTTCTCTTGGTGGTTTCTTATCTTTATTTTGTTTTATTTTTACTGCCTTGTGTGAAAGTGCTTTTATTTAAGCTGCCTCAAACTTTTTGGAAATAGATGATATATAAATCATTAATCACAAGTAGTTTCTAGACAAACACAAGTAACTTCCTCATTGCAAAATCTGATGTGTCATCCTGGTCTTGATGTTACTCACCCTTTCTCCACATGACATAACTCAGCTGATCTCCTTTCTTAAACTTTTTTTAATCTTTGGTGTAGGATTAATATATATATGAATAAAACTGGCTAAAAAATTTCAACATTCTTGGTTTTATGGCATATTACAGTGTCTTCATTCTCTTTATAACACATTTTTATTCTGACCATCTTATGTATGAATGTGTATATACATGAATATATGCATGTATACATATATGCATATGTGTATATTTTGTTTCCTTCTTTTTCCACATGTCCATTCATGCAAATATGATCCAGAATTCTAAGCTCACCTGCTCTCTTCTCTTTTTCCTTTGGCACTTTTCTACTATTGTTACCTGGACGTAAAAGACTTTCAAGTTTTATTTCTAGCTCTATTCATTCTCTTGGGTTTGCATTCCAAATTCTCTGGTACCATCTGGACCTCAGAGTTAGAATGAGGCCTTGTAGTTCATTCAGCCTCCCAGTCATTAAATTTCCTCCATGACATCTCTGTCAAGTATTTGTCTACCCTACATTTTTTCAGTGACATTAAACTTGCTACCTTTCAAGGCAGTTTACCTAACCAGCTGGCTATGACTCTTAAAAGTTATTTCTGGCCAGGTGTGGTGGCTCATGCCTGTAATCCCAGCACTTTGGGAGGCTCAGACAGGTGGATCGCCTGAGGTCAGGAGTTTGAGACCAGCCTGATCAACATGGTGGAACCCTGTCTCTACTAAAAATACAAAAAAAAAAAAAAAATGGCCAGGTGTGATGGTGGGCACATGTAATCCCAGTTACTTTGGAGGCTGGGGCAGGAGAATTGCTTGAACCTGGGAGGTGGAGGTTGCAGTGAGCCAAGGTCATGCCATTGCACTCCAGCCTGGGCGACAAGAGCAAGATTCCATCTCAACAACAAAAAAACCAAAAAAGTTATTTCCAATAGGATGGCAACATCTCTATGATGCGTGTCCACTGATTCTAATGCTATTCCTAAGGTAACAATAAGAGCAAAGACACACTGAATACGAAATGTGTTCTAGCAGCACTGCACACATTATCTCTCTACAACTCTGCAAGGTGGTTTTATTATTTTCATTATATCATTGGGACAATTTAGAATGTATAATCTTTTCCCACAGCTTTTCCCCAAATGGTGAAACACACATATCTTCCAGGGAAACCACTGTCTTCCAGGTTAAGAAAGTACAAATTCCTCCAACCATGTCTCACACAAATTATTTTGTCTTGTAAGTTAATTTCACCACCTGTATTCTTGACTTCTAACGATGGTGTCAAAAATAAGTTCAAAATAACATTGCAATTGTGACTTGGATATGCAGAATAGAACATAACAATTGCCAACTTCATTCTAGATGCTATATGGCTCTACTGACATAGCCTAAGATCATACTTGTTGCTTCCTACTTAATCTACCAATATCCCTGAGGCTTTTTAATCAATGGCGTACTAAACATCTGTGAGAACTCTCATGGCTATGTCAAACTATTTCCCAGACCGAACTCAATTTATTTCCTCACTAACCTCTTCATCAGTTTGACTCTTCCATGTCTTATGACATCTTTATTTCCCAGACTCATAGACTAAAATGCTCCCTGACAGCTTTATAGCTCCTCTTACATCTTCTAGATCTTTTTGTTCACCAAGTCTTGAAGGCTCTGACTCAAACATTTTCTCACATCATCATCTTCCCATGGACTCTGCCCTTTGCTGTTTCTCAGTTTAGGCCTCTTCTTCTCTCACCTGGACAGCTGAAATTGTGGTGTCCCTACTTCCCTTGACCACCCCACTGCATGGACTGATGAAGTGATTGTCCCATAGCACAGCTCCTACCTGGTAATCCTCTGCTCAGACAGCTTCAGCAGCACTCTGCCTAGCAAGGAAAATTCCACCTTTTTACTCTGATATTAACAGCTGCCAGTATATATCTTATTTTTTAGCCTTATCATCTAGTGATTTCCTGTGAGTGTGGTATGCTTTTGAAATACTGTGCACAAAATGGTTTTAATTTTCCTGATTCTGCATCTATCTTTATTTACATTGTCTTTGAGCCTGGAAACCTTTCTTTGTCTGTCAAAATTCTATCTTTCAATAATCTGAGAAAATGTCACAACCTCTATGACACTTTTGCCAGATCCTGGTCTAGCCATTTAAAATTAATCTCATGCTGCTGACTTCTCACAGCATTTTAGTTCTTTCCTAGAATATAATAACAACAGAAATTTACATATAGGTCTTATCTCTTTATTCTTTAGGATCCCTCAGACTTGGCCATTTTTTTTTTTTTTTTTAATTTTGCTATTCTTTGGTACAGAGTAAGGATTGAATTACACAGCACATTAATTAAGAAAAAGGAGGCAGGAAACAGAAGAGGTAAAACTGATGAGTAGCAGAAACTGAAGAAAACTTGCAAATCTAATGCAAACACTTGGAAATTCAGACCCACACAGGCTGTATTTACCAATGCACCGAAAGACTTTTCTCTGTTTCCTTTGTTGCTACCTCTCTCTAATATAACTTTTTAGACTGTATCCTCTGATCTCTACTTTCAGGCACATAACCTCTTTCTTTTTCCCTAAAATCTAACCAGACTAGAACTCTCTTGGGGCTAATAGTCAGAGGCCAGCACACCAAGTGCCAAAGTTGATTTTGGTTGCAATCAGCCACCTCACTGAGTAACCACATTCAGTGATCCTACTAAGTCATAAATCTCCATCCTCTTAAAAACAATCTCAGTGGCAATGAGCAGACAAGCTTTTCCAAGCTCACTTGTCACTCCCCCAAAGTCTTAATAAATATTTTAGATATTAAGTCATTGCAATGCCCTGTTGCTCAATAAAAAAAAAAAAAGAAAAAGTTTATCATACACATTTATTCATTGCTGGTATTTTGAAACAAGACATAAAGTTCTTTGCACCACAAAGATAAAATTAATTTTATATAAGATGTACTTAAATAGTTGCATTTAGAAAGAAAACTTGGGGATAGATTATCAATGTGATTGAATTTCAGTATCACCTACGAGAATTTTAAACTATTTAACATAACCTATGTTCGGTCAAGAAAAGTGCTTCACATTTTTTCCTTCCTGGAATTAACATTTATTTAATGGAATTCTACCTTATGAAACCCCACTTGCATTACTCAGATGTTCAGTCAATGAAATTACTGAATTATTGGGAAAAATTACCTTCTTAAGATTAGGTCACATGAATTCACGAAACTGGAAGTGGTTACATAATATAGCAGAGTTACATAATCACGTATTGAATGATATTATACTTTAAGATATAATGAGTTTTTAACTAATAGTCTTGTTTTCTGAGCCCAGCCTTCCTGCTTTTTACTTGACTCTCCTTCTCATCTCACTGGTGCCTCCCTCTCTATTCTCAAGCATGTATCCTTTCTTCCTGAATATTTAGTTAGGATTATGCAGGCATCATGTCAGTTGTTTCCCATAAATAAAAGGGGAAACACACATATATGCATATACTGACACACAAAATCATCTTTTCAAGATATTACATTTTGGAGACAATTCCAGTGTGGGAAGGACTTCTCTATGGCTTGGTTTTGAGTATTTAAAATGATAAATAAATGTAACTTTCAATGAAATCCATCATTTATATAAACATAGGTGGTCATTAGACATTGAATTTACTAAAAGTAACTTAGTCTAAAATATTTCTTCATCAGTGAAAATTGAAGTTACTGGACTTGAGTAGATGAAGAAAACATGGACTCCAATAGCTTGAGTCAAATTTGCCAATATTATTTTCTCATAAATTAGCACAGAAATCACAATCAGGGCAGTTTATTCCTGACTACCAGAAGAAAATAAGACAGTAGGGTTTTGTTTGTTTGTTTGTTTCCTGGCAGACAGAACGTTTGAGCTCTTGATACGTTTTAAATTTCAGGCAACAAAATTATGTAAACATCCTAAAATTACATAAAATAAGAGTAAACATCTATTTTTCTATGAACTATTAGATGTACAAAAAGCAAAGATACTCCTTTCTCCTCAATTTATCTATTTAGAAATACTAATAACAATAATAAGAAGAAGAAAGAGTGGGGAAAATCAAATGTCAAGCCTCACCCAAACAGTATGTAGGGAAAATGTTAGTACTCCAGTTCACAATGAAGCGTTTTACCGCAATTTACATTGGAGTATTTAATACTCCAATTCACAATACGGCATCAGTTAATCATAATAGTTTGTAAATTATATAGGTCATTGTATTGCTTTATAGCATGTCTATGCCTTAGTGCTCCAATAAAAGATACTAGTTTTCCTTTGCTTTTATCTAGTGAATTTTGATCATACTAAACTCACAGGTCACAGGTAAAATACTGTATGGTAGTGCTGAGTATAAATAAATTGAGAAAGAAATAGGTTCAAATCTTACATTAGCATACATTTTTACTTATTAACAGCCTGGTCAAAGATTTAATGACAAGCATGTTAAATGTAGTGGCTGACAGGAGTGCAGAACTCACCTTCAAGTTAATTGATTCACAATGTCAATGTCTTTCATTTCCATAGTTAGACATATTAACTATATATTCATGACATATTTCTCAAAAGGGTTTGAAGTCTTCACTCTGATCTTATAAATCATATAAAATCTTCCTAGATCAAGGCAAATCTAACTGCTAGATTTAGAAATTGCCCTAGTGATTTTAACAAGCTGGTATGGAAAATGGTTTTCTTTCTCAAAATTAAATGTATTTTTTTTTTTCATCCAAACCGAGGACTCTGGGTTTTTGGTCAAGGTACTATATTATAAACAGATTGCAATCAAAGACGGAACTGCAACAGTATCAGGAACAAATTCTAAAATATTGCTAGTGCATGGGAAATGTGAACCCTGAAGAAGGGCAGGGATCTCACTCTCCTTCCCCCTTTGTTCATCCCCTACACCAGCGTTTTAGAATAACTTACATTACAATGATTACACAGGGTAGCCTGTAAGTGAGGGAGGAAAAGGCATAGTACAGATGTATGTATACATTTTCTTTATTTCTATGAGAAGGAATTGGGTGTTGAGGTAGGTTCACAAAGACGGTTAAGCCTCCAGTCTGTTGTTTTGATATTACGGTCGAGGTTGTTAAATCATCCATAAACAGAGCCACTTCCTGCTTTTCTTCTTATCTCTGAGTCTCTGCTTAGCAGCTTGCTTGAATATTAGTGGTAGAGGCTCCTAAATTTTGACATCAATTAGTCTATTGCTAAACCCTAAGGAAATCGTTGCCTATTACTCCCATGTTGTATTTAGCTATGACTTCACAGCTTAGAATGACCAGTACTCACTGGATAAAAGAAAAATAAGTTGAAGAAGCTTATATATGAATTCCTTGTGGAAATGGACCATGTTTAATTAATCTTTGTATCCAAAAACATCACAGAGTCTAGCACATAGTAGGTGCTCAAATATGTTTATAAATAGGTTGGTGAAACAAACTAGTCAGGAAAGGATAACACAGGAAATACATAGAGAACAACCTAAACATTAACAAGGACCAATTAGTCAAGACAAATACTGGCACGAAATTAAAACCCCTTCAAGCACTTATTGTTTACACGATGTTTCTTGTATCTATTTTGATTTATTAACTCTAGTAAAATACCTGATATTTTCATACTGAGTACCAATATATGAAGGATTTTATAGACATAATTTCTTTTAATCCTTTAACTTTTTAAAATTGTCTTCAGTTTTACAGATAATGATACTAAGGCTCAAAGAAGTGAAGACTAAATCCCTGGTTATTTGAATCTAAAACCTGGGCTCTTTCCACCAAATTACATTCTCTGCTTTTAAAGTCTCCTTCTTTTAAGAGCAATTTTCCATAAGCTTTTTTGCCTCATATGAATTCAATCATATGGATTACTGTGTTTCAAATAGCAAACTTTCAAATATTGTTGAGTTTGATTAAATAAATCCTGAAAAAATAGGAGAGTTTAGGGTAACAGGACGTGGACATGGGGTCATCTACCAAGAGCCAAAATTAACTCATAAAATCTGTAGATTACATGACTTATCATAAATACACCAAAAAAACAGGCTCCTATCTTTCATAGAGACTGGAAAATAGAGAAAGTAACAACTTGCACAAGAGTTTTCACTGGATTTAACTCACTATACTATTGGGAAGAGTCAAGATAATTTTTAAAATGAAATAAACACTCACATGCTCATTCCATTTATGTCATAATTTCCCCCAGGTTGTGTCTGTTTTACTGTAATGCGATGGCTCTTGAATTATAACCTGTGTATTTCAACAGCCAATCAACAGTACTGTACTGTGAAAAGCCTGTGACCCGAGATAAGGAAGTAAATATTTGCTTTGTGAACCACAATCATTGACTACAATAGACTTATATTTACTGACACAGGGATTTTAAAAAATCTCACATACAAAGCTTAAGAAATTCAGCGATTTTAGATATTTATTACTTATGCTAGAATACAAAGTATAAAGTACTTCTATAATTTCATGAAAAACTCTGCACATCTAATAAATAGTAAAAATTCAAATCCATTTCTATTTGAAATAGATGTTATTTTCCACCATAGGTCACTGCTTCTCCTAAAGGGAACTCTCATCATTATAAATTCTGAATTACTCAGGTTTTACTGTATTTGATAAACTGGTACCACTGATGATTATAAACTTATACACTTTCAGCTGGGCGCAGTGGCTCACACCTGTAATCCTAGCACTTTGGGAGGCTGAGGTGGGTGGATTGATTGCTTGAGCCCAGGAGTTCAAGACCAGCGAAACCCCAACTCTACAAATAATACAAAAATTAGCCAGGCGTTGTGGTACACACCTGTAGTCCCAGCTCCTGCAGTGGGAAGATCACCTGAGCCCAGGGAGGTTGAGGCTACAGTGAGCCATGATTGAGTCACTGCACTCCAGCCTGGGTGACAGAGTGAGACCCTGTCTCAAAAAAACAAAACAAAACATTTATACTTTCTAGATAGTTTAATACCTAAGGACTTTGTAGATTTTCCAAGCTAGATAATTAAACTTTTGAAAACAAAGTTATCAAAAGTTACAGAACTTTAAAAGTCAAAAACAGGAGCTTACAAGACCACTGAATCATGTGCAACATCGCAGATACAGAGCTCATTAAGGTAACACATTAAATTCTTACTTTTAACATGTTTAAATTTCACCTAGAGCTTACAAGTTGAGGTAAGATATGATTCTAACCTGACACGGTTTTATAATTAAGCTTAATTGAGTCATTCTGAGGAGAAATCACAAAGAACGTCCCTAGGCTTTCCATGTACTCCCATCTTTCCTTTCAACCCCTTTATCTCAGAAAAACTCGGAAGTTCTTCCATAACATTGGCAACTGGCAGAAACAATCCATGACTATCTGGGAACTCTTCAGACACAAGCTTCTCATAGTAAGGTGTTTGTGAGCAAATTGTTTACTGGTTCTGGACTTCTAAAAAGAACTGTAAAGTCTGGAAAACTCGGGGGTATAGCAGTATGTGATGAACCCCGATACCCTGGCTGATCCAGCCTTTCTGGTTTAGCCACAGTGATCTTTGTATCTTTACCACATGGAGCCTTTGTCACTGAGCATTTCCTTTCCTTGTTTGCTGTTGCCTTTTAAAAAATTAATATTAGCACTCAAACAAATAAGAGAAATGTACCAGACTAGCAGTGGAAACACAGGCTAAAGACTTGAACGAGCCATCCTCAAAGACAAAAACTGCTTATCAGTATGTCAAAAAGTAATCAGTCTTATTGGTAGCCAAAGAAATAAAAGTTTGAAAAATATTATTTTCACCTATCAAGTTAGCAAAGATTTTTTAAAGAATGGCATTATGTTGGCAAGAACTAGCTGTTCTAAGCATCGTGCCCAAAGGAGAAAGTGCAATAGAGATATGCGTACAAAATTTAGGCATGAGGATCAAAACCCAAAGATAAAAGAATGGCTAAATAAAGACATCCATAAGGTGAACTATTTTGCAGTCACTAAATCGCATTAAAAATAATCAATTTTAATTTCTTGAGAAACAGCAACAAAGGAATGTTAATTTTTTTTAGAAGTATGAGGTTCTAAAACAGCCATCCCCACCTTTTTGGCACCAGGGCCCGGTTTCGTGGAAGACAATTTGTCCACGGATGGCAGTGGGGGTGGGGGGATAGTTTTGGAAGGAAACTGTTCCACATCAGCTCATCAGGCATTAGATTCTCATGAGGAGTGCACAACCTCAATTCCTTGCATGCGCAGTTCACAATAGGGGTCACGCTCCTATGAGAATCTAATGCCAGCTGCTGATCAGACATGAAGAGGAGCTCAGGAGATAATGCTCACTTACCAGCCACTCACCTCCTGCTGTGCTGCTGGGTTCCTAACAGGTCATGGGCTGGTACCCATCCACAGCCCAGGGGTTGGGGACCCCTGTTCTACAACATGATTCAAATTCTTAAAACAATGATACATTTATATAAAGGAAATAAACTTGAGGTAAACTATGCTGTGTTTTCAATAGCAGTTCTTTAGATATTGAGATAATTATAAGCACTCAGTACATGCCAAGCACTATGTTCAGTACTTTATATACACTGCATTGTATTTATGCTTGCATCCTGCCTTCATCCCTCTTGTATGTCTGAGGAAACTGAGGCTCAGGACAGATTAGTAACTTGCCTACAGCAATAAAGTTGTTAAAGGGAGGAGCCACAATACAAGCTAAGGCCAGCTTGACCCAAAATTTGTGCTCTTCACATCCATATCTGCCAATAGGTAATTTTGTATTGTAGGGGATCTAAAATAAGCAAATATTGCTTTTATAATTGGGAAACAAATCAGTAACATAAACACTGTATTAAACACATATATATTATCAAAATGACAATTCTGAAAATTGCTTCCTCCAAAGATGTAGAACCATAAACATGAGTTTCAGGAGCCCAACTAGTGTACTTGGTAAACAGTATTAAGTGCTGATTTTAAAAATGCAATTCTTACCTTGGAAGACTTTTGTGAGCCATGTCGACCCTGCAAAATGTATTAATTTAGGAAAAATTATTTTACACCTGCTTTTGCCAGATACCGTGCCAGGTGCTGGCACAATAGCAGAAATAATAGTCTAAATGAATTTCTTTGGAAGTTAGGAAAGTGTCTTTTTTTCAGAGATAACTGTGGGTAGGGAGAGAAGGAAGGTGGGAGTATCCATCAATCTCACATTGACAGTCTTGGCTACCTATTGGCTACCTATAGCAAAGGATTATTTTAAGGTTTTCCATAAAAATATATTTGTCTGAGGACCCCTGACACTCCCTTGGAAATGTCATATAATTTTAAGCCTCCCCAATGCATTCACACTTATACTCTAACTATAGCAATCAGGTGAAATAAAATGCTTTTAACATCACATAGCATTATTCTCATCCTCTGGATATATAGTGGTCCTTCAATTTGCCCTCCTTGGTAGTGCAGTATTTTCAGTGTTAAGTAAGCAGAGTTGGAGAGTATCAGAAACAGGATTCTCAGCAGAAATGTGGTTGAATGGACTCCCAGCCCTCTTAGCGTCATACGTCATCATCCATGCCTACCTTCCTTTTCCAGGAAAGCCCATGATTTTAGCAAATGGACTTCTGACACAAAGGCCATTATCCCTACAGCTTTAGATTAACAGGTAAATTTTTTCTTAGACTTTACTCTGTAAGTCAACCAGAATTTTGATCAATTCAGATTCAAAATTTTCACTTTTACTTGGCTGTAACAAGAACAACAAATGGGTAAGAATATATATTTCTCCTTTTCTTCAAAGACCGTGGCCCTCGTGGTAGGAAATGTTAAGGAAGGTTTATTATTTTTATTATTATTTCTTATTATGCAAAAGTATAAAATATTTATAGCAATGATAATGAACTTAGACCTTAAACATGATGAATTCAAATAAATGAGTACCTCAGAGGAAGAGCCCTACAACCAAAGAGATACCTATTTGAGAAGGAAATGCTGTTTGCCTTAGAATGAACAGGATAGTAAATTAACTGTCCTTGTTAATTCCCTTCCATGGGGACTAAACGCCAAGGAGTCGTTGAGGAACTATAGCAAAAAGGGTCGAAATCAATCTGCATAACAGACACCTTATGTTGTTTGTTCTGTAAATTAGACGGTTTTCTTAATCTTTCAGACTAGTTTCAGGAGGAAGGATGAGTGCCCGTGGCTCTGAGATCAGATGTCATTGCCATGGAGATTTATCTTATTTAATGAATAATACCACCCATCTTTTTGTAATAACAAACGCTTATTTTCTCGTTGCCTAAAACTAAATAAACTACTCTCCTATGGTCGCTCTAAGTGTAGGTTTCAAAAGATTATAAAAACTAGTGAATAAATCCAGTCTCCCCTGAGTGTGCTAATTACTGTTTTAGTTCATGTTAACAGAAGAAATGGCTTAACAATAGTAACAACTGGAGGGGGTCAAACTTCTCATTCATTTGTATTAAACCACCCTTTCATTAGATAGGAGTGCTATAATGTATATTTCTTGGATAATACTCTTACTACAAAAGACTTTGGAAACAAGTACAATGTACTTTAAATGTTTCACGGTTTGCAAATTATTTCGTACACGCAGCGTCTAGCAGCTATGAATTGAGGAGGAAAGCATTATTTTCCACTACACGAATAAAAATCAATTCTCACGTCTTCAATTAAATGATTTTCAGAAGGGTTCATCACCCGGAAAACCAGTATGTATGAACGCCGGAAATGCAGATGGCACCCAGCCTCAGAACTGCTTATTCTACATGGGAACCAAACTAAGATTTCTCTTTATTATTTGTGAAAGCGATCCCACGCTGGAGAGAATCTCGCCGTAAAACAATTTAAGAAAAGAAAGAACTCTGAAGCGTGTGAAGTTCTCCAGACAAATCTTACAGTGACTCTTTTAAGGAAAGAAGCATTTATGGAAAGGTCAGGGGAGGTCAGGAGAGTTATGCCAGGAGCCAGGGTCAATTGTCCCTGGGCGACAGGGGTTCTCCCAGGTAAGCCGGCGTCCCGGGCTCCGGGCGAGGCGCAGGGCTCAGGGCGCAGGGCGGGTCCCGTACGCCGGGCGGGCGCGCGGGCATCTTTGTGGCCAGGCGACCCCGGCTCGCTCTCCCGGAGCCCAGGGACTCCCGAGGCTGGCGCGGGCTGCCCCGGACGCGGTGCCAGCAGCCTCCGGCTCGCGAGGAGCAGCTCCCACCCGCAGCTTCCGAGGCCAGCTCTGTCCCTCCGCCATCCTCTAGTCCTCCGGCATTTTCCAGGGAGACAGAGAGGCAGGGAGAAGAGGAGAAAGCGGCCGTGTCTGCACCCAGCCTCTGCCGCAGCACTCGAAGAGGGACAGCAGGGAGGCCGGCGGGGAGGCAGAGATTAAACTGATTCCATCGATCACGGTAAGACCATCATCACCTACAGCAAAGGAGGCTCCGATGCGCCCATCCGGGCAGCGGCTCGCGGTTGGTGGGCGTTCCTCGTCCTCGCCCCCTCGGTGGCTGTGGAATCCACCCCGCGCTGCACACGCCAGGACTCCCTTTCCTTTGACTAAGGGGAGGGGAAGGAACAAAAGAGACCCCCCACCCCCTACACACACACACACACACACACACACACACACACACACACACACACACCCCTCCGGTATTTTACTGCTGCTCAAAGGATTCATTTTCGCAACCTCTTCTGCGAACACCTTCCCCACCTGAGCAGTGCATATTCCCAAAGGTAAAGAGACATAAAGGAGGAAACACAGCACCCGAGGTGATCGGTCGATCGGACACTGTTGATTGCACATTCTCCTCGCTCCCAGCCAACCGCACAAAACCCGCAGCACCTCGCGCCCCCGCGGGGTCTCCCGCGCCCCCGGCCCGGCCCTCCTGGCCGCCCCCAGGAGGCTCCCGGCTCTCCGCGGGAACTCTGGGACCTGGCCGAGCGTTTCCCGGCGGGCAGGACACTCGCTCGGTTCCCCGCAGCAGCTGAGGGCAGCGAGCGGACCGCGTCTAGGCAGCGACGCGGGATTCAACTTCCCGGACCCGCGGCGCAGCCCCCGCTCCCGCCCGGGGCGCAGCGGCCACAGCCTAGACCCCAGCGCCGCGCAACCGTCCCCGCCGGGGCATGGGCGGTCGCGCTCTCCGCCCCCTCCTTCCTTCACCTCCCCCCTACCTTGAAAAAAATCCATCCATTGGTGCAAAGCAGACATTTTGATGTCATTTACTTAGCACCGCTCGGTTTGGAGGCAGCGTCTTACCCGGTCGCCTGGAGATGTGGGCAGCGCGCCGATGGGTCCAGGGGAGCGGGGCTGGGTGGCTCGGTCCTCTAGCAGAGCCGGTTTGCTGCCATCCGCCCAACTTCAGCACCCAGCGGGCGAGGAGAGAGGGAGAGCGGCGAGGATGCAGGGGAGGGGGAGGGGGAGGAGGGAGAGGTGGGCGGGGAGGGAGCGGGAGCCGCTCGGCAGCGCGCATGCGCCTCTCGACCGGCGCAGCCCCTCGCCCGCCGCGGCCGGAGGGGCGGCTTCCCAACCCCGGCGCGCGGCCGCGAGAGTCCCGTCCCCGCCCCCTCCCCGGGCGGCCCCCGGCCCCGTCCGACCTCGCGCGCTCGCCTGGGCGAGGCGCCCACCGTGCGGAGGGGCTGGGCCGGGACTCTCGGCTTCGGCGACGCCCGTCCGGAGCTTCGCGGGAGCCCCGGAGTCCCGAGAGCTTCCCTGAATGACAGCGGCTCTCCGCCGGGTCCCTGCAACTCCACTCTTCCGCAGCCCGCGCGCTGCTGTCCTGGGCTGCGCGAGAGCCTTGCACCCAGGAGCCGGCCTGCCAGGCACAGCAGCCTGCCTGCTGCGGGTCCCGGAGGAGGTATTGCCTGCGTGGGTATTGCCTGTCAAGAAAGTGTGAAGTTAAGCAAGTTTTGCTGCCTGAAGGACTTTATAAAGCGTCCTGTACTTTACTGACTTTCTCACCCAGAAAGAGGACCTTTTCTCCTAAGAATCAGTGCAGGTGCTCTCTGGCCTGGCCCATGCCAGCTGCCTCAGGCCCCCAGAACACTCGCTGGAGCAGAGTTTTGAGTGAGAAAAGCCTATGACAAGGCAAGAGTGGTGAATTATTAACGGAGGTGCTTATGCTTGGGGCCTAGAGCATCCTTAGGGAACAGCTTGGTAGTTACCAGGTCTGATAATTGTTCTGTGCCCAAGTGGAGCCCAGCTTGGTAGGGAAGGAGCTTGAGATACTTTATGCAGTCCGAGCGCTAGATTGTACCTCCGATGATTAGAGTCAAGTATTTGTGCGGAGGTAGTGGAGAAGCAGTGTCTTGCTCTTCAGATACCACATCTGTGCGAAGAGGAGGGAGTTCCTGCAGGAGTGAATGGGCTTTTTTTTCTTACACCTAATTAAAGCAGATTACTTGTAAATCTGCGTGAGTTCCCCTTGCTCGTGTGTTCATGTAAGCAAGCGTTGTGTTATTTCAGCCTACTGAACTCTCCTGTGCCTCCACCCTAATACGCTCAGAGATACTTGAGTTAAATGTGTCTCAGGGCCTCCTCCAGGGCCTCCCTTGGCTTTGAGTACTAGTGCTCTTGAAAGTGCCTTCAGTTCTGTTGGATTTCACAAAAGTGCTTGTCTTTGTCTTCCAGGCTGCTATTACAAAATACCGTAGACTGGATGGCTTATAAGCAACAGAAACTGATTTCTCACACTTCTGGAGACTGGGAAGTCCAAGATCAAGATGTAGGCAGATTCCTTATTTGATGAGGGCCCAATTCCGAGCTCATGGACTGCTGACTCCTTGCTGTGTCTTCACGTGGTGGAAGTGAGCAAGGGAGCTTTCTGGGGTCTCTTCTATAAGGACACTAGTCCCGTTCATGAGGGCTCCACCCTCATGACCTAATCACCTTCCAAAGGTTCCACCTCTTTATATCATCACCTTGGGGGTTAGAATGCGAACATATGAATTTTGGAGATTCAAACACATCTAGTCCACTGCAGTATTGATCCATGGTAGATAAAGATAAAAGTTCTTCACCAAAAATGGTTTGAGCAACATTGAATCCTGTATAACTTTCAGATTTATATCTTTAGTCCTGGCCTCACAACAGAACTCTTTTATGTCCTCCACTACCTTTACATCGCCACTTGAGGAATAATTGTCATAGCTGGTATTTATTGAAGAATCACTACATGTCAGGTACAGATCTAAATTCTCCTCATATTTCGTATTCGTTGTTCACAACAACCCTACAAGGTAGATACTATTATTATCATGGTTAACAGGCATCTCAGAAGCAGAACTCCGGATATCTACCCCCTCCAAACCTGTTCCTCCTCAAATTGTTCTACTCCATTGTTCATTCCAAAAATTTAGAAGTCATCCTTGTTTTGTTGCTTTTATTCATCCCCACACTCAATTAATTAGTCACGTTTTCTTCACTTCCAAAATATATCTCCAAGTCATCAACTTTGATCATTCTCTATTGCCACAACCTTAGTCCAAGCTATCGTCATCTCTCACCTGGGCAACCACAAAAGTCTCCCATTCTGTCTGCTCGTTGCTATCCTCCACAACCCCAAACAACACCCTCCTAAGAGCTGAACAATCTTTTAAAAACAATCAGGTTGTGTCATGCCCTTTCTTAACATGCTCAAATGAGTTTTTTTTTTTTTTTTCATTGCACTTCAAATACAATTTGTAATTCTTACCACAGCCTAGATTCTATATACTATTGTCCCTAACTAGTTACCTTATACCATGCTTCTGTAGATCATAGCTACTGTGGTTTAGCCATGTAGACCTGCTTATTTAGGTTTCTTGAAGAAATATAACTTGTAGTATTTGCTGTTCTTTCTGCTGGGAATCCTCTGCACCAGATCTTTGCATAGTAGACTCCTTAATATCACATAGATGTCTGCGGAAATAACACTTTTCAGAAGTCTTCATCTGACCACCCAATCCAATCTGCCCCAGTGAGTTCTTTTCTGTTGGATCCCCTTATTTCATTGTCTTTAAAACACTTCACTATCTGAATCAGCTTGGATTCATTTGTTTGCTTATTCATTCTCCTCAGCCCCTGCTAAAATAAAGGATCTCAAGAGCTTTGCTTTCACTTTTCAGTGTTTTATCTTTAGTGCCCAGAACAAGATTTGACACATAGTATATACTCAGTAAATAGCGAATGAAGGACAGATTGAATAAATAACAAACTTAGAAAAAGTGTTCTTTGTTTTTTGCTGATGCCTCTTCTTGGATCCTAATTGCTGCCTTTGAGGATCTGTTGCTTTTCAGAAGTAAACAGATAGGCCACATTGTTTCCTCTGCCCAACCTATCCCAGATGGTGCATGATGTTTCCTCTGCCTAGATCATCACACATTGCTCCATGCAGGAGTGCCCATTTAAACTAGATGTCAGGGTAAGGTTCCTACAACCCACTTTTAAAACAAGCATGCTCAATAAAAAAAATGGACCTTTACTTCCATAAATTCTTATAATGACTGTTTGGGCAATTTTTGTATGACAACTTGGCTATTCTGCCATTCATTTAATTGCTTAAGCCAAATGTAACCCCTTTGTGACTTTCTTTCACGGTTGCAGTTTTTTGTGTAATCCCTTATGCATGAGCCAGAATCTGTAATAATAGTATTGTAGGACTGAAAATGTTTTCTACCGTCTGAGAGTTGAGTAGATGGGTGGAAACAACCACAGCTTGTTGTTCAGTAGCTGCGACTTTAATGAAAGTCACCTTGTGGAGTCTGATCGCTTGCAGTCCCTGTGTATATCTTGGTGGTATGGTTTGAGTTTGTCCACTCCAAAACTCGTATTGAAATTTGATCCCCAACTTGGTGGTGCTGGGAGGTGGGGCCTAGCAGGAGGTGTTTGGGTCATGAGGGTGGATCCCTCTTGAATGCCTTAGTGCAGTTCTCCAGGTAGTGAGTCAGTTCTCACTCGGAGGAGACTGGAAAAGTTCTCATGGGAAAAACAAATTCCCTAGAGGGGAGAGTCTTACAAAACCAGGATGCTCCTCGGGCCTTGTCTCTTTGCATGTGTCCACTTCCCGTTTGACCTTCTTTGCCCTGTTGTGATGCAGCATAAAAGCCCTCAGTGGAAGGCAGGGCCATGCCCTTGAATTTCGCAGTCTGTGGAACTGTGAGCTAAATAAACCCGATCACTGTCTCAAGTATTCCATTATAGCAACACGAAACAGACCTGGACACTTGGTCTAGGGAGTTGTCTGCAACCCCACTGACATCAAGTAATGACCAGATCAATAATTCAATTCAGTAAACTTCATTAATATCTACTATATGCCTGGCATGATGTCTTCAAATTTTTTGCAAAAGTAAATATTTATACAATTATCCTATAGGACTCAGAAATAGATTTCAGTTCATTTTGGCAATGGGGATGCCTTCTCTTTATGCAGAATTTCAGGGCTCACTGAGCCAGTCGTCATTAAACAGCTATGTGGTAATTATGAAAAGGATCATTTGATCATGAGCATTTCCCTACCATAATGAATTTTTTTTTTTTTCAAGTAGAGAAAAGCTGGACACAGCAGCAGTTTAAACAGGTATAATGGCTTTATAGTAAGGCACAAAGGAGATTTGCAGACAAGATATTTGCAGACAGAAAATATTGCAAAAGCACAGACTATCAACATCAAAATATTTAGTGTACATTTATCCATAATTAGGAATATTTGTCATCATTAGGAGAGCTGGAAATTACCTCAGTGAGTTTGGTACCCTACAAAAGTATTTACAGGAAGGAATTATGTAGCATTTTAAAATTTTATTCTCTTTTCCCACATGCTTATTTAAAAGAAGCTGTTTTCCTTTGAAAAGCAGAGGGAAAGGAAATTAATTGTTTGGCTGAATCTAGAAAACCCTGACTGCTCCAGCCAGGCAGACTTCTCCGGAGTGGAATGTGAAAGGATAATTAGAACATGACTGCTTCAGCAGACTTTTTCTATACTTTTAGTAAATAGGGCTAAACATATTTCTCCAACTGATTTTAATCAAACCATTGAGACAGGTTCATCCCAGGAAACTTATTTAGATGGAAAATACTTGCGTTTCTTCATCAGTATTCAAGGGAGAGAAGAGAAAAGAGAAAAACGGAAAGATAGCCTGCTCCCCAAAAACTGTAAAATGATATATAGAATTTCATATTTTCTATGTACTATACTTAATTATGATTTTCTATTTTTTCTTTTAATTTTTTTTAATTAATTTTTTTATTATTATTATACTTTAAGTTGTAGGGTACATGTGCATAACGTGCCGGTTTGTTACATATGTATACTTGTGCCATGTTGGTGTGCTGCACCCATCAACTCGTCATTTACATCAGGTATAACTCCCAATGCAATCCCTCCCCCCTCCCCCCTCCCCATGATAGGCCCCAGTGTGTGATGTTCCCCTTCCTGAGTCCAAGTGATCTCATTGTTCAGTTCCCACCTATGAGTGAGAACATGCGGTGTTTGGTTTTCTGTTCTTGTGATAGTTTGCTAAGAATGATGGTTTCCAGCTGCATCCATGTCCCTACAAAGGACACAAACTCATCCTTTTTGATGGCTGCATAGTATTCCATGGTGTATATGTGCCACATTTTCTTAATCCAATCTGTCACTGATGGACATTTGGGTTGATTCCAAGTCTTTGCTATTGTGAATAGTGCTGCAATAAACATACGTGTGCATGTGTTCTCACAAGAAGACATTCATACAGCCAACAGACACATGAAAAAATGCTCATCATCACTGGCCATCAGAGAAATGCAAATCAAAACCACAATGAGATACCATCTCACACCAGTTAGAATGGCGATCATTAAAAAGTCAGGAAACAACAGGTGCTGGAGAGGATGTGGAGAAATAGGAACACTTTTACACTGTTGGTGGGATTGTAAACTAGTTCAACCATTATGGAAAACAGTATGGCGATTCCTCAAGGATCTAGAACTAGATGTACCATATGACCCAGCCATCCCATTACTGGGTATATACCCAAAGGATTATAAATTATGCTGCTATAAAGACACTTTTTTTTTTTTTTTTTTTTTTTTTGAGACATAGCTTCACTCTTGTTGCCCAGGCTGGAATGCAGTGGCGCGATCTTGGCTCACTGCAACCTCCACCTCCTGAGTTCAAGTGATTCTCCTGCCCCAGCCTCCCGAGTAGCTGGGATTACAGGCATGCACCACCTCACCTGGCTAATTTTGTATTTGTAGTAGCGACAGGGTTTCTCCATGTTGGCCAGGCTGGTCTCAAACTCCTGACCTCAGGTGGTCCACCCACCTCCGCCTCCCAAAGTGCTAGGATTACAGGCGTGAGCCACCACACCCAGCCTGTACTTAATTTTGAATAAATCGTTAGCTATTAATGTTCCTTTAATTGTTCAACTTACCAGCTTTGAACTTACAAGGCTCACTATTACTCTTTCAGAATAGCGCTAGTAAATTTATATCTCAAAGTAAGTCAGTGAGTCCCTAGAAGTAGATATAAACATCTTTATGGGATTTTTAAAATCATTTATGCCCTATTTTGTATATCATATGGTCCCACAATATTCCCACAATGCCTTGACAATGTAGAGTTGGCTTGGGGTCACCCTAAATACTTTATAAAAGTATTCTTTAGATGGACCCTGTATATTCACATTCAACAAACCCATCATATCTATCATATTGTTGGATAACAGTCTTCCTTGAAAAAAAAGTAAAATTCTCTTATCTAGAGAACAAGGCAATGTTTAGTTATTATAGTCAGATTCTTAGTGGGTGAAGCAAAATTCTAAAACTTAATGGTTAATATTATATCATCTTGAGATTTGTGCAAGTTCCTAGGTGATAGTTTCTGGGTTGTGGAACAGACCTCTGACTTGTCAGACCTACTTCCAGGGCCTGACGGAAATAAGAAAAGAGAGAGACAATGGTTTATTTTTCTGTAGTGTCCAGTGTCTTTACTATGTTTGGGTTCATGGCAGAGCAAATTCAGAGATGTGTAAAGTAAACAGTGATCTTTGTGTATATGTGTGTGGAGAGAGGTAGTTTGCTAAAGATGTTTAATATCTAGAAGGGACCAGGTGACTAATTTTTGAGTTTCATATTGAAATATACTAAAGTTACAAACCAGAAGTTCTATACTCACATGGCAAAAGGTTTGTTAAAGATTCCTTGGTTTTATGATTTTCTGTGAACTGGTTTTGCGGTGTGGAACATGTTAAAGAAGTATATGAGAATCCCTCACAATGTCTTGTCCGAGTCTTCACACTTGAAAATTAGTAGAATTTACCCAATACAATAATATTGTATATTCAAGTTTCATTCATTCATTCCTTCATTCTCCACTTAAAAGGCTCAGAAAGCATCTGCACTACCATTGTGGGGAATAGAAATACGATGGAAAATATTGTCCCTTTCCTTCAGGATATATAATCCAAGAGAAATAGGCTTTACATACATAACATAACCAAAATAATTCAGTGAGAACACTTGAAATAATGTGGTATTATCTTTTCTTTCCAGGAGTTACACCAGAGAATGATGAAAAAGAAATTGTGTGTTTTATAATCAGAACTCTGAACTGCACAGCATAGAAATTATAAATGATCAAAGTGGCCTAGTGAAGTCACACACTGAAAACTTTCTTTGCCTTGCATGGAAATAATTTTAATGGCTTTGCAGATTTGCAATAGGAATTTAAGGAAGGAGAAATTTAGAATATAAGATTTTAAAATAGGAATGTATTTGTTATAATTTTGGTTGACAGCCATTTAGAAAATGTTTATTAAGCACTGTATCAGGGTTCTCTAAAGGGACAGAACTAATGGAATATATATTTATATACAGAGGGGAGTTTATTAAGTATTAACTTAATACTTAATAAATGATCACAAGGTCCCACAATAGGCCGTCTGCAGGCTGAGAAGCAAGGAGAGCCAGTCCGAGTTCCAAAACTGAAGAACTTGGAGTCCAATGTCTGAGGGCAGGAAGCATCCAGTATGGGAGAAATATTTAGGCTGGGAGGCTAGGCCAGTCTCTCTTTTCCCTGTTTTTTTTTTTTTTTTTTTTTTTTTTTTTTTTTTTTTTTTTTTTTTTTTTGCCTGCTTATATTTTAGCTGTGCTGGCAGCTGATTAGATTGTGCCCACCCAGATTAAGGGTGGGTCAGCTTCCCCCCGGACTCAAATGTTAATCTCCTTTGGCAATACTCTCACAGACACGCCCAGGTTTAATACTTTGTATCCTTCAATCCAATCAAGTTGATAATCAGTATTAACCATCACAAGCACCCTTAATATGCAAGGCGTTGTGCAGGGCTCTGTGATGTTTGTAAAATGAGTCAGAACGTGAGAAACAAAGTGATAAATGACATCTAGTCTAGAAAGATCATGCTCAGCTTAGTGACTGTGGATGACTGTGGCCCTTCTAATGATCTGCAAAGAATGGGATCACTTGTGTATGCTGAGATTTGTGGAAGGCATTTGGGTTAGGAGTTACAATATGGCATCATGATTGTATTTTGACTCAATTAATGGCTTTAAGTTATATGAAGTTATAAAAGTTTAAATGCAGATTGAGGCTACGTTGTGTTGGAATGGGATTAAAATCTTAGGTATGGCAAAGTTGTTTCATCTCCATACCAATTCTAATAAATTGCCAGTAGTACTGCACTGAATAGGATTATAAGGCTGTATCTGGGATTAGACAAGAAAGAGTATGTTGATTATTAGCAATGTCTAATATGCTGTTAGTACATTTGCCTAGTATTTCAGTTATCTGTTTTAGTCAAGGGGGTCAAATAATTTGGAAAAAGGGGATTCACAAGTATCAGGGTCATAGTTCTTGAAGAACCCCCAAACTGTTGTTTTCCCTCCAAAATTAGTACTTTGAAAACAATGAATTCACTTGGTGAATAAGCTTGGGTAATAAAAGTTGCCTTCTAAATTCATTCTTAGGATTTGATAAATACATTGGCATATTAACAGCTCTGAAAAGCCCCTTGCTCAAAAAAAAGGCACAATGCCTTCTAAATACTGCAAATTCTCTCTCTGTTTCTGTCTCTGTCACACACACACAAACACACACACACACCCCCCCCACATACACACAACACATACTAGAACCAGAACTCAACCCCTTGCTTTCTACAGACCTTGATTCAAAATATCACCTTGTCAGCAATGTCTTCTTTGTAACCCCACATGTAATTCTTAACCCCTTCTAGCTCACATGCACACATACATAGATATATACACATACGCATGTGTATGTGGTATCAAGGATTTCACTTTTATTGACACTGTAACCTAAAATTAAAATTAACTTCAGTCATAGTCAGAACCTGCCCTACACAGAAGTGTCCTTCACCTCTATTTTTCTTAATTCATTCAGCCAATATACACTGAGCGTTTATTATGTGCCTATTTGGCAGGCACTGTCCCAGATACTGAGAATGCAGCAAGGAACTAAAACAAACAAAAATCTCTGCCCATACAGGGCTTATATTCTAATGAGGTAGACAGACAAAGATCAATGTAAATAAGAACAAAATATAATATGACAATTATAAATGCTAAGGGAAAAAAGCAAATCAGGAAAAGGGGATAGGAAGTATATGTGCATGTGAGTTGGAAGGGGTTATGAATTCTATGTAGGGGTGCAAAGAAGACCTCACTGAGAAGGTGAAATTTTGAGTCAAGGTCTGAAGAAAGCAAGGAGTTGAGTTCTGGACCTCTGGAGAGAGAGCGTTCCAGCAGAGGAAACAACTGGGGCAAAGGCCCTCAGGTCAGGGTATGCCAGTCATAGACAAAGAATAGCAAGGAACAAATGAAGGGACTGGCAAGAGATGAAGTTAGAGAAAAGGAAGGTAATTATGTACCACCTTCGGCTTAGGAGGTTGCCTTGTACTTTGGGTGACTTGGAGATGTATTGAAGGATTTTCAATGAAGGATTGCCGTACAAAAAAAATGCTAAATATAAGTAAGAAAGAGACAACAACCAAATAGAAAATGAGGCAGAATAAGAATAGAATGATGCTGGCTCCTACAATGGGGATAGGCTGTATGGGGAAAGACAGAATGCGGAAGGCGCCCGGCTATTGGAGTTGACTGTTCGAGGGATGATGATGGCAAGGACCGGAGTACTAGCAGTGAAAGTGTTCAAGAGTAGTCAGATACTGGAGATATTTTCAAGGACTGGAGATATTTTCAAGGTTGAGTTTGTAGGATTTGCTGTTTGGATATGTGGCATAAAATAATTTGAGGCATCAAGGAAGACTTCACTGGTATTGGTCTAATCACAGAAACTTTCCTTTAATAATGATGTGCTTGAATTCCTGCTCCTAGAGCCCTCCAGTACCCACAACTGAGACCAATACATTCCTGTGAATAGGCTTAACTCACTGTCCTTGCTGGGCCGCCAGGTATAAAGAGCAATAGGGATTCCAGACAGAGGAAATTCAGAGGGTCCTGAAGCACAGCCTGGTGGCTCAGCATCTGTCAGCCTCTCATGCTGGTGCAGCTTGGGCCTTGTACCCCGGCTTCAGACCTTGCTCTTTTGTGTCAAACCTCATGCCTCTGAATGCCCGCTTTTGTTGTCTGGGATAGGAGTGACATTCTATCACCCAAGTCCTTCAATGGGATGAGGTCCTGATATAGTGCTGTATTACTGGCTACCTGCTTCCAAAATCCTTGATGCCAACCACCTGCCTGCCTGGTTTTCCATCTATTTCCTGTTGCTAAATCTGTTGACACAGAGCCTGCCTGACTGCCGGGACATCTGCCTGCTGCCTATGGTTGGAGTTCTATGATGCTGGCACCTTGCCATCCTGGACCTTTGCCAGTTGCCCACTGTCACCATCCTCTAAAGCTCTGTGGCTCTTTCCATGTGTTCAGTCTTACCAGTTCTTGAGTTAATTCATTCATTTAAGGATTGACTCATTCATGTTTGTATTTGTGCATTCAGACTAACATTTACTGAAGGCTAACTGTGGTTCGTCTGTCTCTTAGGTTCATCTGCAGAAGAAAGGTGAATAATTTTAAAAGGGATAGAGCCTTCTGTATGCTTTATTGTCTAGGTCATAGAGAATTTCTTAGAGTTGAGAAGGATATAGGCTAATGGTGAAAACATATTTGAAAGGGAACTGTGATAATTTCCCTCTATCTATAATCATCTTTTTTTAAAAAATTGAGACTTTTTTTTTTCCCCTTGCAAATAGTGTGGTATAGTGTTTTACTGCCTGGGATTGGAGTTAATTTGATTGAGGCTGGAGTTTTGGCTCTCCCACTTCCTAGCTGAGTGTCATTGGCAAGTTAATTTACCTCTGATTCCTTCATTTTACAATGGGAATAACAACTAGATGTCTTACTGTTTTGGGGAAAATTAAATAATGTGGTCATGTAAAGTGTTTTATCATAGCTTCTGACACATACTAAGAGCACAATAAATTTTAACATGTCTTCATTTTCTTCTTCTCTTCCTCCTCCTCCTTTATCTAACAGTCTAAATGGGGGCAAAAGGAACAGAGAAACGGAATTCTTGGTAGGAGGAAAATGTTCTCTGAGCACAGTGGCCTGGATAGGAATCCAGGCTTCTCATAGTGACCTGCTCTGATCTCAGTCATAACATGGTTTAGTAATTGCCTGTTTATTTGACCCTCTCCCTCATGAGACTTTTGTCTCTGTGGGCAGGGACTTTGCTTGCTAACATTGGCAGTTCCAGCCTCTTGCACAGTGGCATGTATGAAGACGTGCCCAATAAATATTTGTTAAATAATAATAGCAATAAAAAATAATAGAAGAATTCCTGATGGTGATGTCAGTTGCATAATTTTTTTTAAAAAAAGAATTAATCAGATGACGGAAGAGTCAGACTGTTTCAAGCATTAAGGATAGTGTGAGCAGAAAAGCAAGATATGAGACCTTTCCATGTGTTTAAAGAATCTGAAGTAGTGCTGGAGTCTAGGATATATGTCTATCTATGTGGTGCATGAAATTATGAATTTTGAAAGGTTGGCAGTAATCAAATCAAAAAGGACCTTGGTGCTGGGCGCAGTGGCTCACGCCTGTACTCCTACCACTTTGGTTCGAGACCAGCCTGTCCAACATGGCGAAACTCCGTCTCTACTAAAAATATAAAAATTAGCTGGGCGTGGTGGCGGGTGCCTGTAATCCCAGATACTTGGGAGGCTGAGGCAGGAGAATCGTTTGAACCCGGGAGGCGGAGGTTGCAGTGAGCCGAGATGACGCCACTTCACTCCGGCCTGGGCAAAAGAGTGAGACTGCGTCTCAAAACAAAACAAAACAAAACAAAACAAAAAAACAAAAACAAAAAAGACCTTGGATGTATGCTAGCTAAAGAGTTTGGACCTTTTTCTGATATGCAGAGCACCTAAGAATAGGAACTAGGTCGGGCGCGGCAGCTCACACCTGTAATCCCAGCACTTTGGGAGGCCAAGGCCATCGGATCACCTGAGGTCGGGACCAGCCTGACCAACATGGAGAAACCCCGTCTCTACTAAAAATACAAAATTAGCCAGGTATGGTGGTGCATGCCTGTAATCCCAGCTACTCGGGAGGCTGAGGCAGGAGAATCGCTTGAGCCTGGGAGGGGGAGCTAGATCGCGCCACTGCACTCCTGTCTGGGTGATAGAGTGAAAACCTGTCTCAAAAAAAAAAAAAAAAAAAAAAAAAAAAATTGAGTAGGAACTAGGTACTTGAAGCTTTTCACCATGTCGTCCTTACTTCTCTTTTTCGGACTTTTTTCTTGACTAAAAATTTACTCTCTGGCAACACCAAAATGTTTGTATACCAGCCCTCCCCCATCCTGCTGACATCACAATGCTTCTTTCTCTTGCTTTGTTTCTTTGCTTATGTTGTTCTCACTGCCTGAAATGTTCCCTTCCACTCCATCACCAATACCACAATTCCCCCATCACTAGCATCCCTTTCTCTCTGCTGTTACTCACACTTTAGCCCAAGACTCACCAACTCCACGAGTCTTTCCAAGTTGCATTACTCCCAGCCAGTCATTAAACTTCACATTCAATAAGAGCTCACATGTGTCAAGCCTCCTGGTGAGTACTTTGTATCCATAATTGATGTAATCCTCACAACAATCCCATAAAAAGGTACTATTATTATCATTTTTCAAGTTGCAAACTTAAAAACTTACTTTAAGAAATTATTCTACATTTTATACATGAGTAAACTGAAGTGTAGATAAGTTATCTATGGTGAAAAAGTGGCTAAACTATAGCCCTTGGTACAGGAGCTACAATCCCCTTTGAGTTTTAGCATTACATTCTGCTGCTTAGATGAGATCATGTGACCCTGCCCTGTGACCCCCATAAACATCTATGTAACATTGTTTTTAGCAGTCTCGGTTGGGTAGAATATTAAGTTGACAGTCTTCATTTTTCCAAATACAGTTTTAAACTTTTCTGTGTGAAATTCCTTTTCCCATTCCTTTATGATATCTTGGGCAGATTCCATAATTATCTGGTCACTTTCCATTATTAAACTAACTCCAGTACAGTTTAAAATTTTAATTTATCTGTTCTACAACTTTTTTTTCTTATTACAGGACAGGCTTTTGGCTGAAGGGACTTGGAATGCAGACCGGGTACAGTCTGCTCCGTCATTCCCTTCCCCACCTCCTAGTGCTAGGGTCCAGTTCCACAGGGTGGGAGGGATCAGGGAGGAAAGATGTAGAGAAAAGGGCAAGCATGTCTTTACTTAACTGGTCTTGGCCACAATTCTCTCCTTGTTGGCTGTTTGTGCTTTGGAGACACACACTAATAGGCTGGCATATTCATGGGTGTGGTGAGGACCAGACACTGGGAATATCAGGGACTACAGGTGCGCCACTGGGTTCTTTGGAGGGCAGTGCATGGACTCCTCCTGTACAGTTCGCTGATATTTCAGATTCAGCTGCTGCTCCAGTACTTCTACAAGCCCCTTTCACACCAGTTTATGCCATGGGGGGTCTCCCAACAGACTTTTATTGCTGAGGCCTCCTCAATGAGTAGATGGCCTTCGTGACTGGGGCTCCAGTAAGTTGACTCACAGGTAAGTTTCCTGATGTTTTCACAATCATGAGACCTTCACATAGCCTTGCTATCCCAAAGGATAGAGAATACAGGAAGCTCTCTTGCCATCTCCACTCTCTGCCCTGTTATCCATCTAGTCATGGGGTATTGAGATAATTCCCACTTAGGAGATGTCCATTCAGTGTACTCAAGGTGATGCCTCTGTAGCAGACACTCTAGCCTATAGCTTTTGTCTTTAAACATAGTTTTTTAAAATATGAAATATATCATTTAGATTGGGCATGATGGCTCATGCCTGTAATCCCAGAGCTTTGGGACACCAGGGTAGGAGAAGCACTTGAGATCAGGGGTTTCAGGCCAACCTGGGCAACATAGCAAGATCGCATCTCTAAAAAAAAAAAATTACCTGGGCATGGTTGTGTGCACCTGTAGTCCCAGCTAGTTGGGAGGCTTATATACACTTTATTATAAAATATATCTCATAATATATAAATTTTATAACAAATATCTATAGATATTTCATAAGTATATATTTCATTATTGAGGTACTATTCTATTTATTGTGTTGCTGCCTGAACACTTTGGTTTTTTTTTTTTCATTGTGTTATTGTTATTTAGGTCCTGTGAGAGTTATGCTATAAAGAGATTCCATTTTGGTGTATTTCAAGGATTTGTTTCAAAATTTAGAGATCCTTTTAGCAATTCTTGTGGTTCTGGCTTGCTAGTGACAAATTCTCTCAGCATTTGTTTGTCTGGAAAAGACTGTATATTTCCTTCATTTATGAAGCTTAGTTTCACTGGATACAAAATTATTGGCTGATAATTGTTTGGTTGAAGGAGACTAAAAATAGGACTCCAATCTCATCTAGCTTTTAAGGTTTCTGCTGAGAAATCTGCTGTTAATCTGATAGGTTTTCTTTATAGGTTACCTGACGCGTTTGACTCACAGCTTTTAAGATTCTTTCATTCGTCTTTACTTTAGATAACCTGATGACTATGTGCCCAGTTGATGATCTTTTTGCAATGAATTTCCCAGGTGTTCTTTTAGCTTCTTGTGTTTGGACGTCTGGATCTCTAGCAGGCCAGGGAAGCTTTCCTCGATTATTCCCTCAAATATGTTTTCCAAACCTTTAGATTTCTCTTCTTCCTTAGGAACACTAATTATTCTTAGGTTTGGATGTTTAACATAGTCCCAAACTTCTTGGAGGCTTTGTTCATTTTTTAAAATTCCTTTTTCTTTGTCTTTGATGGATTGTGTTAATTTGAAAGCCTTGTTCTGAAGTTCTTTCTTCTGTTTGTTCGGTTGTGTTGCTGAGAATTTCCAGTGCATTTTGCATTTCTCTAAGTGTGTCCTTGATTTCCAGAAATTGTGATTGTTTTTTATTTATGCTGTCTATTTCACTGAGCAATTTTCCTTTCATGTCCTGTATCATGTCTTTTATTTCTTTAAGTTGGACTTTACCTTTCTCTGGTGCCTTCTTGATTAGCTTTAATAATCGACCTTCTGAATTCCTTTTCTGACAATTCAGAGATTTCATCTTGGTTTGGATCCACTGCTGGTGAGCTAGTATGATCTTTCAGGGGTGTGAAAGAACCCTATTTTGTCGTATTACCATGATTGTTTTTCTGGTTCCTTCTTATTTGGGTAGGCTGTGTGAAAGGGAAGATCTGAGATTCAAGGGCTGCTGTTCAGATTTTTTTCGTCCCATGGTGTGCTCCCTTGAAGTGGCGTTCTTCCCTTCCGCTAGGAATGGGGCTTCCTGAGAGCCAAACTTTAGTAATTGGTTTTGCTCTTCTGGGTCTAGTCACCCAGCAGAGCTACTGGGCTCTGGGCTGGTACTGAGGAGTGTCTGCAAAGAGTCCTGTGATGTGATCCATCATCAGGCCTTGCAGTCGTGGATACCAGCACCTGCTCTGGCAGAGGTAGCAGGGGAGTCAAGTGAACTCTCTGAGGGTCCTTGGTTGTGTTTTTGTTTAGTGCACTGGTTTTGTGTTAGTTGGCCTCTAGCCAGGAGGTGATGCTTTCAAGAGCGCATCAGCTGTGGTCCTGTAGGGAGCATGCAAACTTGCCTTAGGGACACCTGGCTAAGTATTCAAGTTTCTCAGGCAGTGGGTAGGGCCATAGAGCTTCCAAGAAATTATGACCTTTGTCTTTGATCACCAGGGTGGATAGAGAAAGACCACCAGGTGGGTCAGGGATAGATGCGTCTGAGCTCAGATTCTCCTTGGAGGGGGCTTGCTGCAGCTGCTGAAAGGGATGGGGATATGGTTCCTAGTCCAGTGGAGTTATATTCCCAGAGGGATTATGGCTGCCTCTGCTGAGTCATACAGGTTGCCAGGGAAGTCGGGGGAAAGCCAGCAGTCACTGGCCTCACCCTGCTGCCACGCAGCCGACAGTCCTAAAGGCCAGTCTCACTCCCACTGTGCCCCCCTAATGGCACAAAGTCTATTTCCAGGCAGCTGGTGACCAGGGCTGAGAACTTTCCCCAGATAATGAACTTCCCCTTTGAGAAAGCAAGCCCATTAACAGTTTTTTCAGCAACTCAGGGAGCCTGCAACAGTAATTCAGTTCCTTCAAAGTGTCTGCGGAGTCTCTTGGCTTTCCTGGTAATTTCCTGTGGTAGTTCTTAGAGCAAAAGTTCACAATGTGAGTCTCCACATGCTGCTCTGTGCATCCAAACAGGAGCTGCAAGCTAGTCCTGCTTCCTGTCTGCCATCTTAATCCCCAATTTCTCCAAAATATTTTTTGAAAATATATACATGTGGTAGGTAGAACAATGCATCCCCCCACCAGATATCTACACCTATTCCCTGGAATCTGTGAATATGGTTTTACCTTACACAGCAAAAAGTACCTTACATAGCAAAAAATACCTTGTAGTTATGATGACATCAAAGACCTGAGATGAAGAGATTGTCCAGGTGAACCCAATCTAATGACATGGAACTTTAAAGGCATAAAATCTTTTCCATCTGTGGTTAGAGGGAACCATGACTAAGAAAGAGGAGTCAGAGAAAGACAATGTTGCTGGTTTCAAAGGTGGAAAATGACCATGAACCAAGGAATGTGGGTGGCCTCTGGAAACTGGAAAAGGCAAGGAAATAGATTCTCCCTGAGAGCCTCTAGAAGGGAATGCAGCCCTATGAACACCTTGATTTTAGCCCAACAAGACCCACATTAGACTCCAAACCTATAGAACTATAAGATCATGTATTTGTATTGCTTTAGGCCACCAAGTTTGTGGTAATTTATTACAAAAGCAGTAGAAAACAAATACAATATATGTGTAGCAAAGTTATTTTTTAAGATACAAGAGTGAATCAACACAGAATCCAGAATTAGAGAGTGTGCTCAGGGACTTCTGAGGTATTGGCAAATGTTTTAATTCTCCAAAGTGTAAATACATGTTATTTTGTATTAATATGTTTTAAACTGCTTATATACTCTTTATTATGAAATATATATACACCTGTAGTCCCAATACTACATTGGGACTACATCCCAATGCTAACATGGACTATAAATGGCCTAAATGCTCCACTTAAAAGATACATAATAGCAGAATGGATAAGAATTCACAAACCAAATTTCTGCTGTTTTCAGGAGACTCACCTAAAACATAAGGACTCACAAAAACTTAAAGGGTAGAAAAAGATATTCAATGCAAACGGACACCAAAAGCAAGCAAGAGTAGCTATTATTATATGAAACAACCTTTAAAGCAATAGCTGTTAAAAAACACAAAGAGGGACATTATATAATGATAAAAGGACTAGTCCAACAGGAAAATGTCACAATTCTACATAAATATGCACCTAACATTGGAGCTCCCAGATTTATAAAACAACAACTACTTGACCTAAGAAATGAGACAGATGGCAACACAATAATAGTGGGAGACTTTAATAGACCACTGACAGCACTAGACATTTCATTAAGACAGAAAGTCAACAAAGAAACAATGGACTTAAACTATACCTTTGAAAAAATGGATTTAACAGATATTTACAGAATATTCTACCCAATAACTTAGAATACATTCTATTGATCAACACATGGAACATTCTCCAAGATAGACCATGTGATAGGCCACAACAAAAGCCTCAGTAAATTTAAGAAAATTGACATTATATCACGTACTCTCTCAGATCACAGTGGAATAAAATTGGAAATCAATTCCAAAAGCAACTCTCAAAACCATGGAAATACATGGAAATTAAATAACCTGCTCCTGAACGATCATTGGGTCAACAAAGAAATCAAGATGGAAATTAAAAAATTCTTTGAACTGAATGATAATAGCTCACAACATATCAAAACCTCTGGGATAGAGCAAAACCAGGGCTAAGATGAAAGTTCATAGCATTAAATGCCTACATCAAAAAGTTTGAAAGAGCACAAATAGGCAATCTAAGGTCACACCTCATGGAACTGGAGAAACAAGAACAATCTAAACCCAAACCCAGCAGAAAGAAAATAAATAACAAATATCAGAGCAGAACTAAATGAAATTGAAACAACAACATTGAAAACAATACAAAAGATAAATGAAGGAGGCCGGGCGCGGTGGCTCAAGCCTGTAATCCCAGCACTTTGGGAGGCCGAGACAGGCGGATCACGAAGTCAGGAGATTGAGACCATCCTGGCTAACACGGTGAAACCCCATCTCTACTAAAAAATACAAAAAAAAACTAGCCGGGCGAGGTGGTGGGCGCCTGTAGTCCCAGCTACTCGGGAGGCTGAGGCAGGAGAATGGCGTAAACCCGGGAGGCGGAGCTTGCAGTGAGCTGAGATCCGGCCACTGCACTCCAGCCTGGGCGACAGAGTGAGACTCCCTCTCAAAAAAATAAAAAATAAAAAAAATAAATAAATGAAGGAAAAATCTGGTTCTTTGAAAAGATGATAGACTATTAGTGAGATTAACCAAGAAAAGAAGAGAGAAGACCCAAATAAAGTCGATTAGAAATGAAACGGGAGATATTACAACAGATGCCACAGAAATACAAAAGATTATTCAAGGCTACTATGAATACCTTTATGTGCAAAACTTAGAAAACCTAGAGGAGATGAATAAATTCCTGGAAATATACAACCCTCCTAGATTAAACCAGTAAGATATAGAATCTCTGAACAGACCAATAACAAGCAGCAAGATTGAAATGGTAATAAAAAAAATTGCCAACAAAAAAAAAGTCCAGGACTAGATGGATTCACAGCAGAATTCGATCAGACATCAAAGAAGAATTGGTACTAATCCTATTAATACTATTCCAAAAGATAGAGAAAGAGGGAATGCTCCCTAAAGTATTCTCTGAAGCCAGTATCACCCTAATACTATAACCAGTGAAGGGCATAACAGAAAAAAAAAAAAAAAAGAAAGGAAACTATGGACCAATATCCCTGATAAACATAATGCAAAAGTCCTCAACAAAACTGAATCCAACTAGCATATCAAAAAGATAATACACCATGATCAAGTGGGTTTCATACCAGGGATGCAGGGATGGTTTAGCATAAGTGATACACCACATAAACAGAATTAAAAACAAAAATAACAGGATCATCTCAATAGATGCAAGAAAAGCATTTGACAAAATACAGCATCCCTTTATGATTAAAACCCTCAGCAAAATCAGCATAGAAGGGACATACATTAAGGTAATAAAAGCCATCTATGACAAACCCACGGTCAACATTATACTGAATGGGGGAGCATTGAAAGCACTCCCCCTGAGAACTGGAACAAGACAAGGACGCCCACTTTCACCACTTCTATTCAACATAGTACTGGAAGTCCTAGCCATAGCAATCAGACAAGAGAAGGAAATAAACGGCATCCAAATCGGTGAAGAGGAAGTCAAACTGTTGCTATTTGCTGATGATATGATTGTACACCTAGAAAATCCTAAAGACTCACTCAAAAAGCTCCTATAACTGGTAAATGAATTCAGCAAAGTTTCAGGATACAAAATTAATATACAAAAATTAGTCCAAACTGAGAATCAAATCACAAACTAAACCCCTTTCAAATAGCTGAAAAAAAAAATACTTAGGAATATATCTAACCAAGGACATGAAAGACTTCTGGAAGGAAGACTACAAAACACTACTGAAAGAAATCATAGATGACACAAACAAATGGAAACACATCCCATGCTCATGGATGGGTTGATTCAATATTGTAAAAATGACCATACTGCCAAAAGCAATCTACCAATTCAATGTAATTCCCATCAAAATACTACCATCAGCCAGATGCAGTGGCTCACACCTGTAATCCCAGCACTTTGGGAGGCCGAAGTGGGCAGATCACGTGAGGTCAGGAGTTCGAGACCAGTCTAGCCAACATGGGAGGTGTTTGGGTTATGGGGGTGGATCCTTCATAAATGACTTGGTGCCCTTCCTGCAATAATGAGTGAATTCTCACTCTGTTAGTTCACCCGAGAGCTGGTTGTTTAAAAAGAGCTTGACACCTCTTCCTCTCTGTCTTGCCATATAACACATCTGCCTCTCCTTTGCCTTCTGCCATGAGTAAAAGCTTCCTGAGGCCTCACCAGAAGACAAGCAGATGCTGGTGCCATGCTTGTGTCTCCTGCAGAACCAAATGAGCCAAATAAACCTCTCTTCTTTATAAATTACCCAGTCTCAGGTATTCCTTTATAGCAATGCAAAACAGAGTAGTATAGTATGCTCTGCATACAATTCCAGAACAATCTGTTTCATCAACATTAAATATTTACTCTGGCAAACATTTCTCAGCCACATTATCCTGTGCAGCTTTTCCCTAAAAACTTCAGTACCTTGAGTATTGGCACTTGTTGCTTCACCACTGACCTTCACGTTATAAAAGTCATGATGCCTTTGAAAGTGTTGGAACTACCCAGGATTTGCTATAAACATTTGCACATAACATAGAATAATACTCATGCTTAATGAGAGGGGTTTGGGTCATGGGGCAAATCCTTCATGAATAGATTTATACCTTCCCTTGTTGGGAGTGAGTGAATTTTCATGCTATTACTTTCCATGAGAGCTGATTGTTAAAAAGAGTTGGGCACCTCCCCACCTCCTGCTTCCTCTCTTGCCATATGATTTCTGCCCATGCCGGCTCCCCTTCTCCTTCTGCCATGAGTGGAAGCAGCCTGAGGCCCTCACCAGAGGCAGATACTGGTGCCATGCTTTTTGTACAGTCTGCAGAACTGTGAGCCAAACAAATCTCTCTTCTTTATAAGTTCCCCAGCCTCAGGTGTTCCTTTATAGCAACACTAAACACAGTAAGACAGATGGGCATTTTGTAGACACAATGGGTTGCAAAAACGCAAAACACAATATCAAAAATATGCTGGCAACACAGTGCATTGTAGAGTATCAGTTGTTTACCCTGGTGATGGAGTGGCTGACTGGGAACCACGGCTTGCTGCTGCTGCTCACTATTGCAAGAGAGTATCATGCCACATACTGCAGGTCTTGGAAAATATCAGAATTCAAATTTTGACATGTCAAAATTGTGATGATTTCACACCACCATAAAATAAAAAAGTTGTTAATTTGAACCATCTTAAGTCTGTATATATTATGTGCTTTGATGATGTAGAAATAATTGAGCTAACAGAAATTTAGGGGAAAATGAGAGAGGGTAGAAAAATGGAATAAGCTCACAAATGTCTTCCTAAACAATAGCAGAAAGTCAAAAGATATTATTTAAAGTGAGAAATCGAGACATTGTTAACTAGTAAACACTTAACAATATTTTAGTACGAAGGTAGACACTAAGAAGGCTAGTAATATTGAAGGGATTTAGGTGTTGAAGGACAAGAGGAAGGGAAAAAACTAGAAACAAATTTGTATTATTTCTAATTTTATTAAAGCTCACAAATTTAATTAGTAAACAATATAAATTATATGACAGAATTGAGACTTAAACAGGGCTCATATACTAATATGTAGGGCTATCACTCTTATCATAAAATAAATAGGCTTATTACTCTTATCACAAAAAGATTTTTCTGTTAGATTACAGTAAAACCAGTCCATATAATATACCAGAGACATGCTTGAAACAAATGATACAGAAAAGTTAAAAAGAAGAAGTTGAGAAATGTATAACAGGAAATTCATTAAAAAGAAAGGAGAGCCCTCAAACTTGGCATTACTTCAAACTAAAAGGCATTTATTAAAACAAAAAAATGCATTTATAAAAACCTATAAAGAAGGTTACTTTATAAGGAACAAAATTCAAAATAATAAGTTTAAATAACACAGTGTAAATTTTAATATAGCAGAAATTACCAAAAAAATGCAGGAGAAATAGAAATACATTAACAATGGAAAATTTTAATAAATCTCTCTTAGCCCAGGATACATCAATCAAAAAGTAAAAAATAATAGCGAGGACGTGAACAATATAATTTTTCATGTTGAATGTTATAAATATTTGAGTTTATAAATTTTATACTGAGGATTGTTCAAATGCTTTCTCAAGGATTAAAGTACGTAGTATTTTTCTAGCAATTACAATTTTAATATATCTTTCCCTTGGAAAAAAGAATTTCTAGCTGGAAGAGACTTCTTTGTTTTTTAATTTGTTATTACTTATAAGTCTCACTGCTTTTTGGTAAAATAATGTTTTCTATATGATTTGTTTGGATATATTTTTTCAGTTCCATTACCAACACCTAAAAATACCATCTGTCAATCCCAGTACTTTGGGAGGCCAACGCAGGCGGATCATGAGGTTAAGAGATCGAGACCATCCTGGCCAACATGGTGAAACCCATCTCTACTAAAAATACAAAAATTAGCTGCAGGTGGTGGCAAGAGCCTGTAGTCCCAGTTACTCGGGAGGCTGAGGCAGGAGAATTGCATTAACCCGGGAGGCGGAGGTTACAGTGAGCACAGAACATGCCACTGCACTCCGGCCTGGCAACAGATCGAGACTCCCTCTCTCAAAAAAAAAAAAAAAAAAAAAAAAAAAAAAAAAAAAAATCATCTATCTAACTTTTATTATCCAAGATACTGAATAACACATTTATCCACACAATTGGATTTATTGATTATAGCATTATGCAATTTTCCTTTATCTCTAGTGACATTTTTTGTATTAAAGTCTACTTTTCTAATATTACAACACCCAAGCAAAAAAAATTTTTAACTCTATTTGGAATAATTTATGTCATTCAACCTGTCTTTAAGTTTACTGCTATTTTTTCCTACAGTGTTCTTTAGTGTGTTAAACTTAATGTATGTTTTTATTTTAGATATTATATTTTTTAGTGATTTTGTAAGAGTCCAGAGTCAGTTGGGCTGCACTTTCGCCTTTGCTGCAGTGCCTGACATTTTAAACACTGTGAAAATGTCCAAAGTTGCAAGTTATTTCTGCTTTTCAGTCCTAACTTCTCTTCCCTTTTTCCAACAAAAGCAGGAAAAATTATCAGGCCAAGAAAATGATTAGAAATTAAAAATAATACAAAATAAATGAAATAAGCTTATACCTCAAAACGCTAGAAAAAGAAGAGCAAAACAAACCAGAAGTAAGAAGGAAAGAAATAATAAAGTTTAGAAAGGGAACCTAGGAAAGAGAAAAAAACAATAGAGAAGACCAACAAAACCAAAAACAAGTTTTTTAAACTCATGAATAATATTGATAAACCTCTATCAAGACTTAATTTAAAAATGAGAGGAAACACAATTGCTGAAATTAAGAGGAAAATTAGGGATAGCATCTCAGATCTACAGCAATTAAAAGAATAATTAAGGAGTATAATAAATGTCTTTTTTTCAATAAATTTGACAGCTTATAAAATTGACAAAATGAAAGATACAAACTTAACTAATATGTTAGGAAAAGTAATAAACACCTGAATCTCCTGATATTTTATAAAAAATTTTATTTGTAATTAAAAATTTTTCATCAAGAAAACTCTGCTCAGATAGCATTACGATGAATTTTATAGACACTTAAGAAAGACATAATTCCAAACTTGTATGAGTGGTATCAGCAAATAAAAGGCAGAACACCTCCCAGCTCATGAGTCTAGAATACCCTGCTTTTTTTTTTTTTTTTTTTTTTTTTTTTTTTTGAGATGGAGCCTTGCTCTGTTGCCCAGGCTGGAGTACAATGGCATGATCTAGGCTCACTGCAACCTCCCTCTTGCAGGTTCAAGCAATTCTCCTGCCTCAGTCTCCCAAGTAGCTGAGATTACAGGTGCATGCCACCACACCTGGCTAATTTTTGTATTTTTAGTAGAGACAGGTTCACCATGTTGACCAGGCTGGTCTCGAACTCCTGACCTCAAGTGATCCACCCGCCTTGGCCTCCCAAAGTGTTGTGATTACCAGGCATGACCCATCATGCCTGGCCTAGAATAACACTGCTTTCGACCCAAAGAGGACAATTACATTTTAAGAAAAGACAATTATAGGTCAATAGTACTCATTTAAATGTAGACAAAAAATTCTTAACCAAGTTATTAATATATATAATTTGTCAATAAATTAAAGGGATCATAAAAATCATAAAAGTTGGGTTTGTCTCAGGAATTCAAGGTTGAGTTAACATAAGGAAATCAATCAATGTCATTCTCCATATTATCCGAATGAAGAATAATAAAACAAATGATTGCCTAAATAAATTGGGGAAATGTGTTTGATGAAATTCAGCTCCTGTTCATGTTAAAAACTCTTAGCAAATAAGAACAAATAAAGAACTTCCTCAATTTGATTAGGAAACTTTACATCAAACTTACAGTAAATAGCATATTTAATGGTGAAGTAGTAAATGCTTTCCCTCTAAGATCAGGAAGGAGGCAAGGAAATGTACTCTTACCAGTTCTATTCACTATTGTACTAGAGATCCTACTTAGTGCAATAAATGATGAAAAATTACAAGGCATAAGAATTGGAAAGAAACAATGTGTTATTTGCAGATGATGTGATTATGAACATAGTACATTTTAAGAAAAAAACCCCAAACTACTAGAATCAGTAAGTTTCTTTGGTAAGGCCTAAGGATACAAAGTCAATTTTGGAAAAGAATCTGTATTTTATTTCTATTGCAATTTTTATAAACTTCAGTAAACATAAATACCTGTAGTAGACACATTCATCTTGGAAAAGAGGAAAAAGTTTGAAGACTTATATATAAAATCTGATTTAAAACTTCCTGATTTAAAAATTCCTGTAAAAGATATAATAATCAAGACATTATTATATTTGCTTAAGAATAATAAATAGTCAGTGACAGAGACTAGACAACCCAGAAGTAGATCCACACCTTACCAGTTAAATAAATTTCAACAGAGTGACCAATAGGAATCAATGGAGGAAAGGAATATCTTTTAAACATATGGCGCCAGACATTTATGTTGGTGAAAAAAACTCGCCTTGACTTCCATTTTAGTTCATATTTTAAAAAATAATATTTAAAGTAAATAATTATTCGTAATAAAATATGTACATGATTTTGAAACACACAACAATGTTGATAAATCTAGAAACATTATATTGAGAGAAAGAAATCAGACCCAAATGATTCTATTTATATGGATTTAAGAATAAGCAAATCAAATATATGATAATAATAACTGGAAGAGAGGTTGCTTGTGGAGTGAATTAGGAGATTTGAACTGTTGTGTTTTTTGGTAGACATTATTATGTCACATGCTTTTTTGAAATATAGCTTGTAGCACTTTTAGTATGAAGAAAGAATTGTGTTTGGCTGTATTCGTAATCTGAATTTTTTAGTAGGTAATTTAAGCTAGGTTTTTGTTTGTTTGTTTTTTGAGACATGGTCTCACTCCGTTGCCCAGCCTGAAGGGCAGTGGCAAGATCAAGGCTCACTGCAGCCTCCATCTCCTAGGCTCAGGCGATCTTCCCACCTCAGCCTCCCAAGTAGCTAGGATCACAGGTGCATGCCACCACACTCAGCTAATATTTTTATATGTATAATATATATTTTATTGTATATTTTATATATATTATATATTTATATGTATAATATATATTTTATTATATTATATAAAATTATTATATATAATATGTTTTATTTATTATATATAATATATATTTTATATATTATATTATATATTATATATATATATTTTTGTAGGATGGAGTTTCCCCATGTTGCTCTGGCTGGTCTCAAACCCTTGAGCTCAAGCAATCCACTTGCCTCAGCCTTCCCAAACTGCTGGGATTGCAGGTGTGAGCTACCAAGCCCAGCCAATTTTTAATCTAGTTTACATTTACTTAGTGATTTATATTTTTGGTCTCAGTTTGTTATTCTGTTTTACGATATATTTTCTATATGGCTCATTATTTCTACTTAAATTCTTTCAATTATGTGTTTGCCTTTGTTTCATCTTGCTATCAGTATTTCTTTTGGTGTTTAGGAAGTTTTGACTTTTAGATCTTGTAGTTTAATTTATACCGTTAAAAACGTTACTTAAACACCTCTTTTTAACGTACTCTGTGTTGACTTTCTTATTACAAATAAGACTAAAGTTAGTCCCTCACTTTTGCCCCTACCTTCCAAGTTTAATCACTAGCGTTATTTTAGTGTTCATCATTACATCACAAATTACTCATGCTTCTACCTCATTTATTAATTTACTATATATTGTTAACTGTTAGATGTATTTTAAGTCTTAAATATGCTTAAGCATGTACTACTTCATTTGTTAGCTTCAAGTAATATTTACCTCCCGTTAATGCACATGAGAAAAGTTTATTTCACTATCCATTATTCCTACCTTGTATTTTTGTTAGTGTTAATATTTGAACATATAAAAAGTACAGATTATTGTTTCACCAGTTTTCCATCTTATAACCTTAGTTCCACTAAGTTAAATATTTCCTAAACCTTTAACAGACGTGTGTTTGGTAGATTTTGGTTTTTTGGTAGATTTGTCAGGAAGTAATTATGAGAATGACATCCCTTGACGTCTTGCATATTTATAGCTGTTTGTCTGTGGCTTTTATTTTGAAGAAGACTTTGGCTGGACATAAAATTCTCATCTCATATTTTCTTCCCATTAAATTATTTTTTAAAAGGCTACATTCTTTTTCTAACAAATGTCGCTATTGAGAATTCTTACATCAATCTGATAGTTGTTTCCTCGTAAGTGATTTTAACTTCTTGTCTGGATACCACAGGGATTTTCCAACTCATTTTAAGAATATAATAATCATTGCTTAGAATATGACATGATGTTCATAATTTTGGTCAATTTTCTCAGGTACACAGTGTAAGGTACATGGATGTGCTTTGGTCAAGGAATAGGCCGAGGCGGATATCCAGGCCTACATGACTCAGCGAGTTTGGCGCACAGGCGCACACCTCCACTTGTTATATAACCTGTTTGTGTAAGTTCATACTTGGCTCTGAGCCACTGTTATACCTTATAAAAGGTATAATTGCCCTGCTAATGCTGTACAGGGGCTCTTCGGGCTCGGCTCAGCTCAACATGGCTTAACATGATGGGTGTGCTGGCATCCAGAGAAAGGGAGAGAGAGAACCAGAGCTGTCTGTCTTAGGGACAGAGGTGAGCCACAGCATGGCTTGCGCTGGTGCCAAGAGAGAGAAAGAGTGAAGCTGCTGACCCTGAAGGCGAGGGAGAGCTGGTCATGCAGCTGCAGGCGTGGGGGCAGCAGGTGCCACAGAGCCCGAGCAAACAGCCGAGATAAAGGCGAATAGTGTTGAGAGCTAGTGTGAGAAAGCTGCTGATGAGAGCTGCTGCTGAATAAAATCATCTTTTACCTGCCTACGGCCCCCAGAGTGTTCTTTCTGCTCATCCACCCGCTCCCCTCGGACTTCAGCATGGGCTGGACCTCGACCCTAGGATCTGACAATTGGCCATGAGGATGGGATGAGGTGAGTGGGTCTTCAGCCCCTGAGAGCTCCCGGGTCGGCTATGTGGCTGCAGTAGCCGGTGGTAGCCGGTAGCAGCGGAGCTGCTTGGATGGGCCCCAGTGGAAACGTGGGAGGTGGTGGAGCGGTCTCTCGTGAGTGTGGAGAAGGAGCTGAAGCACCTGGAAGTGCCCAGCACCGAGAAGTATGCCTTTGCCGCAGAGTCAGATGGGCGTTTGTGACTGTGCTGCGGGAAGTGCATGCCCAGTCCCCGCGGGACCCAGCACAGGAGGAAGAACCTCCGTTGCAGGCTCGCCCAGTGACCCGTCAGAAAGTAGAGCATGAGCAGCTGTTGGGCCCCAAGGGTGGGCCCAGAGCCCGTCTACTGTGGTGGAGCACACTTCCTATGATCCCTGTGCCCCCACTGAGTTGTAGGAGTGAAGTAAGTAACATCTGTAGTCATGTACAAACTTAATGCAAGTCATTGGGGAGGACATTGCTGAGCAACCCGGTCCTGCCCAAGAGTTCCAGTTCAAAAAGTACCTGCTGCAGTTGGCGGAAGTGTAAAGCCTTTTCTGGTTGATAAGAGAACTGGCCGAGATGCCTGGCTTGTGTGGGGAACCAGACAACCAGAGCCACATGCGGACTTCGCAATCTACTGGTCCCTGAATCTGGATAAGTTTTCAGGCGGAGCTGCGTTTATTAATGGCTATACAGGCTGGTCAGTGAAAGTGAAACCTACATCTCTGCATCTTGCCGTTGGCCGCTTGGCTCTCCGCTTACGCACTGTGTATGTCTCTCCCATAGCTGAGGACACTCTGGGGGCGGATGTTTTGCATGGCTTGGCAGCTGTGCTGTCTGTCAGGGACTTAATGGACCATTTGACAACTGAACTGAGACAATCCACCGAGTGCCTGAAACAGTTTGCCTTCATTTCAGGGCGTCTATGAACTTTTACAGTGTTGCTGCAGCAATGTGTAGCCCCATCATGTGTCATGATTTTGTTAATGACATTATGTTAACTTCTAATTCTCTTGCAGGTTGAGAAGTGGCAACACCTCTCTTGCCCGAGATTGGGATGATAAGGCTGAGACAGCCTTTCTAACCAAGGGTGCCCGTTTACACTAGAAGTACATGTAACCACAGATAGTTTGGGCTAGGGCCTACAGCAATGCATGGAACGCTTGGACGCTCCGGTGGGTTGTTAGTCCCCACTATGGAAGGGAGCTGAGCTCTGGTATTCCTTAAGAAAGAAACAGTTTAATAGCAGGATGGGTATGTTCATGGATAACCATCCCCTGGGACTGGGAACACGGTTAGTAACTGTATATGGTGCCTGTCAGTCTCATAAGAGTGTGGCGGGATGGGCTACAGTCGTCGTGCAGATGACTTACCTGACAGCAAGGTGGTGTGTTCACGGGTTACAACCCCTCAAACTGGGACGGTACAGACATCCACTTTAGCGAAGTGGGGCGCCTACTTAGAGCGGTAATGTACACTGAGTACAAGTCCCTTAGCAGCAGAGTTACAAGAGATTTTAGGGTCTATATCCTTAATGCAAGATAAGGCCATGGGGCCTGAGGCACCCCTAGACCCTGAGCCTTTACCGTAAGGAAGGGCATACCCTCACTCCTGGTGGGGCATGGTATACAGATAGAACTAGCCAGAGTACTTACTGCTGCTGCTGCAGTATTGACAACAGCCTAGTACTGACACCATATGGTTTAAAACCAGGTGTCGGCAAAGTAGCTAATAAGCTAAACTCAGGGCAGTGTGAATGGTAATCACCAAGCAGGTGACACCTATGGTAATCTGCATCAATAGCCGGACAGTTTATCAAAGCCTATGTATATGTATTGGGCCTGTGTGCCCAAACCTGTATATCAGGCTTGCATGCCCAGAGCTTATGTGTGAGGCTTATGTGTCAAGCCTATGTGTACGTATCAGGCCCAGAGTTTATATGTCAGGCCTTTGTGCCAAACCTGTGTATTAAACCTGTGTGTCCAAGGTCTATGTCTCCCTCGGCCTAGAGCGTGGAGTGTAAGGTACATGGATGTGCTTTGGTCAAGGAATAGGCCGAGGCAGATATCCAGGCTTGCCTGACTCAGTGAGTTTGGGGCACAGGTGCACACCTCCATTTGTTATATAACCTGTTTGTGTAAGTTCATACTTGGCTCTGAGCCACCATTGTCTGTAAAAGGTATAATTGCCTTGCTAACACCATACAGGGGCTCTTGAGGCTCGGCTTGGCTCAACATGGCTTAACATGGCAGGCTCACTGGCACCCAGAGAAAGAGAGAAAGAGAACCAGAGTTGTCCTTCTTGCAGATGGACAGAGGTGAGCCACAGCATGGCTTGTGCTGGTGCCCAGAGAGAGAAAGAGTGAAGCTGCTGACTCTGAAGGCAAGGGAGAGCTGGCCATGCCGCTGCAGGTGTGGGGGTGGCAGGAGCCACAGAGCCCGAGCAAACAGCCAAGATAAAGGCAGTGTAGAGAGCTAGTGTGAGAAAGCTGCTAATGAGAGCTGCTGCTGAATAAAATCATCTTTTACCTGCCTACGGCCCCCTGAGTGTTCTTGCTGCTCATCCACCCACTCCCCTCGGACTTCAGCATAGGCTGGACCCAGACCCCAAAATCTGACACACAGTGTGTTGTGCTTTTTAATATTTTATTTCAGGAAATATTTTTCAATTATAATTTTAAATATTTCTTTTTCATTATTTTTATTTTCTTCTTTGAAGACATCAATTTTATGTATGTTGGCCCTTAGGTTTCCTATGTCCTATGTCTCTCACATTGTATTCATTTCCTATTGCTGATGTTCGTAATAAATTATCACAAGCTTAGTGGCTTAAAACAACGCAAATTTATTTTCTTACAGTTCTGGAAGTCAGAAATCTAAAATGGGTTGGCAGCGCTGTGTTCCTTCTGCAGGCTCCAGGGAGAAATCAGTTTCATGCCTTTTCCAGCCTCTAGAAGCTGTCTCTATGACCTGACTCAAGGGCCTGTATTCCTAGAATCTTTCCTTCCATCGTCACCTCTCCTCTGACTCTAAACCTGCTGCCTCTAAGTACCCTGGTAATGATATTGCACCCACCTGGATAATCAAGAATAATCACTTCATTGGGACATCCTCAGTTTAACCACATAAAGTCCTTTTGCCTTCCAAGCAACTCTCATAGGCCTCAGGATTTAGGATGTAGACATCTTTGTGGGGTCATTATTCTGCCTATCAGGCAAATAATTCTCAAAACCTTTGTTTGAATCATTAAAAAAATGCGTTTCATTTCCCCTCAATTTTCTTCCTTCTTTGTTCTTATTTCCTTTACTGTACCTTTTATGGTGTCATTTTGCTTTTGTGTTTTTCTAATTTAGTCCTCTTTTGTGAAATTATTTTATTTTTTTCTTAATTTTTTTTTACTGATTATTCACTTGTTCTGAGCTTTTTCTATTGCTTGTTTGTGCTGTTTTTGTTAAAGCTCTCATTCTTCTCTAATACTTAAATGTTATATTACAGTTTTCATCTGTTTCATGACCTCATTTTACTGATGAATTCTTTCTTAATTTTATTAAGGCCTCATTTAACTTTTTATTGTAATAATTTGGTATGGTGCTAGAAAGTTTTTTTTTTTTTTTTCCCCACAATGTTTGAACGAGGAACAAAATAAGATGGAACTTTCTGGGTTAATAAGAGAAAGACAAGACAAGGTAGCTTTCTTTGTAGCACAGTTTAAGAATTTTTTTCTCTGTTTTTATCAGGGAAGGTTAAAAATATGTCCTCTCTCTACGAGTCGCTTTGTTTCTCTAAGCCGTATCTGGTTAAGAAAGGTTTCTCTGGCGGGGCGAGGTGGCTCATGCCTGTAATCCCAGCACTTTGGGAGGCTGAGGTGGGCAAATCATGAGGTCAGGGGTTCGAGACCAGCCTGGCCAACATGGTGAAACCCTGTCTCTACTAAAAATACAAAAAATTAACTGGGCGTTGTGGCCAGAGACTGTAATCCCAGCTACTCAGGAGGCTGAGGCAGGAGAATTGCTTGAATCCGGGAGGCGGAGTTTGCAGTGAGCCGAGATCGCGCCATTGCTGCACTCTAGCCCAGGCGACAGAGTGAGGCTCTGTCTCAAAAAAAAAAAAAAAAAAAAAAAAGAAAAGAAAAAAAAAAAAAGGAAAGAAAGGCTTCCCTGCCACTCATCTGTGAGGTCCACTGTCTTGTCATCCATGGCTGTGCTCTCAGCATCAGGTCTTGCATTTATTATTTTTGCTCTATTTTTATTTATCCATTAACAATGATAAATATTTTCCTATATGTTCTGAATTCTTTTTTAAAAAAATTGGATTGTGTATATTTGAAGATTACAGCATGATGTTATGTAGATAGTAAAATGGTTACTATAGTGAAGCAAATTAACATATCCATCATCTCACATAGCAACTTTTTTTTGTTGTTGTTGGCAAGAGCAGCTCAAAAGCATTTGCTCTTAAAGTAATTCCTGATACCTCCTTTCTCTGAGCTTCTCAAACATTCTCTCGTTCTGTCTCTCTCCTTTCATTCTCATGATTCTTTCCTTTTTCAGTTTTGCTATTTCCAGTGGAATGAGGCCTTGTCCTACTGGAGGGAAGTGTGTGAGATTTTATTGAAGGCCAGAACCACCATACCCATGTTAGTTTCCCCAACATCTGTGTCATTTTGGCGCTGATCTGCAATTCTGAGGCTGTGAGGACTTTTTCCAATATCATGAATTGTTTTTAGATATCTTTTTCTTCCCAGATTTCCTCTCAGGGCAAATTCTTTTTTTGTGTGTGTTTTGGGGGGGGGGGGGGGGGAGGGGGTCACATTTATTTCTTACCGACTTTTTGATTTTTATGACTTTTAAGCTATTTAGTGTCTTTCACTTCATGCTTTCTCACCACAACTGTTGATCGTGCATGTCCTGCGGCTGTAGCTACCTTGTCCCCAGGATATACCCACATTCTTGGGGCTGTTGTTCCCATCATCTCAGCTATACTAGCTTCTCTATTTGGTTTTCAAGACAAGTTTGGGACACTTAAAACAACTACACTGCTGACATAATCACGTTCCAGAAATTCCGCCATACATTACAAGAGAATCACTATGATTCCTGGGTTGAGATTAGACTATAGGAGAATGAGTAAGGAAGCAGGGAGAATAATTTTTAGACCATTGCAATAATCGAAGAGACAGATGATGACCACTTGGAAGATGTCTGTCAAAGTTAGATTCTGAATGTCTTCTGAAGGCAGAACCATAAGATTCTCTGATGGATTGGATGTTGGATGTTAAAGAAAAAGAGGAGGTGGAAAGAGCATCAAGTGTTTTATTTTAATATTTCAAGCGATGGAGTTGTCATTAGCTGGGATGTGGCCAATGTGGCTAAACCAGGTTGAGTGTCGTATTAGGTTAGGGTTAGCCTATACTGAGGTAACAAACACTAAACAATTTCTTGCATAACAAGTAAGAAGCAGGTGGGGAAGGGGTGGCCATCCTTTATCATTTAGCTCTGCCATCATGAATACATTTTCTTCGCTTTTGTTTTAGCAGAGGGAAAGCTAGCGGGAGGATCAGAGAGCGGAGTTGACAGTTGCTTCTACTTCTCTTCCTTCTTTTCCTTTCTGTTTTCCTCCTTCTCTTTGTCTACCCTCTCTTCTTCCTCTTACATTTTTTCTTTCTCCTCCTCCATTTTATTTCCTTCTTTTCCCAGAACCGTAAGTGGCATTCATCACTTCTGCCCATATCCCATTTTCCAAAACTCATTTATATGCACCCAATCTAATGGCCAATGAGATGGAAAATTTATTTGCTGCCCATTTGAGTTTCATTTTCAGTGAATTGCTGTTCAAATGCTCTACTAATTTTTCAATTTTTCATGTATGGGAGTTTTTTATATACTCTGAAAAAATTACTTATTGCATGTTATATATGTTTCAAACATCTTTATTGCTTATTTCTTAGCCTTGTTTATAATTATGTCATCATGGGGAATATGTTAATTTTGTAGTGTTTTCTTTATGATTTGAGTTTCCTACATCTTCTTTAAGAAATTTCTCCCTGTCTTAATGTCACAAAATATTCTTCTATTTTTTTTCTGAGTTTTGAACTACTGGCTTGTTTTATGTACTCGTTTATTTAATGCATGTAGGATTGTATTTTGTTTTATTTTTCCGTCTGACTTAATTCATGACGCTGTGCTTGTCATATATGGAGTTTTTGTTTATGTGCAAGTTTATTTTTGGTTCTTTGTTTCCATTGTTTCCAAAGTTGTCTCCATTGATATATTTGTTTCTCCCTGTGGAATAACAAAATGGTTTAGTTGCCATTATTATAAAATAAGTCTTGCTTCTTTATTTAGTATTTTGTCATTTAATTTATTGGTTATTCTTATACATGTACTTTTTCACATGCATTTTAGAATCAGCTTGTCAATGTTTAGCAAAAATGTTCTTGCTATGTTGATTTAGATTGCATTGAATTATATATATAAAGTTGGGGAGAAGTGAAATATGTATCATATTAAATTCTTTCTTCTAAGACATTGGCATATCTTGCCATTTGACCATTTATGTCTTTCAATGATATTTTCCAATTTTCTTCATATAGGCATTATCCATCATCTATTTGGTTATTCCTGGCTTTTTAATCCATTTATTTATTTTGGGAACTAGACTTTTTCTTTTAAAAAACGTTTTATTATTTAAAGGAACATTATTTTATTGTGTATGTTATGCACACATCCAAATACTTGCCAGACTTTAAAAAATTTACAATATTTTATCTAAAGAATCTATCTTTTTGATAAAAATGTAGTTTATGTTAATTTATTTTCATTAAGTTATTTAATATAGATAAACAGCTTAGTAAAGTGTCTGACATAATAAGGGCCTAATAAATGTTAAATGGTATTATAATTGTTTTCATTACTATTATTTTCTTGGTATGCAAATGTGTCACTTGAAAATGATGACACATTTTTTATTTAAATATTTATATCTCATTTCTTTTTCTTGATTTATTGTGTTAGTTTGGAATAGCATATATGATAATAGGAATGCCTTTATATTTCAACGTGAGGTGTGATTTTTTGCTACTGTGGTTGGTTAATTCTTCTATTGGGTTAGGGAAGTTAAATTCTATTTCTTGTTGGCTAAGAGCTTTTGAACAATCATGAATACAAGTTGGTTTTCACACAATGATACTGTTTGCATTTATTAAAATAAGGTTTATGCTCCTTTGGTATGTTAGTGTGCAAATTCCATTTCCAGTCACTGCAATATAGGAAGGAAAGCCCAAGAGAGGGATAGAATTGGTGTTGGGTGAGTCAATGTATCATCTGTGCCCCACTACATCCTTTGGACTTTGCAACATTTCATCCCTCTCCATCTTCTGATATTTGAAGTTCCAAATAAACTCATCATAACTTCAAAGTGCTACTGCCTAACATAATGCATCTATTCCTTGTACAAACAAAAACAAACCATCTCTTTGAAAGTGATGACACAGTCTCATCAGTTCTTGCATTAATTTCTGCTTTATGTGTATCCTCTTTTTAGTTTATAACTCAGCAGTATTTTGGTATCCTGTAATCTGTGCACTGAGATATTACCTACACATCCTGTATAAAATCACAGGTAGAAGGGAGAGTGGAAAATAAAAGGAATTATATAAAAATGAGAACATAACAGGCCAACGAAAAAGATAGGGGTCCTCATGATAGTTTTCATTTTTACAGCTTTTCATGAGGTCATGTTTGATATACAATAATTTCTGTTTTAACTACTCATTTCATATTTCCTTTGTTTTCAGCCAACACCTTTATTGGAAAGTTTCTTGAGCTGACAGTTCATTTGAAATTTATCCCTGAGAAGTTTGCACTGTGGATCCTGCCTTTATAAGATGCTGACTTATTTCCTTCACTCCTTCAACTGCATGTGGGCAGACTAGGAAGGAACTAGCAGGATTTCCTGAATGATAGACATTCTCCTCCTTATCTCCAGTCATACGTCAGCAATCCTACCTCTCTCCTTGATAGTAAGAATCATTTACCCTAGATAACACAATAGATAAGGAATATGGTAATTGAAGTTCTTCCCACTTGAAGGTGTTTCCATTCCCACTGACCTTCCAGACCACTCAAAATGGTAAAAGCAGAGCCGTAACGATCCAGTTTTGTGTAGTGCCAGGATGCCATGAAGAACCATCTGTAAGCCAGACTTGAGGTTTGTTTTTCATTTTTTTTCCTCAACTAGTCAGAGGGAATTCTGAATGAGGCCCAGGTATGTCCTGAGGGCTAACTATTAACATGCAGCAGGATTAGGCATTGACATGGTTTGGTTGTGTCTCCCCCCAAATCTCATCTTGAATTGTAGCTTCCATAATTCCCAGATGTTGTGGGAGGGTCCCGGTGGGAGATAACTGAATCACAGGAGGAGGGAGGGTGATTACCCCCATACTGTTCTTGTGGTAGTGAATAAGTCTCATGAGAGCTGATGGTTTTATAAGGGGAAAACCCTTTCGCTTGGTTCTCTCATTCTCTCTCTCGCCTGCTGCCATGTAAGACGTGCCTTTCACCTTCCACCATGATTGTGATGCCTTCCCAGCCATTTGGAACTGTGAGTCTATTAAACCTCTTTTTCTTTATAAATCACTCAGTCTCGGGTGTGTCTTTATTAGCAGCATGTAAATGGACTAATACAGACATTCTGGGAATGTGAAGATCCCACCCATGTTACTGTGAACACATTCAGGAGCTGCCAAAGCCTGATAAAGTACATATCTTTCCCACTTGGAAACAGAGGCTTATTTAGTCCTGCCTGTCTTCGGTAAGTCTATACTATATCAGATAACACCCACCTGATGTCATGCTCAGTTCACTTGATCACTTGGTGTCTGTATTCATGTGTTTCAACTGTATCGGGATTTTAACGACAAGCCAGGAGCTGTTTCTTCCATCCAAATACTAGCCAGGCCCCACCCTGCTTGGCTTCCAAGATCACATGAGTTCAGGTGTGTTCAGGGTGGTATGGCCATAGACAGGAACCATTTCTCAAAAAGAGAGCAGCTACTTGTTAAGGAGAGCCTGTAATCCCAGCACTTTGGGAGGCCAAGACCGGCTGATCATTTGAGCCCAGGAGTTCAAGACCAGCCTAGGCAACATGGTGGGACCCAATCTTCACAAAAAAATACAAAAATTAGCCGGGCCTGGTGACCCAGTGCCTGTAGTCCCAGCTATTCCAGAAGCTGAGGTGGGAGGATGGTGTGAGCCTGGGAGTTAGAGGCTACAGTGAGCCGAGATTGTGCCACTGCACTCCTGGCTAGGCAACAGAGCAAGACCCTGTCTTAAAAAAAAAAAAAAAAAAAAAAAAGGAGGCATGCCTTTGTCCACAGCTATGATTTTGAATTTAAGGCCTACCATAGGGTTGTTACAGAAACCTGTTCAGCCACAGGTAATTTGAGTGCTATTGGATCCATTGACTATCATAGATTAAAGATGGCTGCATAGTCTTTACAACACTCACTGAAAAGTTTCCTAATCCCTCTCTGCTTGAATCTGGTCTAGCTTATTAACTTGCTTAACCAATAAAGTATGGCAGAAGTGATGCATAGCCAGTTCTGAGGATAGCCTCTTAAAGGACCGGCAGATTCTACTTTTCCCGCTTAGAGCCCTGAGCATCCATATGGGAAATTCAAATATCCTAAAGGTGTCATGCTGTAGGGAAATGTAAGCAACATGGAAAGATCATAGGTAGAGACCACATGGAAAGATTCCAGTCCCCCAGCCATTTGAGTTAGCTCATCTGAGGCCCAGACATAGTAGAAGAGGAATGAGTCTTCTCCACAAAGCCCTGCCCAAATTTCAGATTTGTGAGTTAAAGACATGATTGTTGTGGTTTTAAATAATTATGATTTGGGGTTATTTGTTATGGCATAACAGATTACTGCACAATAGTTCATAGAGACTAGTTAACATGGCTTCTTACAATGGGGCCTGACCCAACTGAATCCAGTTTTAGTGTCTTTACTCGTACAGATTCCACTCAAAGCTGTCAGCCTCATGGGCTACCTGGTAAATAGAGCAGAATATCCAAATGCAGTATGGAGTGCCTCCAAAGTTCAAAGAGGCAACCAAGTGTTGTGACTTTCTCTTACAATGGGATGTACAAAATAAGGCAACATGCATTTCACTGTGGATCTGAGAGGAACAGTTCAAACATTAGATGCCTAAAATTTTGTTGTGGTTGCAGCTCCCTGGATTTCCTGGTACTTTATCATCTGTACTCTGGAATGCACATTTCTTAACAAGGTATTGAGGATACATACATGCTACTTCCTACTCACTAGGTCCCATCAGTGAGATGTCATAAATATGGTGAGCCGTGGTGATTTTCATAGACACCACACTGTTGTTCAGTGTTTAGTCAGCCTTCAATAAAGACAGAGGTCTAGGATAATTCCCTTTTCTGACCTAGACCCGGGGGAAGACAATGTTTATTTTGGTTTTGGATGGTCGTTAGGCATTTGTTTTGTGTTCCCTGGGCCATTCTTTGGGTTTGGAGATCACTGATTTTGCTAGAAAATAAGAGTAATAAAATTTTTTTGTTGAACGCCGCAGCCTTATTTTAACCATGCACTGAAGAATTAATAGCGTTGTTTATGCTCACTTGAGAAGTAAGAGTCTGGAAAAAGTTATTGTTAGACATTGGATGAAGACTTGAGAAAGGTGAAGCAGTGATTAAGTAGTCATTGTAGGTGAAAACTGGCTGCAAAGACAAATGTGAGATATCTCTTTTGAGTACCAGCAAGACTGTAGATTCCTAATGTGGAAAAAAATGGTCTTTGCATTTTTAATTTATATATTAAAAGGGAAGTTCTTTGCTCCTGAAACCTGGAGAAGATGGATTTAAATAAATCCTTGAATATTAGGTCTAGGGGTATTTATATGACAATATGGTTTAGGTCTGTATGCACCCAAATCTCACGTTGAATTGTAATAATCCTCAGATGTCAAGGTTGGGGCCAGGTGGAGATAATTGAATCATGGGGGAAGTTTCCCCCATACTGTTCTTGTGGTATCGAGTAAGTCTCACAAGATCTGATGGTTTTATAAATGGAAGTTCCCCGGCACACGCTCTCTTGCCTGGCACCATGTAAGACGTCCTTTTGCTCCTCCTTCACCTTCCTTCATGATTGTGAGGCCTCCCCAGCCATGTGGAACTGTGAGTCTATTAAACCTCTTTCCTTTATAATTGCCCAGTCTCAGGTATGTCTTTATTGGCGGCATGAGAACAGACTAATACCTATGAAATATAAAATTACAAAACTAAGTGTGGTATAGTAAAAGATATAGCATAGCATGCTCATTATTATACATGTTGTACCTAAAACAACTGAAAATACATTCCTGTTTGAGATATCTATGCCAGTTTATCAAGAGAAGATGGAAGTATTTGTGTATGTTTGATGTTTAGAAGCACCATTATTTTCATTTTCCTAATTACTGCAAATGAGAACTCCAGGTGATGTACTATGACTGATGAAAATATCCAAGCATTTCTTTTGGTCAAGATATTTAGCAGAGAACTAGTTCCTTATCTCACTCTCAGATATGCCTTTGAATATAGAGAGATAGGGAGAGAGAACTCATATATTCCTTAGGATTTCTCAGGTACTTAGCTAACAGCAGAACCCCTTTGATCACTTAAATGACCTCTTCTTTACAATTAAGAGAGAGTAAATTAGTGAAAAGCTCTTGCCTGAGAGTCTCCTGACTTCGCTCCTTAGGGCTTGTCCTGGAATTTGCAGTCATGTCTGAAAGAAAAACAAAGATGGAGCTCCCTCAATGACACATCCTTTTTTAAGCATTAGGGGGAATTGGGTGTTACAGTTCTCTTGGGCAAGCTGAAGTGCACCTGGTCAGTACTTTGCTCACTATGACCTTACAGAAACTTTGGGGCATTGCTGCAAGATGGTATTATGTTTTCTTATCCCACTTTGTAAGTTAAGTCCCTCAGAATCAGACATGATTTAGCAATTTCCTTTAGGAGCAAAGGCAAACATTCTAAGTTTATATTTTTGCCATTGGTTTTTTGTTTTATATATAATATATATTTATTTATTTTATTGTTGTTAAGATGACACATCCTAGCCAAGTGGTGAAGATGCTTACATACTGTCAAGATGTATTTTATCCTCTTTACTAGATGTAAGACTAGTTCAGACCAGTGTAAAACACTTGCCAGCTTTTTATTTTTAGGCCAGATCTTTCCATTTTCTGTCTTTTTGGTGAATATTCAGTCCATTGGTACACATTATTACTTAAAGAATTGCTAGTGAACGGCATTCATTAGGGGCTTCTGGACAATAGGTATTTTCAACTTACCAATAATCGTTTATGTTTTAAACTAGGATGATAGTAAGTAAAAGCCACCCTCCCCTTTTTAAAGTTAGGGCTGATAAAGGATCCTCCCCTGCTCACTACTACAATGATTTGTGTGTGAGCATATGTTTTGGGAAAGAAGCTTTTCTCTGTGTATTTTTCAGGATTAGTATCTGTTTAATCCTCCAGAAGGAGCGGGAAGTGAAGCAACCCACTCCTGTGTTCACATCATAGACCTACATCCTGCGCATTTGCAGCATGTCTATTTCAATGCTTTTGAGTGGGAGAGGTTTGTTGGTGAGTGTGGCTGTTGGAAACAGATAAAGAGGAAAACCTTAAAGATAAATTGGCAATCCTTTTCCTAAGTGAGTTTCATTTTTAAAAAGAGAAGACAGAAAAGCTTCCATTACTCCTTGCTTTAAAACTTTTAATGGAATGCCATTAAGAAATGAGATGTGTGTATTTCATAGTCACTGGACTACTGAATATAATTTAATCACAGTATGTTCAATCATTACTCATTTCTTTCTCCACACTAGTACAAATTAGGAAATTAGGAAATATTAAATTAATATGTACTTTAATGGAGAATAAATTATGAAAACAAAAAGTTCTTTGGAGGGAGCTATATGTTAATATCAGGAACGGGTAATCTGCATGTCTCTACACAGAGTACATAGTTTAATGCATTTAAATTACTGGATATCTAAATTATAGGTTAATTATGAAGTTATCTACATATCATAATCGTTGACTCACTTTGCTTATTTTAAAGTATGATAATTAATTCCGGGTTGTCATGCACAACAGTGCCTAAAAAATAAATTCCAATATTTACACTTCGAGAGAAATAAAATAATATGAACACAGGCATGAATTGGAAAGGGGATTAAGTTTAAAGACAGGCAATTTTTTTGTGTGTGTATTACAAAGTTTTAGGGACTAGATGACATTCTTAAGGTATTTTAAAATAAATTTACATTTTTAAATAATCAGGCATGTACTTTTAGTCAAGGAGGGAACAATAGAAGGAAAAAGTCCTTTATATAACCTTTGAAAGAGTCTCTCATAGAACTGTAACAGTGTTATATATTATTTAAATCAGGTGGATGAGAAGCTGTTATTAAAAAGTGTGACAGTATCTGGATTTGAAGGTGTTCTCTGCTGCTGTCAGTTTTGTTTGAAATGCCTCATGCGTATTTGTACTTTAAAAAGATTGCTTTTGCACCAACCTAATAAAACTATATTTTCATCACGATATTGCTGAATGTTGGCTCTAGAATATATTGCAAATTAAAAATGCCAATGAGTGTATTCTCTCTTATAAAACACATTTTAAAATATTTATCTAAGGATATAAAGTTTTAAAGGCAACCTAAGAAAATAAAATGTTAGTAATGAACATTTAGAAGCACAAAATATTAATTATTGTATTAAAGGTAGTTTTTGCAAATAAATTGGCATTAGTAATTATGGAAATGCAAATCAAAATCACAATGAACTATCACTTCACAGCTACTAGGATGGGTATAATTTAAAAAAAGCAAAATAAGAAGTGTTGGTAAGGATGTAGAGAGACTGAAACCTCCTTTACATTGTGAACAGGAATATAAAATGGTGCAACCATTGCGAAAATGTTTGGTAGTTTCTGAAAAAGTTAAACACAGAATACGATCCAGCAACTCCCATCATAGGCTTATATTCAAAATAATTGGAAAAAAAGACTCAAACAGATAGTTGTATGACAATGTTCACTGCATCAATTTTCACAATAATCAAAAGGTAGAAACAAGTGAAGTGTCCATCAACAGGAGAATGGGTAAATAAAATGTGGTACACACATATAATGAACTATTATTCAGCCATAAAAAGTAATCAAATTTTGATGCGTGCTATGACAAGGATGAACCTTGGAAACATTATGCTAAGTAAAACAAGCCAGATAAAAACTAATAAATATTGTATAACTTCCCTTTTATTAAATATCTAGATTAGACAACTAGACGCAGAAATTGGATTAGAGGTTACCAAGGGATAGGGAGAGGAGGGAATGGGGAGTTATTGTTTAATTGGTACTGTTACGGGTGCCAAGTTTTGAAAGAGATGGTGGTGATGATTGTGCAACATTGTAAATGTAATCAATGCAACTGAATGGTACACTTTAAAATGGCTAAAATGGCAAATACTATGATATATGTTTTGTCACAATAAAAATATTAAAAATAAATTGGCTACTTTTAAGATTAAATTATAATATTAAAACCTTTATATAAAAATCTGTATTTTATATTTATCTGTTTTTGTAATTTTTAGGGAAGGAAACAACATATGAGACGGTAGAAATAAAAAATAAGTGTTGATACCCGTTGAAGTTTAATTTCTGTAAAGCTCCTAGCCCCCTTTCTATGTGATAAGTGCTTTCCTTGACTATTCTATGTATGACACAAACTCCTTTGAAATGTTTAACTGGATTCTATCTAAATTTTAGTCTACACATGAAACTAAACTATGTACCTCTGAAGCTGTGCTCAAGACGTTCAAAATCCTTGCCATTTCCAAATTACTTTTAAAACATAAAAAAGCAATCATAGTGAGAACTTGTATCAACTAAGTCTAGTTTTAGTAACTTTAAAAATAAACATTATGATATTTATTTGATAATGAAATCCTAAATATTTGATACATTGTGAGTACATGAAAGTCAATAAAATATGAAAATAGAAAAGAAATGAGAGAAAGGTTTAGTCTATTCCAAATTGTCTGCGCAATTGGAGTAGGTGATGAAACAATCCTAACTAGACAATAATACAGAAACCTATTATTCTGATATTAGTTGCATTTTTAAACTTTCCTGTGAATATGGTCTGGTGGTCTGGGATCATTCAACCTTTGGAGCCAAATAGAAGCATGGGAAAGGTGTCCAACTTCCCCCATTCCACACCTGCATGCAGAATCATTGTGGCACTGTGCTTTGTTCTCCAGTACATCAAGCACTCACATTTGTGGTTGCTTCTCCACCACATTTGTAATGGGTCTTTCAGCCCGCAAGAATGCTTGCCTGTACTATTGCTTTTCAAGTTGGCCTCATCTCTCCCTGAGAGCTTCTTTTCTACCAGCAGCTGACAGCAGGATCTCCCTACTGCCTCCATTAAAAAGTGTTCATTGCGAGAACACATGGACACAGGGAGGGGAACACCACATACCAATGCCTGTTGGGGAATGGGAGGGCAAGGGGAGAGATAGCATTAGGACAAATATCTAATGCATGTGGGGCTTAAAACCTAGATGACAGGTTGATGGGTGCAGCAAACCACCATGGCACATGTATACCTATGTAACAAACCTGCACGTTCTGCACATGTATCCCAGAACTTAGAGTATATATACATAAAAATAACTGCTCATTGCTAAGTTCTGGCACTTCAGTCCTCTAACTCCTGCCTTTCTTTCCAAAATGTGATTTGGGGCTGGTCTTTTCTCTGCCCATCACCTTCCCTTGTTCCTGAGTTTTGACTCTAATTAGACACTTTGGATGACTACAATATTAGTCTGTTCTCATGATGCTAATAAAGACATACCCAAGTCTGGGTTATTTATAAAGGAAAGAAGTTTAATTGACTCACAGTTCCACGTGGCTGGGGAGGCCTCACAATCATGGTTGAAGATGAATGAGCAGCAAAATTATATCTTACATAGCAGCAGGCAAGAGAGCATGCGCAAGGGGAACTCCCCGTTTTCAAACCATCAGGTCTCGTGAGACTTATTCCTTATCATGAGAACAGCATGGGAAAGACCCACCCTTATGATTCAATTACCTCCCACTAGCTCCCTCTCATGACATGTGGGAATTATGGGAGCTACAATTCAAGATGAGATTTGGGTGGGGACACAGTCAAACCATATCAGCTACCTTAGCTGCAATGAATATTTACTTGGCTTTCACTTCAACTTTTACCAACAGTGGTGGATGAGTAAGGGGTGGTGGTGGGCTGGGGCACAGATCAAACAGATAAGAGTCCAGTCTTAGGCTGTTGCTTTCCCGAGTCCATTGAAATAGACTTTTAATTGATTTTATGCTCTTCAAACTCTTCAAATTGCTTCAAAGCAATATAGATTGCCTTTCAAAAATATTTTTCAAAATGCAGATGTGATAATGTCCTCTGCTTAAAAATATTTTATGAATTTCTGTAACAACATATTTTCTTTACAAATTCTATTTCATATAATAATGGAAGGATAGGAATTATCTATCTATGACACATCTGCTTTTCTAAATAAAACCACTTTTCAAGTTAAGCTTCCTGGTTCTAAGTATTTATATTGAATAATCAAATAGATATACAGATTATTATAAACCCACTGCTAGTATTAACTATGCTAAGCATCTCATGATTTCTGTCTTGTACAACCTCTATTTATTGGGCAATCAATGTAAATAGAGCAGGACAAGAAAGAGGAAGGTCCTACAGTTTAGGAGGACTCCCTATTTTAACTCACTAAGACTTGGTTTTAACAAAAATCAAGTAAATTTGCACGTTCTAGCGTGACTTCTCTAGAAGAGGGTTTTTAATAGGGCCACTGAAGTTCATAGTAGTACTCCTGCAACATAGTACTTTCTGAAATATTCCAATTGTTTTTTCTATGTCTATTGTTGTTAATTTTCTCCTGTCAGAGTTTCAGCAGGTCTTGTCACTAAGTGTGAGATCTGCAGAGGGATTGGCTGGCTCTAGCACTTCCCCAGTGTGACTTTTCAGAAAAGTGGCAGCCATTTTTGGTTGTGACAGTTCTTCAATTATGTGACATGGCCTTGCCTAATATTTCAGATTCTCATACACAGACTGCACTGGCTATATTCTGTAATCTTAAGCATCAGTCCCCAAAAAGGACTCTATTGGCTCAGTTTATATTCCTTTGCACACCACCCTAATAAAGCAAGGTTGGTTTTTGTTCTCAAGCAATGTTTTAATTATATAGTTTGCATTTATAAGAGTAATTATGACTTAAGTTGATATGAATGATAATCATTGGTTTCATTTCCAAATTAATCTGTCATCTCTCAACTTCATTGATTAGAACATACTAACTTATGAAAAAGTCCCCATGATCATGACTTGATACTCAAACAAACTGCCTTGAAAAGACGACCATGCAGCCTAATGTGAATAGAATGATTTATCAGAATAGTCTATAATCTTGCTAAGCATGCAGCCAACTTGGAAAATCTTTTCTGCTTCCTATCTTGTGAAACAAAGGGTCAAAAATCTGTGTGGCCCTGAAGGATTTGGGAATCACAGTAAAATGACCCCAGTGGATGAATGAGATCATTTTACTGAATGAATAAAATGATGAGTAATACAAAATTGTCCTGTTAAGCTGCTTGTTACCTAGAGTCCCTGCTAAGCTGCTAGAAGTCAGCATGAGTCCTTAGCCACCAGTGCTAAAAAATACTGATGACCTAAATCATTTTGTGGAGTAAATCTATACATAATTATAGGAGATTATTTAGAAATTATAGTAATTTGATATCATGTTGATTTTCATAAACATTAAAAAATTAATATAAATATCTTGTGCTATATGTTTGTTTTCCTGGAATGTACTTGTTAAAAATTAAGCACTGACTCACAGAAACATCTGGGCAAGAGTGTGGATGACTCAAGACAAACTCATCACTGTTATTGAAACACAGAGAGCATGGCTTCCTGAAAATGAGTTGTGAACATTATATTCTCAAACAGTGGGCAGTGGTCTCAACTATTTCTCCACCCTCATGCATCTCAGCCCTCCCCACATGATTTGGATAGATGTTCAGCCTTCACTGGTGGAATATTGGCAATAGAATGAAAGCATGCTGCTTTTATCATAAGCTTTTTGCTTGCATTGTTTAATGACTTTACACAGTAGCAACCACAGAAACGTAATTTCTTTTTACAAATGATACTGATAAAGTTGTGAAATAGGAGAATCATGAATAACATGGAATACTAATTTTTTTGGTTATTGCTCACCATGGAAATTCAAGAAAAAAACACAGAGGCAGTTTGCCACTTTCATGTAAACTAATCCTAATGATTAACCTTGCTTTAGATTGAGTAAAGTACAGAACTGCATAAATATGTCTTTTTAAAATTCTTGCCTGAAGTGTGTTTCTAATTGTACGATACTCCTGTGCTTACGGTATTTAGACCACATGTTTAAATCAAAGAGTTTTTAGTAAGGGATTAGAGCACTTCTATTCCAAAGAGTGCTGGCTTTCTTCTTTCCTTTCTTTGTAAAGCTTGCCACTGCTTGACACAGGCTGAATCTTTGATGTACATATAAGGTTTGATTTTTACTTTAATGTTTTCGTTTATGATCTATTTTGTAGATTGAGGATGACATTCTGCGGTTGAAAAAAAGGGTGAAGTTATTTCCAGAAAGAAAAAAAACCTCTTTCACCCTGGAGCAGCCATTTGGAAATTATTTAATCACACTAAGAGGAACCTTGAACACATTAGGTTATTTTCAGACGATCTTTCCAGAGGTAAGCAGCCAAATTCTCACTAAGAATAAGTTCATCTAGCATTGAGATTGCGTCAGTATCAGAAACACAAAATACTATTGAGCCATGACAGTCTCTCTTAACCAATGATTTTAGAGAAATCTGGCTGGTTTTCCATGTGCCGCCTGGTGCTGGGCAGGTTGGCTGTTGCATGTTTGTAAGGTTCAGCTGTGTCCAGAGAGAAATATAAAATAAATTAATTTAGCACTGTCTCTGAATTCTAATAACAGTGTACTATTTGTTCCTTAAAAATGTGAAAAAAAAGTTCCAGAAAGTTAGACCCTTGGACAAGTTTGCTATTAAGAGTATAAAAAAACAAATTAACTTGGTCAGAATTTTAAAAACAGTGATTTATTTAAAAATGAAACACAAAGAAAATTGCAGCTGAATTTTGCACATGGTCAGGATTTATTAGCAAATAAAACGTTATGCATATATACTAATTATGGGAATCCTCCTGCATTTGCTGGGGACTTACTATGTACCCACTGTTGCAGTACTTTTGCGGGTATACTTTCCCTTCCATTTTGTATTGGGAGCTTGGTCTTGTTAGTGGGTCTGTATTCTTCTACTCTTTACCTTTCATTCCCTAGTTGGTTTACCTAAATGCTTGCTGGGATCTAAGGATGTTGAAGGAGCAGCATCTCTGTGGCCTGGGGCACACAGATTACAGGGTTAATACTTGATAACTTGTTTACATCTTGGATCTCAGGGTCAATTTTTCAAGTTTTTATGGACTATGACCAGCTGAACCAAAATACTGAGATCATTGGCATATTTAATAACAATAATTTTGTTTAAGAGAAAAGCTATGGATGGACTCTAGGGTTGTAACTTTAGTAGCAATTATTTTTATTTATCCTAATATATAAAGTTTGCAGTTCACTTATTCATTAAACATTGACTTATTAGGCCTATGTGCCAGATACTGTGTTGGACCATGGGGACACAAAAATGAGTCCTAATAGACGTCATTTTTGTCATCACAGAGCTCAATGTTGGGAGGTGGGAGAAGATAAACACACAGAGAAAGACATAACCAAATAACACACACACTAATACAAAATTGCATCTCTGATAAATACCTGAAGGAGTGATTCACGTGCTTTCAGAGTTCTAATTGCAGGATGTAGCAGACAGAGGAAAGGATGCTCTGAGGAAATGATTTCTGAGCTAAGATCCAAGGAATTATTCAGAGTTAAGTGTTAAAGATGTGGGATGAATCCAGGGAGAAGAACATGTGCAAAGGTCCCGTGGCATGAGAGACAGTGGCAAGAAGAAGGATTGAAAGAAGGCTGGAGTAAATAGCAAAGGCAGAGAGGTTGGAACAACATGACGCTGGGTTGTTAGGTGGAATCCAGATTGAGATCTTCATACTTTACATAAAAACATCTTTAAAATAATGGGTCTTAAAAATGGGAGGGCTTTAATTAGAGGTGGGAAGGTGACACAGTTAGATGTAATTTTTTTCATAATCACATTTGAGAGAGACCAGAGTGGATGCTGGTAGACCTGGAGCAATTTCACATAGTTGTCTGGTTGAAAGATATAGTAGGTTTTACATCTGGTTCCTTAAAAGGTCCACACTTCTTTAAGCACAAATGTGAAGTGAAATCGTTTTATTTTCTCCCCTTACTTCTTTCAAGTAAACCTTGTCAGATCTCATTTTCTCATCCCTTAGTGACATCTGAACAGATCCATACCGCTTGCACACGTTTAATCATTTAGTCCAGTTCACGTTGGGCCCATTCAAAACTTCAGTCTCATGTTCACATTGGAATACTTCTCTCTTCTCTCAACTGCATCCAGCTTTGCTAAAGAACTTCCAAAAATGACAAAGTGCTATGTGTGCTTCCGTACCTTCTCCCCATTCCACTAGCCATTTCTCCTTTCGTATGTTGAGAACTTGGAGAAGAGATGAAGGGAGAAGGAGTCAGATGCTTTTTTCTCTTAGTGGTGATGATGATGCCATCCTCTCTTGACCATCATTGTTTTTCTGGTGAATTCCAATGGGCTTCAAGTGTCCCCTTTGGGACAGCTCCCCAGATGCCACCGTCTTCCATGGAGCACGTGTGGGTTCTTCCATAGCACATGGGGGGCTCCTTGCCGCCTTGTTGCGCCACTGCCCTTGCTCCCATCTCTCATGTCCTACTTGTGCCTTCTTACTGCTGGCTCTTCCTTGCCCAGCAGTCATCATCCTACATAAGTTGCTGGCAAGATGACTCCCACCCAAGGAACTTCCACAGTGTCTGCTGGACCCGTGGGACACTTACTCATCCTTGCCCAAGCAAAGGTAGGAAATCAGGCTGTTTCTGGGCTGCCTCTCTAAATTGACATCTCTTTCTCAGTTCTTTCTTTTCTTCACTTAAATAGTCACAAGTGTATTGTGACTACTTAAGTATATGTAAACTATATAAACAGATGTACCAGAAAAAGAGAAGCCAATGAAAATCCATCTTCCAATCTCTATAAGAGATTTTCGTGGAGCCCACTTCACCTGCACTTATGGGAGTAGGGATGCTGTCAGTGGGGCTGATGGTGGATCACAAAGCTGCAGACCGCTGCTGTAATCATAACTTCCACTATTGCCCTTGAGTCCCTTCCTTCCTCACAGTCATCTTCTTATGTAGGCTGGAGGAAGATGGTGGGATGATAGCTGCAGGTTGTAGCTGGTTTGGATATTTAATAAATCCCAAGGATGTATCTGGTCCCCAAATGCCTTCTGGGGTGTTTAGTATGTGAAGTAACTTTTACTTTATATTCTCAACTCTGGCTTCTGCTTTGATCTAGTGTGGCAAAAAGCAACTTCTTCAGAATCCTAAATGGTTTGGAACTGTAATGACATTAAAGGACATGGAAACGCTGGGCTAGGCCAGAAAAGTACCTGATAAAACACATATTACAGCTGGGTGTGGTGACTCACGCCTGTAATCCCAGCACTTTGGGAGGCCTAGGCCTGTGGATCTCCTGAGGTCGGGAGTTCGAGACCAGCCTGACCAATATGGTGAAACCCCGTCTCTACTAAAAATACGACAATTAGCTGGGCGTGGTGGCACACGCCTGTAGTCCCAGCTACTTGGGAGGCTGAGACAGGAGAATTGCTTGATCCTGGGAAATAGAGGTTGCAGTGAGCTGAGCTTGTGCCACTGCACTCCAGTCTGGGCAACAGAGTGAGACTCTGTCTCAAAACAAACAAACAAACAAACAAAAAACCAAACCAAACCAAAACAAAACACATATTACATGGTGATCGATTGAATATCGAGGGTGAGGAAGAAGAAGGAAACAGGGTGACTCTTAAGTGTCTATGTTTTATACTCTACATAGCCAGTGGATGCTGGTCCAATGAAAAACACTGAAAGAGGCCCAAGGTTCCCTGTAATCCCATCCTGCCCCATGGGAAGAGGGAGCAGCAGGATGGCATGATGTGTGTTCAGTGTGGACATTTTGAGAAGATATTGAATAGACAAGACTGGAGCTCAGAGGAATTATTTGGTCTGAAGATCTGTGAGTTCCTTTTTATTGGTGATAACTGAAGCTATGAGTATGGATGGCATTACCAGAGATAGTTTTTAGTGAGAAGAGTACGGTGTATACACGCACATGAATGTGAATGTGTGTGTGTGTACACTGTGAATATAGACACTGTGTGTGCAGTGTCTGTGTGTGTGTACACTGTGAATATAGACACCTACAGACACGCACACAGAAATTAGATTAATTTTAAAGGTTTGTAGACTTACTGTCATTATGAGTAGTCACATACTCTAACTCTCTATTTCTATATGTCTATGAAATGTGATATGGTTTATCCTATAATCCTAAGAAACTAATTGGTGAGCCCACTTATTGCTTCTAGATCCAAAAAGTGTGTAACTTCCTTTGATAACAAACACAACTTAATTATTTTTGAATACAGCATTCAGACAGGAATGGAGGAGCAGGGAATAGAGACGAGTCCCTTACAATATATGGCTGGGTTATAAATCCATCTTTTCTGCGATTCTACACTCCGTATTTTGTGGGGAGGCATTCGCACCCACCTTAGGACGGAGGTCCCGATGGGAACAGCATTGTGCCAGGCTCTGGGTGTGGTTGCATCCAGGCACAATGATCCCTCTAGGAGGGAGGAGCCCCATGGCAGAGAGTGGCAAGCAGAGGCTGCAGCTGCAGCAGATAGGATTTTGAACAAGACTGTGGACTCTGTTGGTGAACTTGGAGTGGAAGATTCAGGGATTTTGATAGAAGTGTTTCAGAACTGAGAATGGTTTTGTTTTGTTTTGCCATTATTAGTACACTTTTTCCTCCTGAAATAATGATTTTAAAAATTAGGATGGGATCTCTAAAATCACCTATTAAAGCTGCAAGAAGAGATGTAACGATAAATAATAATGGCAGCAATGCACACGATTAACATTGTTCACATCTTCCCTCATACTAAGTGAAAGCTTCCCTTTTGGTGCTTGGAGAATTGAGGCTGAACCTGCCTCCCAGATGCCTCCCAGATGGCTGTGATTGTCACATGGCTCTGCACTGGTGAAATCTCCTGTGACAGCAGGTTAGAGACTCTGCCGTGCAGCTCCACCTGTGATCTATTCAGAGGCTGGAAGCTGTTCACACACTAAAATGTAAATCCAAAATGCTCCAAGCACAGTCAGGTAATGGGAACTTTACTTTGAAAACCTGGCCCATCCAGAGAATGTGTCCTGATGCATTATTAATAATCCTGTCTTACTTGGGGAAAGAAACATTTATCCTAATTTAATTGGTATTGTGCTATAGTCATTTGAGGCTGTAAGAAAGCAGTACGTTTTACTTAAGAGCACAGTTACATTTTAATTGGCATGTTTGGGGTGATTTTAGGACTTTTAGGACATGGCTAACTTTGCAATAAAAATAGCTATTTACTCTAGTGATTTTCACAGTTTTTCATGAAGAGAAGCTTTTGAAAGAGGTCAATTAAATATTTTACCTAAAATATCCCAACTTATGGAAGAGATTTATTGTTAAGCCTTTGAGCTTTTTAATTTAATTTAATTTAATTTATTTTTTTTTGTCTTTTACATTGTTAATAAAATAATTTGATTTGGGCATGTAATAGTCTCATTAAGAGCTGTTTATGCTCTGAAAATTAGTTTTATTATGTGGCTTCATTTTCCTGGCTCCTAATTTATTCATTCATGAGAAAGGCTCTGCTGTTACAAAGATCCTTAAATGTCCAGCGGGGAGATGTGGGGAAGACTGTGCCAGAGTCTCAGCGGGGTAGCTTCTCCTGTGTGACAGTTTTCCAGGTAGCTTTGGTTGCTTAGGTGGCCAAGAAAGTGTGAATTGCGAACGATCCTCCATTGTGTTTCAGGTTATGTTACCTAGAATAGAAATGGGGTTCCTCTGGCTTTATGCATATGCAAAGGCCAGGGGTGAAGAAAGTAGGCTACCTTTGCAGAAATATAAATAGCTTTGTATAGAGGGGTGTAGAGATAGGGAGAGAAAGAGAAAAGATTATTTTATGTAAAGCAACATATTCCACACTGCATTCTGTGAACTATGGCATCCCTCCGCAAGCGTGAAGATGTCTCCCAGGAAGTAAAGGTAGACACTCAACAGAGAACAACAGCCCAGCACATCAACACTAATGAAGCAGTTTTTTTTTTTTTAACCTCCATGTTTACATTTGAGAGCTATGACATAGCATCATTTAAAAATGCTGCTTGCATGAATTTGAAAATCTCTGCGTGTGAGACAAGTAGAAGGTTTGAGGATTTTGGTGAATCATCTTTCGGTGATTTTTTAAAAAGAAGAAATGGAATATTTTATTAAAGAAGAATCTAAAATATTAATTATTGATATTTGAGACGTTCTCTAAGGCAAATGGGTGCTGCATGTCACTCATACTGATTGGTCATGAACGAGTTGTAGGTGTCCAGAGACACTGATTCCTTCTCTTCTCACGAAAGGCCAGGTGGGGCCCACAGCAGCTCCAGCTGCCAATACTCTGGTTGGTTTCATTCTTATGCTGTATGAATATTGTCCTTTTCTCTGAATGTCATGATGGGAAATGGATGAGAAGCACTGTGCTAAGGTCCTTTTCTTGATTTTATCACCAGTGTGTTTCCCTACTGTCTGTGGAATTTTGATCTGCAGATGTCAATGTGTCTTCTACTAAAGAGAGATTGTATCCTCTCACACTACAAAAATTCAGTCAGCATTTTTGAAATATAAACACCATAGCAAACTGTTATGAAATATTTGATATTCAGTTATTTCTGTTTCATGAAGCCTTAGGGGAAAATAACATTATCATGTAATTACTGAGCAGACACGCTATGCCAGGCACCCTGATAATCTGTGAGACTGGTCTATTATTTGCCATTGGAAGACACACGAGTGTAATGAGCAGGTTAAAATTCTAGCACCACCATTCACCAGCTTCGGCAAGTGACTTAACATCTCTCTCCCTCAGTTTCCTAATCTATGTAACGAGGCTCATCATAGGATGTGCCTCATTAGTTAGTTGATCAAAATGAACAGCCCTATTACTTACCTGATAAAAGTAAGTCATCCTTGTGTAATGTTGTGAGGATTATTATGTATGTGGGGTTTAGAATAGTGCCAGTCATGTGGCAATTGCTATAAAAATATTAACTATTATATTTACTTTCAGAGATTCCCAAGGTAGGTGGCAGGCGTGGTCATCAAGGTGTCCCTGCCTGGGAAAGAATTCAAAGATTCAATGGGTATGTCTGAACTGATTCCCTGAATCTAAGATGCCTGTGGTGCAGGCTCCAGAGATGTTGTCTTAAGCAGACTGTTCCTGTGTGTTATCTCACTTCCCCTGATTTCTGAGCCTTTTATGATCCTATAATGGGGCTACTCTTCAGGTTTTGAGCAACCCAGTAGCCTTCCAATACATTGCTTTCTGTTTAATTTAGTCTGAGTTGGCCTCTGCTGTTTGTAAACAAAAACTCGGACTAGTACATCCCCATTTGGATATTTAAGAAGAAGAGGCTCAGAAGGATTACAAGTCTTACTCAAGTTCTTGAAACTGGTGAAGAATAAAGAAGGAATTCAGCATGCATTATCCCTACTGCAATACCGTGAGCTCCTTTTACTAGAATAAATCCTTGGAAATGCTTCCTTTAAAGTAATGGCTGAGTTTTGTTAAGTTTTCTGTGAAAAGATCAATCAATATTTTAATTTAGTGAATAATTAAGTAGGGTTCTTTGATATTTGAAAGAAGGTTTTGTTTTGTTTTGAGCAATGTGAGGCAACTACCACTGGAATGCTGAGACATTTACTGAAACTTCATTTTGTGACACTTTTGTTGGTAAATGCTCTGCCCAATATTATTATGATCTTGATGCCTCTGTCTCTTGTTCTGGAGTACCCTCTGTTGTACAAAGCTTAGTGTAAAATAAGTAAATTTTGAGATACATTATCATGTGTGCAATAAAGATTAAGTGATGAAGTGTGAATTACAGAATTTTACCATATTAATTTAGTTAATTGGTAAAAGCGAACTCTAACCTAAATAGTTAACATAGTTACTAGAGAAATTTTAGGATATAGTATGAATGGAAGTGAGCCCTAGAAAGACCCTTCAGAGAATGATGATGCTATGAATTTGAATTAACCAGGTTTCTGGCTGGGTGACATTTCCCTAATCTGAACTATCCTGTATATAACTACTAAGTTATGACATCAATTCATGAGCCTCAGGGGCTGTCACTGCAATCTCTTCAGAATTGTATGGTGTCTTGTGGAAATGATTTGGTCTATGGCAGTCTCATGCTGTGGTGTTTAGGTTTTGATGATTATGGGGTCACCAAAGTAGTTTAGGAAAAAAATGCTGAACCCAAACGATAAATCCGGGGTATAAGTAGGAATTGGAATTGGGTTATTAAACCAGAGATAGATCTTGAGACAAGTCCAGGTTGAATGTCGTTAAAATAAAGGAGGCCACAATCTATGTCAAGAAAGGATGACAAACATGGAGAATCAGAAACAGGAAGAATTGGGGAGATGAGTAGTGGACAGAGCCAAGAGAAGAGGCAGTGAGCCTTGTGTCTGGACTGTCTAAATGACTGCTGCCCAAGACAGTGATTCTCCACCTTGGGCCACACACAACTGCTCTGTGACGATACATGTGGATTTTGGCTGGGAGTTTCTGGGTAAATGGATCTGACCTTTTCATATCCTTAAGGACTGTGTAGTCAACCCAATGCTTGCACCAATGAAGAAACTAACTCAGTAAGTTATGGCTCATGACATCTAAACATTGGAAATCTAGCCACTAGTCAGAGAAAATAATTCTCTCTTCCACTAATCTCCTTTAATACTTTAATGTTACTATTTTCAATCAATTTGTTTACAAGATACAAATGAAATAAAACAGAAAGATTTTTCTTTTATTTATTTATTTTTTTTGAGACAGAGTCTCACTCTGTTGTCCAGGCTGGAGTGCAGTGGTGCCATCTTGGCTCACTGCAATTTCTACCTCCTGGGTTTGAGCGATTCTCCTGCCTTAGCCTCCCGAGTAGCTGGGATTGCAGGTGCATGCCATCAAGCCTGGCTAAGTTTTGTATTTTTAGTAGAGATGGGGTTTCACCATATTGGCCAGGTTAGTCTTGAACTCCTGACCTCAAGTGATCCACCCACCTCGGCCTCCCAAAGTGCTAGGATTACAGGCGTAAGCCACTGCACCCAGCCAGAAAGATTTATTAGAATAGAAAAACAATAGTCCCCTGTATAACTTCGACATTTCCAGTTCCATTTTCCAGAGAAAACTAATATGAATAATTCATGTATTTTTTTGTTCTGGTAATTTACTCTCTTCTATCATTTGATTTGCTGATTTGTCTATTTGCTTAGATTCAAAAGAATAGGATTTAGCTTACTGTATGCTCTCCCCTCCTCTTATTACACTTTTTGATAAGGCCCTTCTTTAGTTACTCTAAGTAACAGACTGTATTTCTTATTCCATCAGATTTAAGCAATATTTCTTATTCCATCAGATTTAAGCAATATCACTTGAGACCCTTGACCACCTTGAAGGATGATGCTACCAGTGACTCTACCATTGTCATTGCTTCTGCTTCTCCCACCTCTCCCACCTTATATCAACTCTGCCTTTACTTTCACATTCTCAGGATTACATTTGTACTAAATTCACAACCACAAGAAGTATTTCATCTGTGCTCATAGGCTGATTCCAAAAAAATTAAAACTATACTATTTAGTCTGTTCCATGTGTTCTCTTGGAGGTTTTTCTTTCTTTTATTTTTTAGGGCTATTGCTTTTCTTCATGTGCCTGGTGATCTTTAGTCGTTTGTTCATGTCTAAGATTCAGGACTTGGTTGAATTTGAAGGAAGCTAGTCTGGGTTGCTCTCCCAGTGTTGTGTGTGTAGGGTGTTTTCCTACTAGGTCTTAATGAATAGGAAATATGACTGTGATCTCTGTGTCTGGGAAAGGGCTTATCAATGGCAGGCTTCACTTGAGGATGAGCAGGAAAGGAGTTGGTTTTTGGACTGGGACCTCCAACCTACCAGAATGGGAAAGGTTTTCCTGGAGCTCCAGAAATCTTTCCATCAGCTCTTCATTTCCATAGTTATTTGGTAGATTTATTTGGAGTTCTCAGGAGTTTTCCAGGGTAAAACCTGGACTGCCTTGGGAGTGTGAAATGAAGGAGATTTCAAGCTTAAGTCACTAGTTCTGAAGGTTTCAATATCATGCTGCCTTTGTTCTCGTGTCGTCCTGTTTGCTTGCTACCTGTGTCTGGAGCCTCTCTGGACTCTGCCTTAAAGATAAAATCTCTCCATTGCTATCATATTCCTGTGCATATTTTTCAATGCTGTTTTAAATCTGTCAACAGGCTTTTACTCTGTTTCTGTCTTTCAGAAATGTGTTAAAAACCTCTTGTCTTAGGATGGACCATTCTCTCTGATGTAATAAGCTTGTCTATGTGTGATTATTTTATTGGGGTCATTGGAAGTAATGGAGACAAGCATCTACTCTAAAAGCATCTACTCTAAGTCTGCATTCTTGGTGAGACTTGCTCAAACTTCATCAGACTTGATCCGAAAACTAACAATGACTTTTTGACACCTCTTTGGAAGGATCTTACAAACTCTCCTGAAATTAAAAGTAAAAGAAATTAAGTTGCTATATTTATAATGCTTTGAAATATGCATGAAGCTACTTACATTTTTAATATTATTCATCAAGGACATAGAGCTAGATCCTAATCTGATAATAATTGAGGCATCAGTTTTCTCCGTCAAGTGAACCCCTGAAAGTTTCCTGGAAGATGACAGTAAGATAGACATCTAAATCTTATAGCAAATTCTGATATCTTCCATGGTGACCGAGGTTGTTTTTGTTTGCCTAATACCTGTTATCTAGAGTGACAAACGATAACTGAAAAAAACCTCAAGGCAACTTTTACTGGAAGTCTTTAAAACCCAGCTTCTTTTGTTTCATGTTTCTTTGCTGGTTGACTTTGAAATTTCAATATGCCTTAGAGAAGAGTCAGATGACCATGAATTGAGAATAGAGCTGAGGCATTTCAGTTTACATGGTGAGGATGAGAGACCCAGGCTTCATCAACAAAAGGATTAAAATAAGCATGAGATCAAAGATTTCTAACAAATGGAAATTAGGGAAGGACTCTTAGATGCAACACAAAATGGAAGCTTAGGAATGTAGCATTATTGAACAATCTAGCTGCAGATTTCATGTTTCCAGGCATGGGGTAGGTTTGGGTCAAAAACTAAAAATCATTCGTTAAGAGTTAGTTTGTTCATTTATGTATTTAATCATCCTTTTATTCATTCTACAAATATTTATTGAGCAGTTATTAAGCTCTTATAATGAGAATTCTGGGTATCCAGTGGGGAAAATGTAGACTTGGTTTCTATTCATTGAAAGATTAAGGTCTAATGTGGGCTGTAACAATTAAAGAGACAATAGTCTTTGCTAAAATCTAGCTGGAGCCAAAGCACATGAGGGTAAGTCAACAATTACTGCCATGACAGATGTGTTTTTGTATGCCGAGTATAGTTAAGTAATTTATTAGATTTTTTTTCAAATATAGATATTGGCATTAATAAAGTAAATACATTCGACAGTGTGGGCAGCCTTAACCATCAGCTGAAAATTACCTCGGTAACGTAGTATTCTCAGCAATATTCATTTACAAATGATGTGGGTTCCCAAAAGTTTGTAAAGAGAAGCTACAGGTATTTTCCGAAGCCTAATGGCACTGAGGGGTTTTGATGGACACTTGACCTTCCAGATGAGGAAATGAAAATGTAACCACTGGTTCACTCTGGCCAGATTCCAAAATCAATGTGTTGGGTTTTTTTTTTTTTCTTTTTTTTCTTTTTTAGATGGAGTTTCACTCTTGTTGCCCAGGCTGGAGTGCAATGGCGCAATTTTGGTTCACTGCAAGCTCCACCTCCCGGGTTCAAGCAATTCTCCTGCCTCAGCCTCCCGAGTAGCTGGGATTACAGGCATGTACTACCATGCCTGGCTAATTTTGTATTTTTAGTAGAGACGGGATTTCTCCATGTTGGTTAGGTGGTCTTGAACTCCCGACCTCAGGTGATCTACCCACCTTGGCCTCCCAAAGTGCTGGGATGCTGGATGTGAGCCACCGTGCCCACCATGTATTGGGTTTTGATTGATGATTGCATTCCCCTTGTCCTTGCTGGTCCTTACCTGAATGTGTGCAATTCTGAGATTTGATAGGGCAAGTGGAAGAGTTACAGTTGGATCTGGAAATGCTGTCTACCTTTAGGAATCAGGCTGAGAAAAAGTTCGATAGGAATGAACTGAGCATGCATTTAACAAGCTAAATCTACATCAAAGGGACAGAAAGGAGCCACTTGATAATAAAAATCTTGCTTTGATTGAAACTGGGCAAAAAGCCAAAGGTACCGGAAGGAGACTCTTAAACATACTGAATTGTTTTTGATCAAACACTCCATAAATCTACGGTAAAATGTGAAATTTTTCCAGTAAATTGTGAGGCTACATCAAAATGGTCCTCTTGCTGAGCTCCAGAGTTGAGCTCTTGTTCATAAAGTTCTTTTCTTTCTAATTAAATAACAGATATAGATACATGCATTAATTCAAAATAGATTTACTGAATATCAATCATGTACAAGAATTTCTTATCAGGAATTATGATGAGAAGTGACAGGTTTCTCCCTTCACACATTTCTTTGATTATAAAGAAGTAATTTAACAGATTTCACCAAAAATTCTTATTAAAACAATGAAGCATTCTTAAAGTATAACAGTACTCATTGGTAAAGCAACTTTATTTGGACATAATAAAATTAACAACCCACTATATTGTATTTCAGGCTATTTTATTCACCACTTTGTCAGTGTTTGGGAGTAACTGTTTAAGATTTGTTTCCTTTATTGTACTGTAAAATGCTGGAACAGGAACTATGATTATTTTTTTTTCAGGACTAGCCCATAATAGGGAATCAATAAAATGTTACCAAATGAAGCTGTCATACATTGGGATATATTGAGAAAACTAATTTGTATGACTTGATATCATCTTTATATATAATCATGGTTTGTGTCTAAGTGGGAGAGAATTGATAAGATTTAGAGAATTTTCATATGAATCTATCTAGCTCACAATCAGAGACATTAGAGATAAAATGATGAAAATCTAATAAGCCAAAATTTAGTGCAGATCCAGATAGTTAGTTGGTGTCCTAGAGGTATCACAGCCTATGAAGCAGAAAAAAACTTTCTCCTGGGGAGGCTGAGTGTCAGGTAGCCAGGCAATTCTCCACTGGAGACTGTGATAACCCTGATATCCATAGTCATCAAGCATTTAGGAGCTCCAAAGGCAGGCTTGGTGCAGGGCAGGGTTAGAGAAAAATTAGTTTTACCTACAAATGTGTCTGCTTTCTGCAGCCCAAGTTACAATATCCAAGAAAACATACAAAATAAAGTTCTAGTGTAGCTGATGTCAATTTAAAGGGAACATGGTGAAACAAATTGCCCTTGCAAGGGTTTCTAAGAAAAAAAATAATCTTTTGTATTGGATGGATACCAGAGCCAGTTAGCAACAACAGGTAACATTTGTTGATACCTGGTAACAAATGTGTGATACAGGTAACATTATTTGAAAATGGTGCTTACTAATTGCAAACACATTATTAAATAGTGTGCATGCATCATCTATTTCAATCCTCACAAACTCTGTACACTCTACATTCATTAGGTCCATTTTACGTCTAAGAAAACTGAAGATAAGACGACTCAAATTGACCAGGAAGGGGCAGAGGGAGGACCCAGATTCAGGCTACTTGGCTCCAAATCTCACAACCTTGAGCTCTGTGTAACTTTGCCTCATCTTGTAGAAGAATGAGCATAAGGGCGAAAGAACAGAAACATACCCTGGGGAATGAGCCTGGCAGGTACTGTACAATGAGAATCAGAGTGGAACAGCTTTGAAGGAAGAGCCTGTAAACCAGTAAAGAAGGTTAAGAATAGTGGTTTAGTTAGGGAGACTGCCGCTTGATGTTCATGTGGATACCTCATAGGTTGTAGGTACAAGGTAGCAGAGAAGGCACTTCTGCTTAGTAAGGAAGGTGAGGTGGTTTCATTATAATGCCAAATCCATTATTGTCCTAGGAAACTGATAATCCATTGCTGTGCCCAGAAAGGTGGTGTCCCTGTTGCTCTTCATTATATGATGCCAAATCAAATCTTTTTTTTCTTTCTATTTTATAAGTATGATACAAACAACACAGAGAGTTTGGGTTGAGGAAAGTTGGTATTGTTTGAAGATATTCAGTTTATTAATAGATTTAATAAATACCTATTTATTAAATAGATAGAGAGGTATGTAAACAAATATCTCTCATGTGCCAGACATTGATCTGGAGGCATAAAATATACTATCAAACAAATAGTCATATGTTTTTACATACTTGGACCAGACAATAAATAATGAATATAATACAGCCATAAACTGTATAGAATATTAGAAGGTATTGTGGAAAAATTAATCAGGGTACAGGTGGGCTTGGTATTGGAAGTGCATTGTTATTCTAACTAGTTTGGGCAGACTAGAACTCTCAGAGAAGGTGACACTTGAGCAATTATTTGAAGGAGGGGAATACATTGGTCTTGGGGGTATCTCAAGGAAGAGTGCTTCAGCAATAGGAACAGCCAATGGAAAGGTTTCAGATGTCCTATATGTTCTATATTTGCTCCACATACATGCTGTATGTGTTCCTGGGTAGAAGTGGTGGTGGTGTCCATGGAGGTTCTTCTCTGATTGCTTTTATTTTCTCAGTGAAATAATAAGCAGGATTGTCAGCTGAGAGTGAGGATGGTGGAAGAGGGAAAGGGGGTTTGAAGGAAGATGAGAGTGGGTGATAAGGTCCTCTATCAGTACGGGAGACAGAATGGATGTATTAGTCTACTAGGGCTGCCATAACAGAGTACCATACTGGTGCTTAAACAACAGAAATTTATTTTCTCACAGTCCGGGAGGCTGGAAGTGTGAGAGAGCTTAAGGCAAAGGTCTGTTCCAAGCCCCTCTCCTTCGTTTGTCAATGGCTGCCTTCTCCTTGAGTCTTCACGTTGTCTGTCCTCTGTACCCAACTGTGTTTACATTTCCTTTTATTCAAAGGACCTCAGTCATGTTTGATTAGGGCTCATTTTTATGATCTCATTTTAACTCAATTACCTCTTTAATAGACCTTGTCTCCAAAAACAGTGACATTTGAGGTACCAGGAGTTTGGACTCAATATATAAATTTTGGGAGGACACAATTCATTCCATAACAATGGACAATATGCAGCTAGAAGAGTCAGGACTTAAGAATTAGTGAGAAAGAACTTCACTAGGGGTGAGAACTGAGGGTTTATGTTTAATTTTTAAATAACCTCCACTCAGAAGCTCTAGATATAGCACTTTTAAATTTCTCACCAATATCTGAGAAGACACAGACAAATGTGAAAGCTCAAATGGCAACATAAAAATAAACAAAACAATAACTGACCTAACAATTAACAAGACATAGAGGACAAAAGAAAAAAAGACACACACACACAAAAAAAACATGGAACAAGCCTGGCAAAAGTGGATTCTGTGTATAAGGTTTATTTATTTATTTTTAACTCAGAGAAATGAAATAATGAATAGAAGAAAAGAATCAACCCCAGTGAAGCAAAACTGCACCAGATAAATTATCATTGGAGACTAGATACTGACCTTGGGATCCTGCACAGTAACCTGTTCTCTAGCTGTAAACCCAAGAACACAACTGAACTGTCACTCACATAAGATTAGCAGTGTCATGGGCAAATCACATAACAGATCTGTTGGCAAACGCTTCATCTCTATACGTTCTGCTTTATTGGAAAAAGAGAAAAGTAATAAAATCCTGTGAAGAAACAGTGCAGGACCAGGATAAGAAACATCTTCATGAAGACGCAGAGGGAGAAGGTGAATTTAAAAATTATTAGTAAAGCATTGACTAGAACACATTAGGTAGATAACAAAAAATCCCAGTAGAATGCAGCAATACATCATTCCAGTGAAACAGAATCGAAAAACCCTAAAGGGAGATATAGGATGTGATGACAAAAAATATATCTGAGACAAAGAAGGACAGCAAGTAAAATAGAATAATAATCCACCCTGGATTGGGTAACTGTCAGAATTAAAAAGTGAGAAATGGGAAGAGTTGTTTGGAGGATAACATTTAGAAGTTTTTTGAGAATGCGGAGGTAAATGACAGTAATAAGAAAATAAAAAAACTGATCTTATTGCTGAAAAAATATTAAAAATGAATGAGAGAAATAATAGTTAAAGCTATAACCAATTAAAACTACCTTGCATGTGCAAATTGAAAGGCTCATTAATAATGAGAACAGATTCACACTATGACATAGCCTGAGTCTGTACAAAGAAAGCAAAATTAAAAAATCAAATGACCAACCCCTTTCAGTATAACAAGCTCCTTATAAACAACCATGGAGAAAAAAACATCATCTACTAAAATGTTTGATGCAATCTAAAATGCCAAAAATATAGAGCATATTTTGCAAAATTATAATTTGATCTAATAATTGTATAATTAGCCAACTTGTCTTTTGTTTGTTAAGGGAGATAAAAATATATTCAGATATAGAAATGGTACATAAAAGTGCCACCTCTATGATATTCTTTTAAAAAATCACTTAATAACACCAGTTCACAGAAGTGAAATGGAAATCAGAAGTTGAATGACAGGCTGAGGAGATAAAAAAAGGAATAACATTAACTATAGTATATTGTGATTCAGTGGAATGATGAAGAATATTGAAATGCAATATTTTATTTTCTAAAATGTATAATTGACATATAATAATTCTGCACATTTACAGGAAACAAGATGATGTTTTCATACATGTATACATTATGTAATGACCAAGTCAGGATAATTAGCATATCCATCACTTTGAACATTTATCATTTCTTTGTGATGCAAATATTCAAAAATCTCTTTTCTAACTATTTTGAAATATACAGTATACATTATTGTTAACTCTAGCCATCCTACTATAGATGCAATAGACCACCAGAACTTATTTCTCCTAACTGTAGCTTTGTACCCATTGACCAAACTCTCACAAAACCTCTTTTCCCCATTCTCTGGTTATCATTATTCTACTCTCTACCTCTATGAAAACAACTCTGTATATTTCACTTATGAGTGAGATCATGCAATATTTCTCTTTCTGGAGATTGAAGATAATCTCCAGATTCATCCAAAAAGATTGCATTCTGTTTTTGTGGCCAAATAATACTCCTTTGTATATATCTACCACTTTTTTTTCCATTCATCTGTTGATGGATGTTTTGGTTTATTCCATATCTTGGCTATTGGAATAATGCTGCAATAAACATAGAGTGCAGATAACTTCTTTGACATACTGATTTCATTTGTTTTGGATATATACCCAGTAGGGGCATTGCTGGATCACATAGTAGTTCTATTTTTAATATTTTGAGCAACATTTATAATGTTTTCCATAATAACTATATTAATTTGCATTCCCACAAGCAGTGTGTAAAGGGTATAAAGGCTCCAACACTTGTTATCTTTTGATTTTTTGATAGCCATTGTTCTAATTGGATAGTGCCTAATCTCCTTGTAGTTTTGATTTGCATGTCCTTGATAATTACAGTCACTGAGCATTTTTAAACTTATCTGTTGGCTATTTGTCTTGTTTTGATAAATATCTATTTAGGTCTTTTGCCCATTTTAAAATTGGGTTACTTGCTTTGTTGTTGTTGAGTTGTTTCAATTCCTTGTAATTTTGGATATTGGTTGCAAATAAATTCTTTCATTTTGTAGGTTGTTTCTTTGCTCTGTTGATTGTTTCCTTTGCTGTGCAGAAGCTTTTTAGCTTGACACAGTCCCATTTGCCTGTATTTGCTTTTGTTGCTCATGCTTTGAGGTTTTATCCAAAAAATCCTTGCTTAAACCAGTTTCAGGGATCTTTTCTCCTATGTTTTCTTCTAGTAGCTTCACAGTTTCAGGTCTTATGTTTAAATTTTTAGTTGATATTGAGTAATTTTTTTATAGTGAGAGATAAGAGTCTAGTTTCATTCTTCTGTATGTGGATTTCTACTTTTCCCAGCACCATTTATTAAAGAGGCTGTTCTTTCTCCATGGTGTACTTAGCACCTTTGTTGAAAATCAATTGGCTGTAGTTGTGTGTGTTTATTTGTAGGCTTTCTATTCAGTATCATTTTGCTATGTCGCTGTTTTTATGCCAGTTCCATGCTGTTTTGGTTACTATAGCTTTGTGGTATGTTTTGAAGTCAGGTGGAGTGATGCCATCCAAAAACAAACAAACCCAAAATAAGTGGAAGGGAAAAAAATAATAAATATTGAAGCAAAAATAAATAAAATACAGACAAAAAACCCCTAAAAAACAAAAAAGTTGGTTTTTGGGAAGATAAACAAAATTGGCAAACTTTTAGCTAGACTGAAAAAAAAAAAGAGAAGACTCAAATAAATGAAGTCAGAGATGAAAAAGGAGTCTACTAATAACAATTAAATAAAAGTGCAATTGATATGTACCTATGCATAGAACTATTTGCTATAACTTGGGTACATTGTATGTTTCTAAAGAAACTAAAGAATCTACCAAACTCTAAAAAAAAAAAAAAAAGAAAAAAGAAAAAGAAAAGAAAAGAAAATGGAGTCTGGCACCACAAGATACAAAAGATCATTAGATACTATTATGAACAATTGTATACCAACAAATGGGAAATCCTAGAAGAAATGGACAAACTCCTGGGCATATACAATTTATTCAGACTGAATAATGAAGTAATACAAAATCTTAGTATACCAATAAGTAACAAAATTAAATCAGTGATTAAAAAGTCTTTCATCAAAGAAAATCCCAGGATCAGGTGGCTTCACAGCTAAATTCTACAAAACACTTAAAGTGGAACTTAAACCAATTCTTCTTAAATTATTGCAAAAAAATCAAAGTGGAGTAAATTCTTCCAAATTCATTCTATGAGGCCAGCATCGGCCTGACACCAAAACCAGAAAATACAACACCACAACAGAAAAAGACAACTATAGGACAATATTTCCAGTGAAAATATATGCAAAATTTCTTAACAAAATACTAGCAAATCGAATCCAACAGTATATAAAAAATTGTTCACCATGATCAAATGGATTTAATCCCAGGGATATGCGGATGGTTCAACATATGCAAATCAATAAACATGATACAATATATCAATACAATGAAGGACAAAAACCCTCTGATCATCTCAATGGAAGCAAAAACAACAAAAAAGGCATCTGATAACATTTAACATCACTTCCTGGTAAAAACTCTCGACAAAGTAAGTATAGAAGGCACATAATAAAGCACATACATAAACAATCCATAGCTATTTTCATACTACATGGGGGAAAGCTAAAAGCTTTCTTTCTAAGATCTGGAACAAGACAAGGATGCTCACTTTCACCACTTTCATTCAACATAGTACTGAAAGTTCCATCCAGAATAATCAGGCAAGAGAAAGAAAGGGCATCCAAATTAGTAAGGAGAAAGTCAAATTATCTCTGTTTGCAGACAACATGATCTAATATACAGAAAACCCCAAAGACTCTACCCCCACCCAAAATGAAACTAATAAATTTAATAAAGTTGTAGGATACAAAAATCAACATACAAAAATTAGTAGCATTTCTATATGCCAATATAGAGTTACCTGAAAAAGAAATCACAAAGCAATCCCTTTTACAACAAGTACAAAAAAAACACTAGAAATAAATTTAACCAAAGAGGCAAAAGATCTTTACATCAAGAACTATAAAACATTTATCAAATAAATTGAAGAAGACACACAAAAAATGGGAAGATATCCCCTGCTCATGGGATGAAATGGCCATTGTTAAAATATCCATACTAACCAAAGCAATCTATAAATTCAATGCATTCCCTATCAAAACACAAATGACATTTTTCACACCATTAGAAAAAAAAAGTTCCTAAAATCTGTGTGGAACCCCAAAAGACCCTGAACAGCTAAAGCAATCTTGAGCAAAAAGAACAAAATAAAAATATTTTCTAAATTAAATTAAGATATTTAAAACATATAACATTAACAGCCATTGCTGTATAATTGCTGATGTAATATTACATTAACAAAGACCAGTATGGGAATTAGAAAAACTCAAAAAACTTAAAGGCTAACACAGTAGAATAGAATGTATGTCTTCTGAAACACTGTGGATCCTATAAGTAAAATAAAACTTCTAAAAAGCCTATATAGCAAAGAAAACAAAAGAAGCAGCAAGACCCTGAAACAAGAAAACAGAAGCTAGAGCAGATATATGGGCTAAAACTGAGGTAGGAAAAAAAATATTTGTGTGTTCTGTTTGAGAGGAATGAGTTATTATAAGCAATAGCATTAAAAAGACACCCATTCTAAATATTTTGTGGCAATTTTTAAAATCACAAAGGTAAAGAAAAATATTCTAAAATCATATAAAATATTTCAGAAGGCTGTTTTAATTTAAAGATGGAGCTCTTTGGTAAGGTAAAAACAAAAATCTTATTTATTAAGAGTATCATAAAAAAGTACAAAATGATTTCCAAATAAAAGAATAGGCCAAGATTTATCAGGCAAATGAAAGGTTTACAATATTAGTGTTAGAGATTCAGAATTCCAGGTAAAAGTCATTTAATAGTTGGAAATCATTAAGTGGGGCAAAGAAAAATTAAAATAAATCAATGATAAAATTAAAAGGCAAAGGCAAATCTGGGAAATATTTGCAGTGTTTACTACAGTCAATAAGCTTTCAGCATTTTAAAAAAAGTCTTAAAGGCAACATAAATAGTTGAGGAAAAAAATAAAAGAAGTGGAAGGAGTAAGTAAGTGTGAAAATGTTTAACCCAATTAGAGATCAAAGAAATGCAAAATGAAGTGACAATCTGTTTTTCACCTACTAATATGACAAGTGTGGGTTTTTTGTTTTTTTGTTTTTTGTTTTTTTTTGGTCATTTTGTTTTTAAAGTAATAATGGCAACTTTGAGTTTGTAGGTAATTGAAAATTCTAATACATTGTTGACAGACCCATAAATTACCAGTCTTTTTCAAAGGGAGTTTAGTTACTTGTATCAAAAGCCTTAAAATATTCATTTCCTTTGATTCAGTAATTTCACTTCTCAGCATTTATTTTAGGGGAAAAATGCATGTATTCACTCAATAATATGTTGTAAGAGAGTTCATCATAGTTGTGTTTGTGCTACTAAAAAACGAAAACAGGTTTTTCTTTCCTATTATATTTTACTAAAGACAAATTTTAAAGTAGATTATGTTGTAACCACTTAGAGTTGTGTTTCTGAAATATATGTGATGACAGAGACAATCCCCATAGTTAAAAATGTTAAATAATAAAGAGCAGGTTAATAAATTTTCATTTCAAATTCTATTTTTAAAGTATCTTTATAGAAAAAAACCCAAAATATAAAAATAGAAGCAGATATTTAAGAATGCTAGAATTCTGAGTGATTTTTGTTTTACTTTTTATTTGGTGTATTTCCAAAATTAACTGTAATCGTAAATCAATGTTATAATAAAATATGATTTAAAAATACTTGCCCAGTGCTGAAAATAAAATAATGTGAATTTTTTCCTTACCTTGAATCATTTGACTATTTTTCAAACTCAAAAGTTATTTCTGATTCCTCAGGTGGAATTATCTTTTGTGTAAACTACAGTATCCTTTATGCATTTCTCTGAAGATACCTAAACTGTGGGGTTATTTGGACTCAGTTGATAATATATTTGTCTCTATCTTTAGGACTATGACTATATTAGTCTGTTCTCACACTGCTGTAAAGAACTACCTGAGACTGGGGGAATTTATAAAGAAAAGAGGTTTAATTGGGTCATGTTTCCACAGGCTGTACAGGAAGCATGGCAGCATCTGCTTCTGCGGGGGAAGAGGGGGGGCCTCAGGGAGCTTTTACTCGTGATGGAAGGCAAGGAGGGAGCAGGTGTCTTACGTGGCAGGAGCTGGAGGTGCCACAGGCTTTTAAACAACCAGATCTCACTCACTCACTATGATGAGAACAGCACCAGGAGATAGTACTAAACCATTCCTGAGAATTCTGCCCCCATCATCCAATCACCTCCCACCTAACTGCTTCTCCAACATTGAGGAGTACAGTGGGACATGAGATTTGGCTGGGGACACAGATCCAAACCATATCAGGGACTATAAGCCCCCTCAGTTTTAGGTATCCTATTCTATTAATATTTTAATACAAAATACCTCAACAATGGCCTGTTTCCCACATATGGATAATGCTTATTAAATATTGGCTGAATTGAATGAATTTATTCAACTTTGCTTATGGAGACAGAAACTTACAGGCAGAATAAACGGTTTATAAAATCAGTTAATAATACAAAGCACTTTGGATGTGGGTTTTCTAATGTTGTATTCTCCTAATTTACCAACTTAACCTATTTCCTGTTTACCCTGAGAAATGAGCTCTGGCAACAAGTTGCACTTTTCTGCCTTTCTTTCTTTCTTTCTTTCTTTTTTTCCTAAATGGGAAACAGATGAAATATTTATGTGTTCAGGTAATTTGGTCCCATCAAATTTTCTTATTTATCTTCTCTATTTCATAGATACGATATAGTTCTAAGTAACCTACATAAAAATCCTTTTACTTACTTACACATTTTCAGTAAATACTGGGCTTGAAAAAATGTATAATTTAAAAATCTCATAGTTACATAATTAAAAAGCCATCATGCTTGAATTGAAGACTGTTCTACTAAAAAGTACAGTGATTTCCCACAAATTGAAATGCCTAGAGTCAGTACAATTTACTAATTTTCATATATATTACTTTTCTCCTTTACACAAAGAAGTAATATTTTTTTCTTTCTTTGGAAATTTAAAAGAGGGAAAATAATCGGGTAGTGTGTATCAGGGAAACTAGCTGGATGACCTCACGGTATCATTGATGTGTAAGGGCACAAACGGCAAGTATGCCTCGGGAAGAGTGTAATAAATATGAACTGGAAAAAAGTTACCTGAAAGGATATCGCAGCTATAATTAGTGAATCCTCTGTATAAAGAGTCTTTTATATTTATCATTTTACTCCAGTCAATCAAGTGATATTTTTAAGGTCTCTTTGGTAGTGGTTTGTGATACATGGAGACTTAGAATTTAATTGGGTAGAGTAAACAAACAGAAAAAAAAATGATAAAACTATCTGAATGTATGATTATGTGGTTCATGCCTATTTTCCCAGTGTAATTATTAATAGCATTTATTTTTACTCATATATGTGTCAAGGATAATTTTTATGGTCACCTTAGTTAGTGTGATGGTTAATATTAAGTGTCAACTTGATTGGACTGAAGAATGCAAAGTACTGTTCCTGGGTGTGTCTGTGAGAGTGTTGCTAAAGGAGATTAACATTTGAGTCAGTGGAGTGGGAGAAGCAGACACACCCTCAGTATGTGTGGGCACCACCCAATCAACTGCCAGCATGGCTAGGACAAAGCAGGCAGAAGAAGGTGGGGAAACAGACTTGCTGAGGCTTCTGACTTTCATCTGTCTCCTCTGCTGAATGCTTCCTGTCCTTGAACATCAGACGCCAAAGTTTTCGACTTTTGGACTCTCGGACTTACTCCAGTGGCTCTCGGGCCTTCTGAAGGCTACACGGTTGGCTTCCCTATTTTTGAGGTTTTGGGACTTGGACTAAGCCACTACTGGCTTCCTTGCTCCTCACCTCGCAGATGGCCTGTTGTGGGACTTCGCCTTGTGAGCATATGAGTCAATTCTCCTTAATAAGCTCCCTTTCATATAGACATCTAGTCTATTGGTTCTGCCCCTCTAGAGAACCCTGACTGATAGGGTACATTTAAAAAAGACAAATGGTGGATAGATAAATGTAAAACTGAAGGACTTGAGACTGAGATTTTTCCACTATGGCCTTCACATGCCCGTCCCTGGCAGCTGTTCCAGCCTCTCTTGCATGTAACATAAACCCTAACTATTTCTCTTCACTCTTTTGATCAAATCCAGGCTACCCAAACAATGGCTGCTAATCCACATGAAAAATCCCTCTGGAAAGAAGAAGCATTTCCAGAAAGAGTTGAACTTTGACCAACCTCAAAACTTCCTAAAATATTCCACTCCCTTCTCCGATTTAGAGTGTTTCTACCCTCCTTCACAGTCTTGTCTTCTCCTGCCAGAGAGTTTTGAATAAAGTCCTGTGGGAATGGTGCTCTGGTGGATTTTCTTCTCCAAGCAGAAAATACTACAGGAACTCAGAGGTGAGGCGGGTGAGATTATTTTGAGCTTTTTTGATCAATGGAGATTGAGGGAGTGAGGAAATATTTGAATTTAGCTTAAATGAGTGAAGTATTTACAGATTAAACAATAGATTTTATATATTTAGAGTCTATTATTAGAGATAAGTTTTTACTCTGTGTTCCTACATATATCAAGGCTAAAAATATGTGTAAGACAAAATTAGAACCTGTAAAACTCCATGGGAAGGTAAGCATATGAAGATATGCACCAATTAAAATGTAAATAAAGCCAGGAACTGTCAGAGAGTACTTTAGTTTCTGCTATGTTTTTGAGTATTAATATGGATTTCTAAAACCCGCATACATTCTAATCCACAGAGTCTCAAAAATTTCACTGCAAAAGGAGCTTTTAAATGAAAAACCATTTACTTGGCATGGCAAAAGAGCCAGAGCTTTCAAAGAAATTTTTTTAAAACCCTTTGATTTATTATAATGTGACAAGCACATTATCACTAAAAACAAATATAAATGTGTTATTTAAGGTATGAATGCAGAAACAATATAATCATCAAAATATTTATGTTAAGTTCTGAGCTACTCATAACAGCCAGGTTAAACATGTGTTCATTCCCACAAATTTCAATTGCCCCTAAATGTGTTCTTTTGTCCTAGTCATTATGCGTTTCAGTGCTGAGTACTGTTCTTTTCAGATATGGAAGAAATAAAGTGGGACCTTTTTCTCTGTCTTTCAAGTGGGATTTGAGTGGAGTTACTCTGTGTTTACCTCGTCTACCCTTTGGGTATCTATGGTCTGAATGTTCATGGTCCTCAATGCAATAGTATTAAAGTGTGGGGCCTTAGGAGATACTTAGGTCATGATGGCAGAACCCTCATGAATGGGATTAGCGACCTTAGAGAAAAGGCCCAGAGAGCTGCCTCTTCCTTCTACCAAGTGAGAAGGCACCATCTCTGAACTAGAGAGTGAGCCTTCAACAGACATCAAATCTGCTGGTGTTTTGACTATAGCTCCCCAGGCTTTAGAACTGCAAGGAATAAATTTGTCATTTATAAATTACCTACTTTATGGTATTTTTGTTATAGGAGTCAGAATGGACTAAGGTAATATTTTAGATTAAAGGACCGAGGCTCTGCTTATGGACCAGTGGTGTGCTGGCAAATGTTTTCACAACAGGCTGTTTGAAAAAAAAGTAGGGAACTGATTTGTAGTGTTTGCCAATTTTCGTGCTATAAATACTACCACTGTGGCCATTTCTGACTACCAATGCAATGTCACCGAAATACAGCTGGAAAGAGATGTACTGAGGGACACCATTACAAATATTTTCATCGCACAGGCATGATAGACGTGAATAACTTCAAGGGCATAGGTCAAAGTAAATGTAGGAAATTAATTAGGACATGATAAGTTTTGCATATTTATTTCCTTTGCTTTAGTATTATTTATTTAATTAGAAGTTCATATAATTTAACTTTAAATAACCACTATGTTTAACAACCAGCTTGCAAAATGCCTGAAAATTTAACAACAGGCTTCCATAAACTGATAAAAGCATGCTCCAGAAAAGCACATGTTTTGTGTGTTTACTCCTTTGTTTTCGAAATATGGTCCTACAGACTGGCATTTCATCATCAACGCCACTTAGGAATTTGTTATAAATGCAGAATCTCAAGTTCCATGCCAGATATACCTAATCAGATTCTTCATTTTAATAATATGTTCAGATAATTTCTACTCAAATTACAGTTTTAGAAGTCCTGGAAATTTCACTCTAAGTCCATGCCAGGCTCAAGGATGGGACAGTTCTTGAGTAACTGAAAAGTGCACTGCTAACACAAGTTTTTAAATTTGGAGGGATATATTTTTAAAGGCTGTAACTGAAAACCTCAATCAGATTTTAAATCTTGAAAGCTAGGGGGAACATGGAATTGGGACACAGGTTAAAGTAGTGGTCTACATGTATAATCCACATGACTTTAGCTATAACCCGATTAAAAGTAAATACCCACTTAATTGTCACAGCCACAGGAAATGCCTAATGATATAGCAAAGAGTGTGTCACGGCACTATGTCTTCCATGATGAAAACATCTAATTTTAAGTTGGATGTCAACAATCACATTTTTCTTCCTAAAAATGAGTATTTAAAATTCTATTCATAATGAACAGAACTGCACATGAAAAAGAGAAACAATGGAAAAGACAAAAATGCAGAGATGGACTGAAAGTACTCCTGATTGTAGCATTCCAGAGACAGGCAAAATAGGAGTCCTGAATTTTGCAGAGGATTTTGGAGAAAGGTGTTCTTCTCTTTTTTCTCTCTCTCTCTTTTCTTTCTTTCTTTCTTTCTTTCTTTCTTTCTTTCTTTCTTTCTTTCTTTCTTTCTTTCTTTCTTTCTTTCTTTCTTTCTTTCTTTTCTTTTTCTTTCTTTCTTTTCTTTTCTTTTTTTTTCTTTCACTTTCTTTCTTTCTCTTTCTTTCTTTTTCTTTCTTTCTTTCTCTTTCCTTCCTTCATTCCCTCCTTCCCTCCTTCCTTTCTTTTCTTTCTTTCTTTCTTTCTTTCTTTCTTTCTTTCTTTCTTTCTTTCTTTCTTTCTTTCTTTCTTTCTTTCTTTCTTTCTTTCTTTCTTTCTTTCTTTCTTTCTTTCTTTTTCTTTCTTTCTTTCTTTCTTTCTTTCTTTCCTTCTTTCTTTCCTTCTTTCTTCCTTCCTTCCCTCCCTTCCTCCCTCCCTCCCTCCCTCCCTGCCTTCCTTCCTTCTCTCTTTCTTTTTCTTTCTTTCCTTCTCTTCTTCTCTTTTTTTTTGTTTTTTTGAGATGGAATCTCGCTCTTATCACCCAGACTAGAGTGCAGTGACATGATGGCTCACTGCAACCTCTACCTTCCCCGGGTTCAAGCAATTCTCCTGCCTCAGCCTCCCAAGAAGCTGGGATTACAGGCACCTGCCACCACACCTGGCTAATTTTTTTGTATTTTTAGAAGAGACAGGGTTTCACCATGTTGGCCAGGTTGGTCTCAAACTCCTGACCTCAGGTGATCTGCCCACCTTGGCCTCTCAAAATGCTGGGATTACAGGTGTGAACCACCGCGCCCGGCCTGAAAGCTGTTCTTCTTAACAATCTCAATAATCAGATGGATAACTTTAGGTGGAGATCAATCTGCCTCTTCCTGCACCCCCTCAGTGCTTGATTTTCGATGACCTCAGAACAGAGAGACCGTGATGACAGAGATGAAGTGTCTCTATGAGCAGAACAACAGAGGCTTTCCCTTAAAATAGGCTGCTGTGGCTACTGATTATTGCTGAGTACTCAGCCTCCCCAAAAGAGAGAGTAAGGCTGGATCCTCAATGTAGCACTGAAGCCTGGGGGATCCAGTCCCAGGCATGGTGGCTGAGAGGTTACACCAAACTGTTTCCATCACGGTGGGTGCACAGCCACCTTCACTGGATAAGGTGTGTATTCTGCATATAAATTTATCTTCCCTGACTGTGACATTTTCGCCAGTACCACTGTCCACAAACTCACAAAATACTCTATCTACAGTCATGAGATCCTGCTCAGCATTGCTTCTCATTCTTCTTCTTTTATTTTGAGACAAAGTTTCACTCTTGTTGTCCAGGCTGGAGTGCAGTGGCGCAATCTTGGCTCACTCCAGCCTCTGCCTCCTGGGTTCAAGCGATTCTCCTGCCTCAGCCTCCTGAGTAGCTGGGATTACAGGTGCCTGCCTCCACACCCGGCTAATTTTGTATTTTTAGTAGACACGGGATTTTACCATGTTGGCCAAGCTGGTCACCAGCTCCTGACCTCATGTGATCCGCCTCCTGCCTCGGCCTCCCAGAGTACTGGGATTACGGGCCTGAGCCACCACGCCACTGATCAAGGAACTCATTCATAGTGAAGGAAGTGCAGCAGTGTCTCATGCCCAGGGAATTCCCTGGTCTTCAGACATCCACTATCAACTGGTCTACTGGAAAGGTGGAATGGCTTCCTGAGGTCTCAGTGACAATGCTACTTAGAAGACTACACCTTGAGAGGAGGGGCTTTTATCTTACAGGACACAGTATATTCTTTGAATCAGCACTACGGGATGTTTTCTCCCCCATAGTCATAAGACCTGGGTCTGGGAATCAAGAAGTAGAAGCGGGGGTGGCTGTAATATCATCGATGTCGATATAGATATGTAGATACGGCAGATATAAAGGAGGAGACTATGCCAGTTATTAATGTATTGCCTCTCAACTCCCAACTCACCCTTGTTTGCCTTGCTTTGTGATGTTGCAATTAGATCCTGAAGATTGCAGGTGCCTGCGCCAGCTGGCTTGAGGTTAGGCTCTCTTGAGAAGACATTGGAGTGCTGGAAGAGGAGGGAGAACATTTTGCCTTTTTAAAAATCCAATGTTTTAGACAACGTATTGGTGGCAATAAGTAGTGGTAGAATGGGAAAGGAAATTCTGGCTTGATTGCAGACTCAAGTATTCGAATCAGGCTCTGGGATAACTGATTGGGTTGTAGAGATGAACAATTGTCTAGAATTGTGGTAGGAGTTTGGGGAGTCAGGGCGAGATTTTTTCTTGTTCCACATGACTCAAAAATTAAGGACTGACACAAATACACAAATATGGGTGTGGCCAACTTGCTGTTGTCTGTGCTAAAATTGTCTCAGAGTGACCAAATTAAACCTAAAGGACTAGACACGAAGAAGTCTCTGCAATCTGTCTCTTGTAACTGATGTTAAACCATAAATAAAGTCTATGCACTTATGTCTCTCTCTTGCAGTATTTCCAGAAAAAAGTTATTTGAGGAGTTGTTCCAAAGTGATATGAGAGTCATGGCCAATGCAGGCATTTACTTTTTGATTTGTGGATTCTAAATCTCTGTGGCTTCTGATTTGAATTTCTATCCTTCTAAATGATTCCCTCTAAATAAAGGAAGGCTTAGTGAAGAGGTATTTTGGTTGTAAAGCAGGATAAAACACTACAACTCTCAGCATAAAAGTCAATGCAAATAATATTAATCCCCATATCTGGCATATTTGGCAAGAGTTCACTGGGAATTAACATAGGTAGTTTTCAGACATCAAAAAAAGGGCCCTTGGATAGTTTTTTAAAAATACTTCAGCATAAGGAAAGCATAGTTATGGAGTTTGGCTAAAGACTAAAATAAGTTGGGCAAGTAAATATCTGGGCTACTTCCCCAAATTTGCTTGGTGTGGTCCATATAGCATCTGGATACTTTCTAGGGAAATTTCAGGGGACATTCCTTAACTGCTTTTGGTATTCCTTCATAAAGAGTTGAAGCTTAAGATGTCAGGAAATAAAGTAGTGAGTTAAAGTTGGTTTACCTAGATGGTATCTACCCAATTCATTTCTCTCTGGAGACTCAACTCTCTCACACACCACAGGTCACAGGTCAAGTCTTATCACTTAGTAGCCAGTTTAATGATATGTCACTTTGCTCCCTTGGCCAGAGACACTCGGACTAAGGTTGAATACTTGATCCAAATTGGGCATAGTCTATTTGGCAGTCAATTTGGATTGCTCAGTAAGAGACTGTAGTCTTTGCTTTGCTGGTCTCTATCTACAAAACCTTGAGATCATTTCAGAAATGTTTGTCACTATATAACAGTGTAAAAATGAGCAGAATTCCATGAAATCCATTCAAATACAATCAATTTATTTTAAATGGATTTCTTCAGGTAATTAATTAATTAAGTACAAAGAGGGTTACCAGAATTTTGTATACTTTCCTAGCGCCTTTATATTAAGTTGGTGCAAAAGTAACTGGTTTTGCCATTAAAAAGGGCAAAAAAATGCAGACTTTTATCATTCAGGGACTTCCAAAAACTTGTGCATTTCAGCTCCAGTCAAGTCGAAATGTCATCTCTTCTCTTCCCTGTGGTTGACCCAAACTTCATTGCAGGCCACATTGTTGTCTGCTATGCTCATCGTCCATCTGAGGTCTGCTTATTGAAACTTTCTCCATTGTCACCATCTCAGAATTGAATTTTTTTTTTTGCTGATGTTTTCCATTCTTCATTTAGCAAAAGTGTATTAAGTACCTGCTTTCTGCTGGAAGCTGGGTGTGGAACTGGCAAGTTGTAGTGACAAGAAAATCTTCTGTTCTCATTGAGCTCACATCATGGAGAATAGAAACATTAATAAAATATGTATTTATTTTTTCAAATTGAAAAACATAAACCCTATATATTTATAGTGGACAACAGGATGTTTTGAAGTAATTATACATTGGAGAATGGCTAAATTAAGCTAATTAACATATGCATTACTTCACGTATTTATTTTCGTGTGTATGGTGAGAACACTTAAAAGTCTACCCTCTTAGCAAATCTTGAAAATCAAGCATACAATACATTGTTATTAACTATGGCACCAAGAATCTAAATCAGTTTGTTTAACAAATTTAGTAAATACTTATTATTTCCTATGTATTCCTCACTGTTCTAGATGTTACTAATAAAGTGTGAAGAAAAATGATAAAATACCTGTTCTCAAGGAGGTTACCTTGTAGTTGATATAAAATTATAAACACTGATACAAATGTGAAGAAATATTACAGAGTTCAGTTATGAAATATGCCAGGGAGATATACATCTGAATGACAGTTTGAGAAACGATCTCCTGAGTTGTGATGTCTAAGCTGAGCCCTGAAAGCTAAAGAGTCAGCTAGGCAAAGAGGATGAGCAGTGGAAAATATTTCAAATAGGGAAAAAACATTAAGAATCTGAGCTAGTTACCAAAGAATCATGAGAAAAGTGCTGAAATATAGAAATTCAAAGGTAATTAAAAGTACTAGTAATTAGTCCTAAATCCCTGACCAATTAAAATTTGTTAAGTGACCATGGAGCTAGTTTCTCTTGAGACTATTTCCAATATCCAGTTTATGTTAAAAAACAAAACAAAACAAAACAATTGCTGTATTTGAAAATGAATATTCATTAGGGAATTCTTTTCAAGGATAGGAAATTATAGAAGATTAGATTTAGGATAAACTCAGTTATGTAGAAATATGTTAAAATTGGATTGCCAAGACACAAGCACAAATTCATCGACTAGTTTTGAACTTAGTGTACTTAAGATAGTTATTTGTGCACTATTGGCATATTTATTTATTTATTTTACAAAAGAAACTAGCAGCATTGAAAGATTTCTTTTTTCTATTGTTGGGCTTAAATGATTATTGCAGGTTAGGAAATCGGAAAGTTATATTCTAAGTCTGTAACTTTATTTTGTTGAATACATATTGATATGAATTTTCATGATGTAAACAATTATGAAGTGAAATAAATTTTCTAGTATTCTGATTATTCTTGAGGATAATACAAAATATAATAGTCTAATATAAAATATTCATAATGCTTTATAGGTATGGGATTTAATAGAATTAGCTAACGAGGATGGTAACAATTGTTAGATTAAAATGTGTTTGATTATCCTCTCTCTGTTTATGTATTCTAACTTCTTAGTTTTTCATATTACTTTTACTATAGTAATTTGTTCTTCCCTAATTACACAGGTTCATTTTTTTTCTTCTAAAAAAATCCAATGGCCTAGGATAAAACAAGGAATACTTACAATACAGATATAATCATTGATAGGGTGGAAAGTAAAATTTTCACCAAGGACAGTGTAGAAGATGACTTATTAACAAGGTTTCACATGCACTAAATGTCCTATCCACAGGTAGGTTTGTGACTTGGGTGCATTCAATCCTATTTCTTCACCTCGTTTTCCAGGATGGCCCAGGTGATTGTTGTCATTCAAACAAGTTCAGCCAAGGTTATTACTACATGTATAGATGTGGAGTGGGAAAGGGTCATTTTTTTTTTTTTTTTCTCTGTAGGTATCAGAAGCCTGGAGCTTCTCTTGACCATGTTTTTTTCTACTACATGAAGTGCGTCTGCCTAAGAATAAGGTAATCACAAAAGAAGGCAGAGCTGAGTTAGTGAAGAATGATATAGAGGCTGCAAGACTACATCTGAGCACTTGAAGCCAGAAGGGTTCAAAGTCAATTATGTCACTTTGGACTTGTCAATTCTGTAAGCCAACACAAATGTATGTATTATATGTTTGTGCTTTATCTAGTTTAGATTGGGCTTCTGATAATGAAAAGCAAGCTGAAGAGATGTGACAGGTGATATCCATCAAATTTTACAGAAACAGATAATTTATATATTATTTAAGATCCTTGGGGACATAGATGTCTTCCCAATCCAACTCGACAGCAAAACTGCTGTAGTTTTCTCCACACATACACCATATTACGGAGATATTTTGCTTATAAATATAGACAAAAATATTAAAAATATTAAATATGAGTAAATAAAGCCAAATACCACAAAATAATTAAATAGTGCTAATGAATTTTTTCAGGAATTCATCAATAAGAATCTTATTAACATAGTTTTTCATATTCATATCCAAGGGAGACTTTTTGATCATCTTGATCAATATCAAGTTATATAAAATGCAACTTCATTCTAGATTATAAAATAGAATGAAAATATTTTCATTTTATAAGAAATATCTTTAATAGCTAACTTTATATTACATTTTAAAAAATTAGAAACATCTACAATCTATTTTGGAACAAGATATTATTTTATAAGTTATAGCACACTGAATTAGACACAAAACCATAAGTAGTAGAAAACATGAGAATGGGTACTGTTATTTTCAGACCACGTCATTACATAGATGAAAAGTATAAAATGGCCAAATCAAATAATATTTGTTTGATTGAAAAAGAAATACATAAATGAAAAGAGTCATCATTAAATAGTTGAAAAGTAGAATAAAAAAGATACAGCATTCACAATGAAATCTACTTCATGAATTTCTCAGGAATAAGATTTAAAAAAAATTTTCTGCTAGGTTGACTATTTCTACCTTACATTAAACTCCTTTATGGAACTTTCATCCCTGAACACAGATCATGGTAGACTAATTTTACTAATGACTTATGTTGATGGCCTCCCTCTATTCCATTGTATTTTGCACTATAACTTAGCAGTCGCCTTCCATCCTGACTTGGCTCAGTCATGTGTCTTGCTTGGGCCAAGAAGAAGTTAGTCAGTATGATATAACGTAGACTTGAGGGATTCTTACACATTAGAACTTATCCTTTTGTATCCTTGCTCTCTTTCTTCTCTTTGGTTCCAACCAAAGCCATCCTAGGCTATTCTAGGGTCATCTGACCCCCGGTACATGAAAGAACTCACCCAAGATCCTAGAGTTTTCCACCCACTTTGAAGCTAGCTGTAGGTATGTGATTGAGCTCAGCAGTGAGCAGAAAGCACTCTGACTTTCAGGCTCCTAAGTATAAGACTGAATTCTCAGTGTTTGGGTCACTGGGCTTTGTGGTGTTTTCTTATGCAGCAAGGGTTAATTTAAACACAGATAAATAGATTAGAAAACACAAACCTTTGGGTCCTTAGAGGAAAAGAGTGATTCTTTAATACGTGATAACTGGGGAACGTTTTTGAAAATAAATTGGCATGCTAATCAATCAAGTTAGAAACACATCTCACATCTTAAGCCATACTGAACTTCAGAAGAATAAAAAACATTGTAAATAGAAAGAACATTCATTGTAAGCATGACCTTACATAGAAATTTTAATTAAAACTATTATATTTCATTAAGTAATGAAATAAAAAATCTTTTGCTTCATGAAATTCTCCTTAGGAAAAAACTTACCTGTGTTTTGGAGGACGCTCTGTGTAAAGCACTTTACCCACTAGACCTGAATATTCAGCCTGGCAAACACATTCCTAAGAATGAAGGAACTTGCCTTGCAGTAGTGTAGATAGCCTGAAAGATTACACAACACATGTTAATTGATTAGTTTTGGATGGTACAATTAAGATTTAATTTCTTTACATGGCTTTGTGCGTTTCTTGCTTTTTTTTCCTGTATTTTTTTCTTTCTATTTTTTCATAATCATGCAGTTCTAAATATTTTGTACAGTACATTGTCATTTTCTCCTTAACCCACAGGTTATTTGTGAGTGAATTCTTTTTTTAGTTTCTTAACTTATGTTTTTTTGATAGGAAGAGCTTATTGACTTGTAAGTTTTTTAGAATGGGTTAGAGAACAATATGTATGATAATAACTTTGGGCCTCATTGAGACATGTAGTTGACTTAAAGCACATTATTACTATTTCTTTTTTTGGAAAGAGAGGTTATATAGGAGACTAGATCTCTATTAGCTCAAACTTATTAATCACACTCCTCAAAACTTCCTTACCTTCTCTGTTTTTGTCTGCTTGGTCCAGGAGTTTCTGAGAGCCATGTGCCAATATATCCTGATAATGATTTTGGAGATGTCAAACTCCCATTAAAGTTTTATCTATTTTAGCTATGTTTTTAGGGACATATGGATAATTGTTATATAGTCAACTTTCTCAGAAACTATGCAACACGTCCTCCTCTTTCCTCAACTCTTCAATACCCACTTCCTTATTCTCAGCTAATAGCTTACTGAGAAAATAGAGACAACCAGAAGAGGCTTTCCACATTCTTTCTCCATCAAATCTGCCAAACTAGCTGCTACCTGATGTCCATATTGTCATGATGAGTGATTGCCCATCTCTTCAAGAGCATAGTCATCCTTCTAGAGAACACAAAGATTTGCCCCTGCAATTGTCTCTTTCTCTCATCATTAATTTCTTCTTATAGTTCTATTTTCTTTACAACCTTCCATCTCCTGTTATTCTTCACATAAATTGCCTTCATTCAAATGAAACCAGTATGGCAGCCCCTCCTTTCTTGACCACATTGTATGAGATATCATGGGATCTTCCTTGGATTAGCCTTTTGCTGATTCCAAGAGCTGGGGTAGTTTGGACAGGGGTGAAGAGTAAAAATGCATCTGGTTTTTCACTTTCAGTTATTCCATGGCAGCGATCTTTCCTAAAACACAAAAAGGTAAACATACTTTGTCAATACAGGAATTAATTTTGTTTCTGCTGAAGACTGCTGGTTTATGTGAGGGATGCACATTCTTTCTGCGAATATAACTTCCTTGCAAAAATGGTGTAGTTGACCCTGCTATGTAAATACACATTCTTTCTTGGCTTGATTTTTATTATAAAGGCTTATCATCTTAATTAACAAAGACACGACTGCCACGAAGGAAAGTTTTCTATTTCTATCTTAATAGAAGGATAGTCCCCATATGTATATGTGGGACTGGGAGCTGGGTGAAGAAAACGGGAGTTGAGGAATTTTCAGCTTACTTTGTCCTAACAGTAGGCTTATACATCTGTCTATTTCTAAAGGATTCAAGCTGCTTTTATAGTCTCACAGAAGCTGTTCTTCATCTCATCTGTTTTGAAGACCGTGGTCACTGTTGATTTCTCCTCTCTGACTGATTATAAAGCAATGGGAGACTCATTAATCTGATGAGTTTTTGGGGTTCACCCAGTTCTCCTAGAAGTCCTGGTTGGATATAATGATGGAATTTCAGGTCATGCAGAATTGGGTACAAAATTTTATTTCTCCACTTACTGTCTGTGTGATTCGAGCAAAGTTATTTAGTCTCTGTCTCTGTTTATAAAAACAGGAAAATCTCATGGCTTGTAGGAGCATGATATTCCATAGGGTTTTTGTTAGGGATTACATGAAATAACAGACATAAAGTGCCTAGCACGGTGCTTGTCATGTACCCTATAGATGTTTCATTTTCTCCTGCTGAGTGTCTGTAGAGAGAAGAGCTGGAGCCCTCCCCCCACAGAATTATGTTAAGACCCCATTCGGGGGACTTGAAAAACATCTTAGCTTTTTCTATTTTTATTGTCCCCACACCGCCCTTGATATTCACGTCCCCTTTCACAAGTGATACAGTCAAGCCACACTTTTGTACAGCATATATAAAGTCTGTAACTTTATCCCAGTCCTTAAGCTAGCGGGGTGGGAATTACACTGGACACCCCACTCAGCGCTTAGGGGATGTCTTTAAGACACTCACTTGAGTAGGACAACCTGCAAGACTGCACTAGGAGAGGAAGTTCTGTTTTGCATTTCCCTCAAGCAGACCCTGCCACGGTCTCATCTGTACATGATCTATATCCAAATTGTAACAGGGTACCTTTCCAGAAAATCCTTTTTTTCCCCTTTCCTTTAGAAAGGCTCATTTATCCCAAATTCCATCCCACATGCTTAGGCAACACTTGACTTGACTCGCAAGCCTGAAGAGACACTTGCACATAGTCATTGCATGTTCTCAGTTGACAGCTGGAGAGCCTCTCCTGCACAGCTGTTCCTTCTGTCACAGCCAATCCAGCTGGCAGGGGACAGCATGGCCCTTTCCTCCATCAAGTGCAGCACAGGGGCTGTCTTTCCTAGTTGCTTGCCCTACATAGGACTGCTTGTCTGCTAACCAGAGACAAAGGATAAAGTGATTTCACTCCATCTTAGACACAGAAAGGATTTTACAGAGAAAATGAAGACAGCCAATATTCTTTCATGTCTGCTTTGGAAGTAGTCACTAATTTCAGCAGTTAATATTAACAGGAATATCTTAACAGCTAGTAACCATTATTGGTTACAGCACAGAATATTGTTAGGGTTATAATTGCTTTTTTAGAGCAGAGGTGTGGGTTGACTTCCAGTCTTAAGAATTAGCAATATACTTTTCTGACAATATCTGCGACTCCCAACCCAACAGAGATTCCAATTATTAATAGTTATGGTGTGCTCATTTTCACTAGACTTCTGGCATGTGATAACACTTATATTTTATGCCTGTTTGGGAAAGGATATTAACACTTTTTAATTATTTTTGTTGTATTAGTTTTCTGTGGCTATTATAACAAGTTATCACAGGCTTGGTGGGTTAAAATAACAAAAATTTATTCTCTCACAGTTTTGGAGGCCAGAAGTCTGAAGTGAAGGTGTTGGCAGGGCCATGCCCCTTCCAGAGGCTTTAGAGGAGGATCCTTCCTTGTCTCTTCCAGTTTCTGGGGGCTGCTGGCATTCCTTGGCTTCTGGCCACGTCACTGGAATCTCTGTTTCCATTTTCACAATGCTTGTGTGTGTGTGAGAGAGATCCCCCTTTCTTTCCTATAAGAATGTGTGTAATAGCATTTAGGGATCTCCCAGGTAATCTAACACAGCATCTCAACATCTTTATGTTAACTGCATCTGCATAGTCCAAATTTCTAAATAAGGTGACATCATTTCCAGGTTTCAGGGATTAGGACTTAACATTTTGGAGACCACTGTTCAGTCAGTATACTTGGTAAGCAACACTGTCAATTGATGGTAAATATGATATGTATGATTTTAAATACGGTGGTATTTGAAGAAAAGGGATTTAAAAATTAATTTATTTACTTATTTTGGACACTTTTTAAATTTAATTTTTTCCTTGTCGCTGACACATAATAATTGTACATATTTATGGGGTACAAGGTAATGTTTCACTGCATATATACATAGGACAATTGTCAAATTATGATGGTTACCATACATAAATAAATTTAAAATATATCCTAAGGTAAATAGCAAAAATGTGTACAAGAGCAAGAGAAAAATAAATTTGTGAATGAGGTTGTGAGGAATGGCAAGGCGAACAGACAGAAGAGAAAGGAGAAGCCAAGAAACTGGCTTCTGAAAGCATTCGAATAATTCTCATTGCTAAGGAAACCACAATTTCCTGTCTCTATCTCAGCTCTGAACAGCTGCTTTACTTATAATTTGGCTTCACTGAAGGACTTTAATTGCTAGGTGAAGAAAAGCCAGAGTACCAAAGTTAGAATGGAAAGAAAAATTATGGTGATACAAAATGACAAAAAAACAAATTATTTAAGATAATTCGTAAAGCTGGTGCTTTTAAAAAGGAGGTTATTGCTCCTCTCTTTCTTCCTACAAGTACCCTAAGGATGGTGACAAAGTTATTGAAAGTGATTGCTTAAAAGCAGTGCTTTTAACCTTTCTACAGATGAAAAAACATGAGGTGATAATGTTAACTCATTTTCATCAGCTGGAACTGTCTGTATCAAATGAATATTTTGCTTCTTCACCCTCTTTCCCTTCTGTTAAGTATTTTATTAAAGGAAGTCAAAATGAATGGATTGCTGAGGAACCTCAAAGTGCCTCCATGAATGAGAAGAAAGCCTCAAAGTTTGCTAGCGCTAGCTCTACGGGAATGTAGTTTTATCTTGGGCTTTTTCATGTAGAGTTCTATCAAGAGAATCTTCTCTTCCATTCTCCTTTTTCATTTTCCTCTTTGATTGCACAGAAGAGACCAACAGCTTTCCTCCTCCTCCGCTGCTCCAACACCAGTGGGAAGTTTGAGCCTCTCTTTTCCATTCTATTTTTCTGCCAAAAATTATTTTTTCTATTTAAATAATTGTTACAAAATAGAGGGTAGTTATGGAAATTAATAATTGCAAGTTATTTAAGTATGTTTTTGTGCATAGATAATACCAAACAAAAATTCAGAATTACTTTATCTTTTACTTAGTGAAAATGCAGGATGCTCTGGCAGAAATAATCATCAAGTAATACTTTCAGCATCAACTTAAAAATGTCTCTAGATCAATAGCATCCAATAGAATCTATAATAAGAGAAATGCTCACATTCTGTGTTGCCCTATATGGTAGCTACAAGCTGCCAGTTGCGATTAAGCACTTGAAATGTGGCTGATGTGACTGAGAAAAGGAATTCTGAATTTCATTTAATTTTAGCACATTAAATTTAAATAGCCATGTGTAGCTAGTGGTTACTGTATTGGACTGTGAGGCTGTAGATGGCTTGCACTGGCATTATTTTCCTCATTCTTATTCCACAATATTTCTGGCTATGTTGCTGCTTTTCACCCAGTGAGGGTAAGCTACATCAAAAGATAGTTTTGCACTTAGAAAAAAAATGTTAAATCCTGAACAAACTCAAAATGCATTTGGAAAGAACACTAGGATAATTCTGTGCACATACTTGACTTGGTAGTAATTTAGGTGATACGTGGTGGGGAAAATGTTGTAACAATATTATAGACACAATGTTATCATTTTATTTCAGTTAATACCTGCCTACTCATATACAATTCATACATCCTGAAGATTAAAGTTGGCTTTTCAGTATCTCAAGTTTGTCCTTGACTGTGGGTTACCTAAATCGCAACCCTTAGGAAAAGGACAGATATAGGCTAAACACATAATCTTAAGTCATGCTCTTGCGTAAGAGGGTAGGATGGAAGTAAGTGCTAGAATATTTGGAAAATTACATGCCCTAGGAAAAACACGTCTCTATCTCATCATTTCAAGAGCTACTGAAATCTCATTCTGTTGCAAAATCTGCCCAGATCTGCTGGAAATCCAGACAAGAAGTGTGCCAATTTAACCTGTACTTGCCCTCAGCCCCCAGTCCCTATGTAGATATTCATCTGATTAGGAATCGTTCTCCTTCAAAGTTACTAAAAACTGCCTTTGATATTGAAATGTTATTGCCCTTCTGGTATTATGAAGAATAACAGTATAATACAAGAAGGGCAATAACATATGAATATGTTCTTTATAAGTAAAACAAACTGATATATCATAGACTGCAAACTTCTAGGGGGCAGGGATTTTGTCTTCCTCATTATTGAACTTCATTATCAACTTTAGCATCACAAAGGTTTACACACTAAAAAAAAATCCTTTCTGCTCTTGCTGCCGTATGAATGAATAGAGCTCCAAGCTGCAGCAGAAACATCATTTCTTCTTTTACAACTGATATCCATTCAATAATCGAGTCCAGCATGACTCGGAAAAATGTTAAATATTTTGGAAGTTGAGAGTGAGGAAAATAAAAGAAAGAATCTGGTGTACAGCAAGGAGCGCAGTTGCTTCTGGAAACTCGCAGAGCCTGGAAACGGGGTGTACTTTGCAGAGAGGTGAATGGGGAGAGGGGGACAACAGAGGAGAAAATGTGGCCCCTTCATGTTTTTCCTTTCAAATCATCTTGCTGTTAAGCAATAAAAAAAATCTAAATTTCCTAATCTGAGTTCAATGGCTTACCATGGTATATTCCTGCTTGGTTCATTTTCACTGTGTATTATAAAATGGACACTGCGTGTTGGTTATTTTAAATTGTGAATATGATGCTGGAGAGTGAAAAATAAGAACAACCGGCGTGCCTGGTTTTCCAAACCAAACAGAGCTCCTACCCCCTTTTTAATATCTGATAAGTCACTCCGGTGTCCCCTCGTCCCCATCCACTCTGTGATGGAATCCCTGTGTCTGACTATGGAAATCCTAAGATTTGAGGTGCCATATATCAGGATGCTTGAGCTTTGGCAATTAGCTGTTGGTTCCCACGTGTTGATTATTAAAAGAAGTGAAAATGAGTGTTAATTGCCACTCCATTTAAGAGTTCTAAAAATAACTAATGAAAGTCTTTTCCATAAAGAATATAATGAGATTACCAATTAATTTTATGAAAGCCCTACAGAGGCTGCCATATGATTCCTTGAACTGTTTTGTCCTGGTAATGAGGGTGATTTCTCTTTAAAACTCAGCATTTGTGTCAGAAAAAAAAAAAAAAAAGACAATATCCTGAGTTTATTTAAAAAGTAAAGAATGCTAATATCCAAGTGAATTAATAGAAATCCTGAAGAAAAGGTTCATTTCCAATTAGTACAGCAGAGAAAAGCCACAAAGTCCAATTAAACTCAGCTTTCGATTTTTCATTACCGCATATATGTATGTTTATGTAAATATCTGTGTGTGTGTGTGTGTGTGTGTGTATGTGTGTGTGTAATACTAGTTTTCTAGGGCTGCCGTAACCAAATACCACAGAGTGAGTGACTTAAAAAACAGAAATTTGTTTTCTCACAATTCTGGCAGCTGAAAGTTCCAGATAAAAGTGTTGACTGGGTTGGTTTCTGAAGCCTCTTGCCTTAGCTTGTAGATAGCTGTCTTCTCCCTTTGTTTCCAACATGGTCTTCTCTCTGTTCGTGTCTGTGTTCTAATCTCCTCCTGTTGTAATGACACCCAGTCACAATGGATTAGGATTCATCCTGAGGACCTCGTTTTAACTTAATCACCTTTATAAAGACCTTGTCTCCGAATATAGTCGCACTCTGAGGTCCTGGGGATTAAGACTTCAAGGTATACATTTTAGGGAGATGCAGTTCAGCCCATAACATAAAGATCCTCAAAACTCACTTATCTTGAATTCTTTTTGCTTCCTTAAGAACTTGCTTATTATTTTGTAAGGTGCAATATAAGTAAATGGGACAAAATTGTAAAAGGCATAAAGTACCTGGAGTCTCTTTCAAAGACCACCAGCACCCATCCGCAGAAGCCGCCACTGTTATCAGTCACTTATTTAATATTCCAAGAGATGTCTGTGTGTGTCCATGTATTATTAGGTAGAAACAAGCAGGATGCAGAGGAGTGTGCACAGTGTTTCTGTTTGTATTTTAAAAATAAAACACCGACAAGTATATATGTATCTGTGTTTATGTATATGTTGAATTAAGTTGCCGTGGTTTTATAATTTAAAACAATTTAAATGTTCAGCGCATTTGGAATTTACTTATGTTTAGGCATAGTTTGGACCCCACTGACGTGTATATTTCCAAGTATTTATCTCACTGTCTCGAAACTGCTTGAGTAATCTATCTTTCCTCCATCATTTGGGATTCTACCTTTATCATGTACTGAGTCCCTGTATGTGTTTGGTTCTTTTTATGAACTTTTTCTTCCAATTTGTGGAGAGACATTTGTCCCCTGCTATCCCCGATAGCTCTCTCTGCATGGCCTGACGGCACAGTAGCGGAGACCTGTGGCTTCTCTTCCTCCTGATAAGAAGGGTTCACTTGGTTTCAACTTTCCACAAGGTCTTCGGGTGCTTCTAGCACAATTGTGCAGCTTCTTTGGCCAGACAGCATCTACATTAACCTACAAGAATGAGAGCAGCAGGCTGGTAAGGTCTTACTGCCAGAGCACATTCCACGATAAAAGTGTGACTTGCCCAGCCCAAGTGTGTGTCTCCATGGGATTGGGAGAGATGGGAAACATCTGTGTTCTCTTCCTGTGGTTCCCACTCACACTCTGTGACGTTTGTAGCAATAGCCCCAGACCTTCTCCCGACACCGTTGATTTCAAATAAGATTAGGAATTTTGTAGCTTTATATTTGAGTATGTTCTAAAGTTAGTCTTCCCCTTATTATTCTATTTTTCAGATTTTCCTATTTTCACTTATTTTCTTCTATAGTTCCAAGAATGTTAACTTCTAAAATAGTCTCTCTTTATAGAGTAGATGTTTATTCTCTCTGTTTATGAGACAGCTGAAGGGTTTGAGACTGACTCTCACTACGAGAAAAATAAAAACAAGAGGCTGGGACTACCTCTGCTTGATAATGGAGTAAAGACGCCTGCGTGGAGAGACATTGACTCTTCTGTAGATAACAGTGCAGTGATATGGATGTCTGGGGACCAGATGTGACTCCTGTGAAAGGGAGATAGCAGGAAGTTATCTTGAAAGGAATCTCACTGAACAGCACTGCTTGGAGGGAAGATGTGACCCTAAGATGGGGTGGGTCGCCAGGGCTCCCCACCAGAGGAAGTGGTCATTAAGTTGACAGTCAGAGGCAAGGCACTGCCCTCACGAAGAGGATGTGCCTGCAATGAGGTTTTCTGTTTCCTCATTCCAAGTCCATTTGCAGCTCTTCACCCTCAGCGCCTATATGCTGTATTACTGTGCATTGCGAGAACCAGGGCAACAGTCTTAATTGCATTTGTAGAATTGCATTTAGGAGTTGGTGCCCTGTCAATTCGCTCTTACATGAGATATTCTCACACGTTCATAGATCATCCACTAGTGGAATCAGTTATCTGATGTTCCCTACTTTTACTCAAGATGCACACACCATCATTGACTGCCTTCTGTGAGTGTGGAGAGCTACAGACAGAAGGATCAGGAAAGCGGACAAAGGTCCTTTAGCAAACAAATACTGTCGTAATCTAGGCATTTGTAGGCCTTAAGTTGTAAAATTTGAAACGGTGGTAATTATGTTGTTCAAATATTTTTTATTTTTAAAACTTGACTGACTTATCAATTACTAAGACCCATGTTAAAAACTACACTATGATAGTGAATTTGTCAATTTAGCTTTGCATTTTTGCAATACAAATGACCAAATTGCCCAAAGATATAGAAAGTATACAGAAACTGATATTTTAGAAAAATTATTTCTACAAAGGAACAATAGCCAATTATGGCAGTGTTTTAAAAATTATTCTGAGGCTGGGCACAGTGGCTCTTTCCTGTAATCCCAGCACTTTGGGAGGCTGAGCCAGGCGGATCACCTGAAGTCAGGAGTTTGAGACCAGCCTGGCTAACATGGTGAAACCCTGTTTCTACTAAAAATACAAAAAATTAGCCGGGTGTGGTGGTGGGCACCTGTAATCCCAGCTACTCGGGAGGCTGAGGCAGGACAATCGTTTGAACCTGGGAGGCGGAGGTTGCAGTGAGCTGAGATCGCACCATTGCACTCCAGTTTGGACAACAAGAGCGAAACTCTATCTCAAAAAAAAAATTATTCTGGAAATGAAAAAAATAATGAACATTTAAAAATCTTTTTATGAAATTAGATAAGATTGATACCGAAGCATAAAGATAAGGTAATACAAACAAAAGAAAACACAGACAAAACTATAGTTCCATTTAATTATAAATATTAAGGTTAAAAAATTCTAAATTTAGCAAACAGTGCATCAACATATTAAAAGACGATTTCATCATAAATACATCCATTATAGAACTAATAAGATAGTTCAACATTAGGAAATAAATGAATAAAATTCATATTGACAGAAAAGATAGAAAAAACAGAGATAAGTTAACATTTACTAAAAAAGGAATGCATATGTACATGTTACTTCACAGTTTAATATGTTAGTTGTATACCTGTCTATTCTCTATCTAAATTTATATTTGCTTTGCGTTTTACTGAATGGACTAAACTCAAAGAGATACGCGTAGCAGATGTGTTTGTCTTTTTGCCCTCAAACATTTTCTGCCTGTTTCTCCCTTCACCATTTCTTTAATAGTATTTGAGGCCAATCCATCCACTTAGAGGTATTAAGGTTTCCAATCAGGTTCAAGCCCACATCTGATGGAAACCTTCTCCTTCTCTCTAGCTCAAGCCCCCACTATCATTAGTGAGCCTGCAGCAGAGAAGGGTGGGAGAAAGTTGGTTTATTCTTCTATTCTTCCTTGCTTTTCACTTCCACTTTCTCATCATTTCGATGCTTCCAAGTTTCTCTTTCTTCCTTGGTTACCAAATCCAGGGCATCCAAGTTGAGCTCTCCCAGGAACTCTTTTACCAGTTGACTTCGGTGCACTGGTGTGGAAATATACTTCCCAGCAGCTCCGCTTCCCAGCAGTTCTGCAAACATCAAGCCAGGGAGGGAGGGGCCAACTTCTCCTTCTTACCGAAAACTGCTATCTCTTGAAGCAGATCTCTTGGAGAACCCTCTTTTGGTGCTCACTGTGAGCAGGGGGCAGCATCTCTCCTCTTTTCTTCATTCATAGGCCAAAAACCTACTTCCAGCACAGGTTCTTTCTTCTAGATATACTCCAATCTTCTGCTGATATGGGCTGGATGGTGTGACAACTGGTTGCCATTGCTGGACAATCCCTGGAAAGATAGGAGTGACAACTTCATGATCACTCCCTAGAATGCAGAATTCCTACCTACTCCTCTGCTTTGAGGTTTAGATAAAATTTTAAGAACAAGAAATTTATCATTATACAACTTATTAGGTATGTAGAGTCCTGGGTTTTCTAGAGTTTAAATCCTCATCTGTGGGCTGTTTTCTAGTTTCTGAACAAAATTTGGGGCATGCAACTTCATAATTTTTTTGTCATTTAAAGATGGTTTTGGCATAGTTTCATAATTACATAAATTTTATAGTATCACAATTTCAGCCTTGTCTCATTCAAAGCTTCCCTCAGGCCCAGCACAGTGGCTCATGCCTATAATCTCAGCACTTTGGGAAGCCAAGGTGAAAGGATCGCCTGAGACCAAGAGTTATAGACCAGTCTGGGCGACGTGGTGAAAACTTGTCTCTATAAAAATTTTAAAAATTAGCTGGACGTGGTGGTGCATACCTGTAATCTCAGCTACTTGGGAGGTTGAGGTGGGAGGATTACCTGAACCTGGAGTGGTCAAGGCTGCAGGAAGCCATAATTGAGTCACTGCACTCCAGCCTGGGAGACAGAGTAAGACCCTGTCTCGAAAAAATAAAAATCAAAAGATAAAATAAAGCTTCCCTCGTCTACAGTGTGAACACATTTAGAACTCATACTTCCATGCTATGCAAAATGGTGGGAAGTCAGTCTTCCCCAGTTGCTGACCTCTCTCCTCACTTTGCTAAAGCAGGCTGCTTTAATCAAGATGGTAAGTACATACCATAAAAGGTAACAATCTTTGAGTGGCCTCTCATAAGAGGCAGTCTCCTGAGACAAGAGGACCCCCAGTGCTAAGATCATGTGGGACGGACTCTAGAGCCTGGAGCCTGAGGGCAAGTCCCAAGAGGACAGCTGGAGCATGTCCTGCTCACATTATGGACAAATGCATAAAACAGGGAAATCTCTGGAGAGATCTACAAAGACTGAAATTTAGTTTGAAATAATTAACACAATATTACTTTTAACTGCTATGTGTTATGAAGTTGAAGAATTAAAACTAATCATAACTCAAAAATAGTTTTGAAATTTAGAAACTATTTTGAACTAAATGATAGCAAAAATATATATCAAATCGTATGGGCACAGCTAAAGTAGTACTTACAAAAAAATTGTGGAGCTTCCTTTCCCTCCCCTTCCCTCTCCTCCCCTTCCCTCCCTTCCCCTGACCTCCCCTCCTCTCCTGTCCCCTTCCCTTCCCTTCCCTTCCCTTCCTTTCCTTTCCTTCCCTTCCCTTCCCTTCCCTTCCCTTCCCTTCCCTTCCCTTCCCTTCCCTTCCCTTCCCTTCCCTCCCCTCCCCTCCCCTCCCTCCCCCTTCCCTCCCCTCCCCTCCCCTCCCCTCCCCTTTACTTCCCTTCCCTTCCCTTCCCTTCCCTTTTTTGACAGGGTCTCACTCTGTCACCCAGGCTGGATTGGTGCAGTGGTGCGATCACAGCTCACTGCAGCCTCGACCTCCTGGGCTCAAGGGATCCTCTTGCCTCAGCCTCCTGAGCAGCTGGGACTACAGATGTGTGCCATCATACCCAGCAAAAACTTTTTAGTCTTAAATTCTTATTTTAGGAAAAGACTTCTTAAGGATAGAAGAATGCAAAAGAAATAATGATGATGAAGTCATAATTGAGAGGATCGAAAAGGCACAAGAATCTTTTAAAGAAAAATCTTTTCGACAAACTTTTGACAAAATTGATCAAGATAACAAGAAAACAGTCAGAAATACTTTGTTAAGAAATGATTAAGGGGGCACAATTTAGCTACAGTGCATATTAAAAAGAGAACGTAGAATATCATAATAATTTGGTTGGCTGAAATCTGAAAACTTAGGATAAGTGAACATATTTGTAGAAAAATTACTACCAAAACTGAATTTGGAATAAATAGGAAGTTGAATCATCTTATATCATTAAAGAAGCTAAATTATTAGTAACAATCTTTGCATTTACATAAACACATATTCATATGAATAAGACGAAAACAACACATGGCAAGGACGATTTTATAGATAAGTTACTCCAAACTGTCAAAGAATAGGTAATTATGATTTTAAAATCCAAACATTGTATGTTCTCACTCATAAGGAGGAGCTAAGTTAGGAGGATACAAAGGCATAAGAATGACACAATGGACTTTGGGAACTCAGGGGAAATGGTGAGGTGGGGTGAAGGATAAAAGACTCCACATTGAGTACAGTATACACTGCTTGGGTGATGGGTACACCAAAATCTCAGAAATCATCACTAAAGAACTTATTCATTTAATCAGACAATTCCTGTTCCCCAAAAACCTATTGAAATACAAAAAGAAAACTTGAAAAAAACAAAAACAAACCACCACGTTGTAAAAAAAAAAAAAAAAAAAAAAAAAAAAAAGTAGAAGTACAAATTGTGTGTCTCTCTTCCACATGCAAACAAAAGTGACATCACACTGGTACCCTTAAATCAGACATGATGGAATAATTATACCACAGAAATAGGCAAAGTTTATAAGTCAGAGTTTTGAAGACAGTCAGTTAATTATTTACCTCTATGCCATTGGGTGGGAGAACTTACCTTATTTTGGATTATATTCTAATCAAAACAATATGATGTTCACACAGAAATGAACAAGTATATAAATGGAACAGAATATAGGGACCAACAGTAGATATAAATATATATGAGAAATGAATGACAAGGTTGGTATTACAATTCAGTTGCAAAAGAATGGCTTATTAAGTAGATGATGTTAATGTAACTAGCAATTCTTCAACAAAATCAGAGATACACTCTCAGCTTACATTACATAGAAAATAAGTCCTAGTTAAACTAACCACTGATACAAAATGAAATGATAAATATTTTAAAAGAAAATTTGTGAGGTACTTGTTTATGATTTGATTGAAAGAGTAAAGAAATTAAGGAAGAAAAATTTTACCAACCCCTAATTTTAGAATGTGTATGGCAAAAGTCAGCTAAGAAATCTTAAAAAAAAGTAGAAAAAGTATTTGTAACAAACATTTATTATCCCTAGCATAAATTCTTCCTAGAAATGTATAATTAAAAAATGAAGGCCAGGGGCAGTGGCTCACCTTGTAATTCTACCACTTTGGGAGGTTGAGGCAGGAGGATCCCTTGAGGCCAGGGGTTCCAGACTAGCCTGGGCAACACAGCAAGATCCCATCTCTAAAAAATAAAACAAAACAGACAAACAAAAAACAATCCTAGAGTAAAAAGCAAACATAAATAGGCGTGACAAAAGAAAAACTACAAATACCTAATAAGATTATGAAGATGTACATAATTCTAATGTAGTCCGAGAAATGAAATGAAAGCAACTGTTCTATATTATTTTTACCATTCAACCAAAATAAAAGGAACACATAAGATCAAGGCCAGTGAGATGTAGGGAAACTAGCTTCTGCAAGTATTATAGCATTAAATTTCTCCAGCTTTTTTTAAAGAAAACATTTGGCAATAGTTACTAAAAGTAAGAAAACACAACAGCACACATGCATGTTTTTAGGAGGCAATTTTCTATGGGTCTCCCATATTTCTTTACTTCTTGAAAGCAGACACACTGATTGCCTTTGTTCTGAACTATATTTTCAAAAATACTCGTATCATGAAGAACCTTGGAAGACAGAGCTGGTATCTCCATCTGGAGCAAAAAGCAGGTGCGTTTACTGCTAATTATGAGAGACCCACGTTTCCTTTATTTTTTTTTTTCTTTCTTATTTATTTATTTATTTATTTATTTATTTATTTATTTATTTAGACAGCGTCTAGCTGTTACCCAGGCTGGAATGCAATGACGCAATCTCTGCTCACTGCAACTACCACCACCCGGTTCAAGCGATTCTCCTCTCTCAGCCTCCTGAGTAGCTGGGATTACAGGTATGCGCCACCACGCCTGGCTAATCTTTGTATTTTTAGTACAGACGGGGTTTCACCATGTTGATCAGGCTGGTCTCAAACTTTTGACCTCATGATCCGCCCACCTTGGCCTCCCAAAGTGCTGGGATTACAGGCATGAGCCACTGTGCCTGGTCACAAGTTTCTTAAGTTTAGTTTCCTGTGTTGTAACCAAACCCACTGTGAGTGCCTGGCCCTTTCTGCAGCACACTATGGGAATTGCAACTTGAGGAACTGGTGGAAATGCGATTGCTACGAGTAATAAGCCATTGTTTTTCTCTCACCCTTGAATCTCACGTCATCTGCCAACATTCATGAAATTGTCTCAGGCTACCTTGTTAGCTTGCAGGAAGGGAGAAAATCTGAATTTTCACAGTTCTTGACAGTTTTGGCCCAACAATCATGTTTTTTTAGAATCTATGCTATGGACATAAAAATAATAAGGCATACAAATATAATAAGAAGAAAAGGGGTCAAATCACTAGAAACAATCTGGACGTGCATCCATATTGAAATGAAACCATTTGTACTCTACTTATTAAATATTATGAAGCATAACAAATGAAGTTGAATTTATATCTTTTGAAATTTAGCGTAACTATTCACATAAGAAAAATTAATTGTAAAAACAAGTTGGGATCAATGTGTTTGATTCCATTTTTTGCAAATTAAAACAAAATGGAACTTATCTAAGTGTTTGAACACAGAAAGAGGTCTAGAATTTCTTATCCCTGATTTATTGAAGGGAAAGCCCTTTCTAAATTCTACCAGTGATTTTCTATGAATGTTTCAATTTTCTGGCTGGAAGCAGCTTGCCCTGGGAGTTCCAACTGGAAATCTCCAAGCCAAGACCATGTCCATAAGGCTGTTTGCATTAGGTGGAGCCAGGCTGAAGCTTTGTACCAGCTAAGACAATAGGTCTGGCATCTTTGTAAGAAATTTGGTGTCCAATTAAGAGTCAAATTCCTGGCGTTTCCAAGGAAGCTTAAAACATTTTCTCAGTTGAGTTAACTGGGATAACATTGCACGAATTTGGTTTTCTGCCTGGAACATCCAGGACCAAACCAGGCATTCCCCTAAACTGAAATTCCAACTTTAGTGTGGTCTTCACACACTCCCCTTTTATTTTCTGGTGGTGGCCCAAAACCATCCCTGCTCATACAGGGCCCAGATTTTCCCTTTCTTCAGAATTTAGGAAGACTTGGTGCAAATACATAAGCAGCTCAGATTGAGGCTGGTAATTTAAATCTGAAATCTAGCTGGGTACGACACCTTGGCTTTAAATCTTGGCTTCAAACCTTGGCTTTAACTCCCATTACCACCCTCAAATGTAACACTTTGAAATGCTGACCTGGGTAACTCAACCCCGCTGTTGAAAGGGAAATGTCCTGAAAAGCAAGAGTAATTTCAAAATCATACAATAATGGGAACACTTGGTCCTCAACAGGGCTTAAAAGCTCCCTGAATTTCCTTTTCTGTCCACCTGACTCACCCCAAAGCTGCTCCCATGCCCGCCATTCTCCAGGCCACAATTTTTCTGTAATCTTTGTGAATCTCACATTTTCCTCATACCCTTTAACCTTCCTCCAATTCTTTCTCACAAAAGCCAAAACACCAGGTCTAATAAGGAAGGTCCTCCATAAAGCAGAGGGGGTAGAAAAGAGACCCAAATGGGACAACTTAGAAGATCCTTTATGAGGGTAGGGCAAAGGAAGGCCAGGAGCACTTGTAAGTTAATGATTTTTATACTGACAAAGGGACAATTAAATATTCATCTTTTTAATATTAAACAGAGAGTATAATTACATGATCAATCTTAAAGTCTGTGGATTTCAAACCACTGGCAGATTCCTAGGTCATCCAAATATCTGTGTCTATTGCTCACCTAGACTACAGACAAAGCTTGTATATTCCTGAGTAAGAGAAACCATTTCTCTTAAGCCGCCAGCCATAGGTATTCATTACCCTCATTCCTCCATTAATACTTGTTTGATGAACAGATTCTGGAACTTCAGTTTCCATTGACACAAGGTAGCTATTGACAGAAGTGCTTAGAATAAAGTACTTTACATTCAATATAAAATCAGTAGATATAAAGGGGTAACCTTAGAAAACTCACAGAAGTGGTGCATTCTGGGTTTTTTTCTTCCATATATACTTTTTTGGGAAGAAAGATAAGTGAACTATTTTTGACTTCAGAAATAAACTCCAATTATCATAATCAGATGACCAAGTAATGGAAACTACTAAATCCCTTCTCAGTCCTGCAGTTTCACACTCAATAGGAGATTGCAAAGTGCTGAAACATTCATTAGAGTCAGTCAATGCACATCAATGAGGCTTCCACCCAAAGAAAGAGAACTCTGAAAGCAACCGGGTGTACGGTGAAGGGAGCCATGGATAATTCACAGAACTTTAATTTTGTTTGTAAACAAAAACTAGAAATGGGGTCATAGTAGTTTTCTACTTACAGAAAGATAAATCAACAGACGAGAATAGCAGGAAAACCAACAGAGTGGGTCTGGTGGAGACATCCTGTAACATAAAAGACAAAGGTTATAGCAGAGAAAGGATATCCTGTAGAAAACATTTAGAAGATGGCCTCTTTTTCTATTAACTAAATTCAGAAAAACATAAACTATCTGGAATGAGAAATAAAAGACAAGATAAAACAAAAAGATGAAAGAGGAGCTAAGAGGCGTATACAAAATTAACAGAAAAGCGAGTGAAGTGAAAAAGGTGTGTTTAAATGAATACACTTACAGAGTTTCCATATACACCTTGTTATGCACCGAATTATGTGACCCTAAAGTTCTTATGCTGAGGCTCTAACCTCAAATGCGACTGTATTTGGGGACAGTGTCTTGAAGGAGGTAATAAAGGCCTCCCCCATAGGGTGGATCCTAATCCAAAAGGCTGGTGTCCTTGTAAGAATAGGAAGAGATACCAGGAGTGAGCACACGCAAAGAGGCCACAGGAGGACACAGGGAGAAGGTGATGTCTACAAGCCAAGGAGAGAGTCTGCACCAGAAACCAACCCTGCCAGCAGTTTGATCTTGGACTTCAGCCTCCAGAACTGTGAGAAAATAAACGTCTGTTGTTTAAGTCCTCCAGCATTTTGATATGATATAACCCTAGTAGACTAATACACACCTCAAGCAGTGACAGGCAGAACTGAAACTGGAGAAAGTTAAAAGACTAATTTGGAGGCCAGTTGTGGTGGCTCACGCCCTGTAATCCCAGCATTTTGGGAGGCCCAGGCGGGCAGATCACCTGAGGTCAGGAGTTCAAGATCAGCCTGGCCAACATGGTGAAACCCCGTCTCTACTAAAAATACAAAAATTAGTTGGGCGTTGTGGTGCATGCCTGTAGTCCCAGCTACTTGGGAGGCTGAGACAGGAGAATCGCTTGAATCCAGGAGGTGGAGGTTGCAGTGAGCGGAGATCGCTCCAGTGCACTCCAGCCTGGGTGACAGAGCAAGACTCTGTCTAAAAAAAAAAAGAAAGAAAGAAAGACTATATGGAAGAATCATAACTTCAGAATCTTTTTCAGAATGAGGAGAAAAATAAAAACCAAGCAACAGAAGGGAGCAGGGAGATGTAAGACTTGGATGACAGAGAATAGGGATTCAATTTATAGATATTGGGTATATTTTTTGATAGGAAAAATATAGCAATAAAAATTTTAAAGGATTCATTTAAACCTCAAATATTACAAATAAAAATGGGTCCTTATAAGCAAGCATATTTAATTATAAGAGACCGATACTTCCATGTAGTATGACAGTATTATACAATTTCAAGATTAAGAAAAGAATCTTGTGGTTTCCAAAGTATGTGCCAAGATGTCTGGGGGTATTGCCATAAACTGACACAATGGGATGTTTGATGTTTTCAGTTATTGAGAGAAACAGAAGAATACAGGACATCTTTTGTATATGTGCAATTACTAGCTTAAGGTAGTTCATAATTTTGATTGTACTTCATTTCTTTCTATGATGTCACATTTTTGCGAAACTGGATCTTTGATGGGTGTTTTGATAAAAAAGCACATCCTATATGAAAATCGATGTGTAACAAGAAATGAGGCTGGAGGTGTCCAATCTGCTTTTGAGGTTTGAGAAGTTATGGCTGTGATGAGTAGGCACACATGCTTCATTAATATGTAATTGTGGTTATTGAATAGTTTAAGAGTAGTTATTAGGTAATACTACATTATTTAAGAGTGCCATGAACCAAGGAAGTTTGGGAACCTCCAATTAAGCAGAAGGGCATTTGAGCAGGAAAAAAAAGAGAATACAAAACTATTTATTATAAAAATAATAAAACTTAGCTTGTCTCAGTCTTATTCCACAAAAGTAAACCCCAGATGGCTAAAGAAGTTTTTATTAATATGTAGCCAAATTGATCTCATTCATTTTCAGTTTTTTTGGTGAGAGTATGTTCATGGTATACATTTTCTTAGTTCTGAATGTCTGCTATTGCCTTTTAGATAAAAAGACTTACTAAAAGATATGAACAGAAGAGGTATTTAAACTAAAAAAGAAATAAATCAAAATTACTAAGCTGTAGGTGAGATCATAATACAAACTTATCTAAGGCATTTATTTATATATATATGGTTTCAAATCCATTTAAAGGACAAATAGGCTATTTAGAAAGAAGACAAAACATTTAAAATACCTTTTTCTTTTGAGACAGGGCGGAGTGTAGTTTTAGGACTTCAGCTCACTGCAACCTCTGCTTCTGCCTCCTGGGCTTAAGCAATGGTCCTTCCACCTCAGCCTTCTGTGTAGCTGGGACTAGAGGCACATGCCATACACCACCATCCTGGGATAAATTGTGTAGTTTTTGTAGAGACGGGGTTTTGATATGTTGCCCAGGCTGGTCTCATACTGCTGAGCTCAAGTGATCCACTCCGCTTGGCCTCCCAAAGTGCTGGGATTACAGGCGTGAGTCACCGTGCCTAGACTTAAAATACATTTTAATAATAAAAATGTGCATCTACAACCCTACTTTTTCAGGTGATATATGCTAATATGATCAACACACATATTTTATCTGTTAAATTTCTATTAAAATCTCTTTTTTCATGCTTTCTTGAGAGAATACCATGTGCCAAGTACTTCTGAGGTATTGGACCAATTTCCTAATATGTAGAGATTACTTATGACATTTTATTTACTCTCTAGCTTATTTAGAGAATAAATGTTTAGAAGTTATGAAAGAGTAATTTTTAGTCCTGTTTATATATGATGATAAATTGAAAGGAAAAGAAACCAAGAGAATGTGATTTTATTTGATTTTTGAGATTTCAAAACATAATATGTAGGAAAATACATAGTAAAACACCTGACTTTCATACTTTTTTTTTTTTTTTTTTTTTTTTTTTTTGAGACGGAGTCTCGCTCTGTCGCCCAGGCTGGAGTGCAGTGGCCGGATCTCAGCTCACTGCAAGCTCCGCCTCCCGGGTTTACGCCATTCTCCTGCCTCAGCCTCCCGAGTAGCTGGGACTACAGGCGCCCACCACCTCGCCCAGCTAGTTTTTTTGTATTTTTAGTAGAGACGGGGTTTCACCATGTTAGCCAGGATGGTCTCGATCTCCTGACCTTATGATCCGCCCGTCTCGGCCTCCCAAAGTGCTGGGATTACAGGCTTGAGCCACCGCGCCCGGCCTGACTTTCATACTTTTTGCGTTGAGTTTAGTAATAGAAATTTATGAAATAAAAATATTAAGAAAAGTACAAGCAAAAATTAATATTCTTCCTAGCTAATTTAAAATGCTGGACATTTTTATAACATGCATTTTAATGATTTCATCAACAGCAAATTGTAACAAGTTAGGTATATGCACTTGGCCTGTATTTTTGTATTACTCACTTGTCAAACTATTTTTTTAGATTTCTAGGATATCATTGAGGTAGGAGAATGGGGTCTGGAGACAGGGAGCCTAAGGCCAAACTGCAGCTGACTTCTTGGAATTGGACTGAGAGGAAAACCCTACCTCTCCATGCCCAAGTGACAAGAGGTTAGAGGGCTTTCCCTCGAAAAAACCCCTTCCCCACATGACACAAATGGGAAATGCCTCTGATTGGTCTGGGCCAAGCCTTCACTTCAGCCTCTGATTGGTCATGGACCAAGCCTTTATTTGCATAGGGTGTAACCAGTTGGAGGCCTCTAAAAGGTACCTAAGGGTGTTACCAAATTATTTTAGTCTAACGAAAACCCTAAGGAACAGTGCAATCAGGGCCCTTGAGCTGCTTGCTGTAGCCCACTCCCAGTTTGTGGAGTGTCCTTTTGCTTCAATAAATCTGTGCTTTCCTTGCTTCACTCTTTGTTGCTGTGTTTGTGCATTTTGTTCAATTCTTCGTTCAACAAGCCAAGAACCTGGACAACTCGCAGCCAGGACTTTCCATCTGCTAACGTTATCTTTCAACCAAAAAAGTACCATGAGCTAAAATAAATTCGTCCTAAATATACAGATTTGTTTTAAACTCAACAACATGTCAAAAATTATCCCCAAAACCTATATAAGTAAAATATTAAGATAATAATAAAAATAGGGCTTTACTCAATTATTTTTTTGGAAACTGGCAGAAGTGAAATAATTTTGGCAAGTGTAGATTCTGTTTTCAGGTTTGAGACTAATGTGGTCTTGCTTATATTAGAAGAATGTTCATATCCTCCTCAGAGCCTTTCCCACCAATCCCTGATTGGTTTAAGAACAGTAGGAGTTTGCTTTTAGTAAGGTTTTGCAATGCACTGGGGACGAGAGCCCTTGATACTGCCCCTCTTAAACTGCAGGCATGAGTGCAGTTCTGGCCCCTACTACGTGGTTCTTCGACAAAGCAAGATCCCTGGGAATATACATCTCAAATTTTTTCCCAAAAGATGACAGGTAACTGAAGTTCAGTTTCATGACCAATGTCTTGCTAATGTTTTGAGATTTTATGGACAAAGACAAATTTATAGATGTATATGTATTTTGCTGCAAGTAAATGAACCACTTTTAAAAGAGTACTCCTTTGAGTTTTTTATAGTTCTGAAATACATACAAATAGTTAATATATTAATATTTTATATACCGGTGCTTTTCAAACTTTAAGGTGCCTAAGAATGACTTAAGGATTTGTTAAAATGTAGATTCTAGTTCAGAGATCTAGATTCTGCTGTTCCCGGGACTTTGAATAGCAAGGATGAGGACGATGACCAAATTGGAGTGTAACTGAAAAATGAAGACATGGAAATGAAGAGCGTTATTAACCAATATGAGAGTTTTAACTCTATTTTTGAAAGCTAAAGGAATTTGATCTGTCATGACCATATTTTTATTTTAGAGAAATAACTCTGGAAGTTGTTTGAGTATTTTAGAGAAATCACTCTGGAAGTTGTTTGAATTGGAGGGGAATTGGACTAGAGCCAGAGAAACTACCTAGTAGACAAAAATTAATCTAGTTACCCAGGTAGAGCCTGATTAAAGGCTGCTGGTCTAAGGACCACAGACAGCCAATCTATAGACGACACTAAACTTGACAAAAATACAGTGCCAGTTAAGCCAGACTTTCACTTATGGCCTTAGGTAACTGATGAAAAGTAAAATGATCCTGCTTCTTGCAACATAGGCTATACATTTGAGCACAAAATAGGACATCATGTCTTGTTTCTCCTAACGTACGCCTTGCTGAGGTAGAGGTAGAGGTGCATACTATCAGGGGCAACTTAGACCTTATATTTGACCACAAGACCAGCCAACTGAAGCCTCTTGAGGTTTGAAGTTTCTTTTTACCATCTGTTTCCTTCTAAACTGGAATAATGCAGGAGGTACTATGGTAACATGGAAGTGAACTGTACTTAACCATCTAAATATGAACCTTTAAATATACCTCCTGAGATGCGGCATAGTTTATGAAATTGATGTAGTGAAAAAAGCCATTTTTAGTATATCCAAGTAAAGTATCTAGATGCCTAGTAAATACTAGTGACTAATGTTATCCGGTAACGAATGAAGAAGACTTTGAAGTAAAACAGAATTCCAAATAAGTAAAAATGCAATGTTCTATCACTAAACATAATCAGTCCTTTATTTTGTACATAAATAATATGCTAGACATATTCTAGCTAGGTTCAGTATGCTGACAAAAATTGGAGGTTGAACCAACATTTAGAGAGTATTTGTTTGAAGAGGGTCTAAGTAATGACTTTGTATTTTCACTCATATGTATATAACTGTAGGTGTTTAATTTATAAGAAATTAAACAATAAAAGAAATCAGATAATGGAAAAGGGAAAGTGTTCCTTAAAACTCCCTTTATCTGGAGAGTCCTATCTAACACATATAAGTAGGGGTATCAAGGAAATACTTTTATTTGAATAGACATTTGTGAATTAACTCTGGATGTTTTTCTCTTCTTGGTGGTCTGATTCCTCCTCTTGCATTCTTTCCACTATTTTTAGTGCTAGTGAAGAATACAGTGGGGTGGGGTGTGTGTGTGTGTGTGTGTGTGTGTGTGCGTGCGCGCGCGCAAGTGAATGATTCTGAGGTAGGAGAAGATTTTGATGTATGGGAAGTTGCTGTCCCTCAGGAACAGAATGTAGACATCTTTCATGGGAAAAACAGAAGATTGAAGGAAATCCATACAGCTGATATTAAAGGGCTATACTTAGTTTCACATTTGGGGATTTGGGGCGAGATCACTTCGCCGTGTGCACTAGTGCAGCCATAGTAATTGAGAAGTGGTGATAGTGCATTCAGACAGAAAAAGAGCAGAAGTTGTGCTCCTCTGTGCATGTTCTTTCTAAGCTCCCATGTGGCCCAGAAGCCATTTAGGAATTCCCAGGGAGGTAGGGAAAGAAGATGAGTTTGGAAATTTCAGACCTATTATTGGGCTTCTGTAGAAAGGGGCGGTATGACCTTAGGACAGAAACAAAGGTTCAGGGCCTAGACAGAAGCCACACTGAGAATATGGCCAAGATCATGGTGGGCTGAGTCAGGAAGGGGACACTAGGCTCTGAGCTTACTGAAAAGAGCAGATCACTAGATTCACCAACTCCTGACTTCAGAAGTGGGTGTCAACAGGTGCCAGCAAGCAGGAAGGAAAATGCCATTGTGTTGCAAGGGCAAGCGGGGACTCAGAACATAGGACAGTATCTCGCACATGGCTCTAAGGGCCTTGCCCACTTCTGCCATGATTATGTATAAGCATTCCCATGTCCAGATACCATCTGGAGTTGGAGCTTAATATAAGGTTACTTATATTAAGAAAATGGTTACGTCTTAAAAGTAACCATGCCTTATATTCTTTTAAATAAATAAAGAATTGGTTATAATTTCTTGCGCTTTACTTGATTAAAAGCAAAACAAATGTTCCATTTTACCTTTCATTTTAAGCAGCTTTGGTTTTCTAACCTTTGAATTAAAAAAAGTTCAATTTAAATTCAAACTGCTCATTAGAGAAAGCTAAGAATGATCTTCTCTAGCACAGTAGTCAGTATATTAACATTATTATGCCTATTTTACATGGTAATGAAAAGTTATTGAGCTTGTGAAATAGGATATAATGACTAGGGATATTAAAATTGATCATATTTCTCAAAGTCATTAACAATTAGATTCTGGACAACACCACTGCCTTTAATTATTTTCCTTCTGTGCATGTTGGCTTGGGTAGTTTTTACATTATGGAGGGCATAAAATGTTTTAACATATTTCAGGAGAAAGTGGTTTGCTTGTACTTTGTGTCTTCCTCCATGTGTACAACTTTAATTTTGACATGAATATGGTCCAAAAGATACATGAGAAGGGTGGATAAATGACTTGCCTTTAGGGGTTTATAAAGCTACTCCTTAGTTCACTGGAAAAAAATCATTTGCTAAACGAACCCTTACTGCTCTGGGAGATGTTTGCTTGGCTCTTATGCAAGTTCAGCTGCTTAGTTCTTCTAGCATTAATTTGGTTTTGGCTATTTCTTCTCATCCCTTTTCATAGTCAAAATGCATAGTCAGACACTTAGAATCATGTGAAAGACAAACCAAACTACTTTTATTTTAAAGCGAATTTTCTGAGAGTAGTTTTCTTATCTGTGAAATAAGAGTTGCAACATAGAAAAATAATTTTTTAAAAAATGAATGAAGCAATTCTGATCACTTTAATCTCCTTGTTGTTTAAGATTAACATTCCCCTAAACACCCTGAAATGTAAAATAAATTTTAAATACATTGAGGGCACTCTCTATATTTCCTTAATTAGTATATTTTTGGAAAGAGTATGTTGTATACTGTTTTTGTTCAAAATCTTTTCCTCGGATAAATAACAGGGACATTGAATAGAAATAAAATGATGCAGAGGTTAAAAGGCTATTGTGAGATTTTTCTTCCTTTCAACAATTAATACATATGTTTTCACATTCAGTTGTGTTTGTTGCTTACAACAGAGAATTCCTTGAAAATCGCAGAAAGATCAGTACCTGTCACATGCAAAATATGGTACAAATTATGCCAGCTGCTTTTCTAGGCGCCAACACCAGACGGCGCTAAAACACTACAGTTAGTTGCCTGCCTGCCAGTCGAGGTGATGATGTTCACAGCTTGTTCTACGCACAACGCGTGTTCTGTACATATTGCTAAACTGAGGGATGGGCAGAGAAGGGCAAACTTGAACTATAGTTGATTTTAGCTCATGTTTAAATACAGGATATACTCTGTTTTCCTTCTCTACAGGAGAGGGAACTCTTCACAAGTGAGCTCAAGAATGCATTTAATTCCCCTTTGTCTCTTGTTCTTGATGGCAAAAATTAGTGGTTAGGTGTCTGAGATATAAGGAAAGAAATAACTGGCTATATCTGTCTAAATTAATTACTAGTAAGGAAAATTACGGAAGTGACAGGAAGTAAAGACCCTCAGGCAAAGGCTCAGGGATAATTTAGAAAGAACTAGAAGGGTGCATGCCTGGAGTGTAGTGAAGAAGCAAACTTCATTTTTGAAAACCTAGAAAAATATAAGAACTAGTTTTCTTCTTTTTCACTGACGCTATTGCCTTTCAAAACGATGAAATGGCAAATGGTAAATTTTGAGATTGCATGTTATAGTCAATGCAAAAGTTTTTAAGAAAAGCAGATATTCTTGCTGCTTCTTGAGTTAGAATATAGAATGAGAGATCACTGCTGTGTTATAGATAGAAAATGTGATGGAAAGCAGTTGCAAAGCTGGGCATAATTCCATAAAATTTTTCTTTTTTTTACAGATATATTTGCTAGTAAGGCAGCATACACACAACAGAGCACTTCAGTTTTAAATTATGTTAAAACATCTATGTAGTAGTCAGCAGTATCATAGATTTTTTGCTTCTGCCATTCAATGAGGCCCTGTCAGAGCTTGGTGATTACTGATTGTTGATGTTGATGGGCTATGCTGGGGCTCTCAGGGGAGCTGGGGTCTCTGTTCTCTGAAGTTTTCTAAAATTCTGAGATCATACGGTTTCATAACAATGAAAATCACTTGATAGCAGCAATGGAGTTGTCCTTATGAATACTGATTTGTTTAACTGGTAAGTTGTGAACACCTAGGAAGGAATTTGCTTCTTAATGGCCATATTATATTGGACATTCTCAGAAAAAGTGTTTTTAATGAATAAAATAAAAACAAAATCTCAAAATGTACTACAATTATATTTTCTGTTCATTAGGCAAAATAAGAGAAAAACCATAAATTGATGACTTTAAAGCTAAAAAATAGATTATTTATTCTTAAACAAGAAGTCATTTCTTCTTTAAGAAATATAATAACTGAGAACTTCAGAAGAAACCTACCCCTAAGGAATAATGTGAAGTAATAGGTATCTATGTCTTCTAAGTTTATTGCGTATGAATTTATTCACATCTATCACCATTTATACAAAAAAAAAAAAAACACTTAAAATTTCACAATCTCTCCTGTTCCTATGATTTATAACAGAAAAAAAATGAGGAAAACAATTAAGAATAGGAAAAATTACTGTTAATACAATACAATAAAATACAATACTTGCTTCTGCCAAATTTTGTAGAGAACATATGTGATGACAGCGCAGCAGTTACTTTTGTTAAGATTAAAGCAGTCCTGGCGCTGTGACTCATACCTGTAATCCCCACACTTTGGGAGGCTGAGGCAGGTAGATCACCTGACATCAGGAGTTCGAGACCAGCCTGGCTAACATGGTGAAACCCCGTCTCTACTCAAAATACAAAAATTAGCCGAGCGTGGTGGCAGGTGCCTGTAATCCCAGTTATTCGGGAGGCTGAGGCAGGAGAATTGCTTGAACCCGGGAGGCCGAGGTTGCAGTGAGTCGAGATCAGTGTAACTGCACTCCAGCCTGGGTGACAGAGAAAGACTGTCTCAGAAAAAAAAAAAAAAAAAAAAAAAAAATTAAAACAACACAATTATGATTTTGTGATTTGATAGTGAAGAGAGATTTTCAAATTTATTCCTGTTTTTTTCTGAAAATGAAAATGTATAACCACTTAACAATTTACCAATTTTCAGCAAATAATATTCAGTAAAACATTATACCATCACCGACAGGGAGAAGAAAAAGCATTTTTAATTTGTTTTTTGTTAATTGGCTTGTTTTTGGGGGACCAATTTCTTATGACAAGACTTTGAAAAGATCAAGATCTTCAAGATGGCTTCAACGAATAATGCAACAATACAAATTTGAAAAACAACAAACATTTGTGATGAAATGCGAAGAAACTGGACTTCCTGGCTGGGTGCAGTGGCTCACGTCTGTAATCCCAGCACTTTGGGAGGCTGAAGCGGGGGGATCACCTGAGGTCAGGAGTTCGAGACCAGCCTGACCAATATGGAGAACCCCATCTCTACTAAAAATACAAAAAATTAGCCAGGCGTTGTGGTGCATGCTTGTAATCCCAGCTACTAGGGAGGCTGAGGTAGGAGAATCACTTGAACCTGGGAGGCAGAGGTTGCAGTGAGCCGAGATAGCGCCATTACACTCCAGCCTGGGCAACAAGAGCAAAACTGCATCTCAAAATTTAAAAATGAAACAAAAAAACTCCACAAAAAACAAGAAAAGAAATGGGCCTGCCAGGTAGTCTGGAATTGTTCAGTCTGACATCCGATTTTTGTAACTCTGATAAGTCTGAAACAAATACATCTATTGATGAAAAGTTGACAATAAATAAAGCTAAAACTATCATCACATCTTCAATGATCTTTTATAAGAGATGATACAACTGCATTCCTTTTAACTTTAGTTAATTTAGTGAAGCCCTTCAGTGAGAGCTTGCACACAGAATCAAAAATGTTAGAACTATAACATCCCCAGAGCAGGGTCAGAATGAAGCCTACAGTTGGGATAGAGCACATGTTTTGCCTACCTGTTTAACACGGTTTTTTCTAAAAAATGGGGTCATGATATATACTACATAAGTTCATCTCAATCCATTATGGTTCCTTCCAGATACTTCCACAAGCAACTTAAAATTATAAAATGAGTACACATACTCATTTTACGATTATGAAAAGAGCACATGTACTCATCTTATGATTATAAAATAAGTACAGGTATTCATTTTTCATTTTATAATTTTAAGTTGCTTGTAGAAGTATCTGGAAGGCACTTCCAGTAGAAAGTAACAAGTCAGATTTTTGTAATTTACACAAATTAAGTAATATGCTGATAATAAGTCATATTTTGCATCTTTTACTTATCTATGTTAAAATGTACTTAATGTGTCCTTTATCAATTTTGATTAATTTGCAAACTTTAACATATTATATTCTAATTAAAATTCATTTAATTTAATATATTCTCCAGTTGTATTTTTTTTTTTTTTTTTTTTTGGTTAGCACACAACACTTAAAACCATTAATATTTAGGGTTTTGGTTAATTAATACTATCTTAATGATGAGTTATGAGTACTTATTAACAAGGAGAAAAAATAGTATCAGTCTTAGGATCTGAAGTCAGAAAAAATATAGTTAAAAAGGTTAAGATTTGTAATCTCTTTATTATTGGGTTTATCCCACAAGAAAATAATTTTGAATTTTCCTCTTTGGGAGGCCAAGGTGTGTGGATCACAAGTCCAGACACTGAAGACCAGCCTGGCCAACATAGTGAAACCCCATCTCTACTAAAAATACAAAATATATATATATATATATTAGCCGGGCATGGTGGCGGACTCCTGTAATCCCAGCTACTCCAGAGGCTAAGGCATGAGAATCGCTTGAACCTGGGAGGCGGAGGTTGCAGTGAGCTGAGATTGCGCCACTGCACTCCAGCCCAGGCCACAGTGCGAGACTCTGTCGCAAAAAAAAAGAAAATTCCTGCATTTGCTCTTGTTGTCTTATATTCTAATCACCACATAACGCTCCTGTTTTTTTTTTTTTTTTTTTTTTTTTAACACCAAAATCAGGTCACACGGATCCTCAGCACGAAACTCTCAAAAGGCTTCTCATTTCCATCAGAATAAAATCCAAAGTTCTCACAGTCACCTACAAGATATGGCGAGATCTCTGAGCACGCCCTGACAATAGCTTCTCCTTTCTTCCTCATTCTCTCCACTACACCAACACTGGTTTCCTTGCATGCTTCTATGTCCGGCACACTCCAGCCTCACGTCGCTGCTGGGGAGCTCCCCTTTTCTAAAACATGTCTTCCCCAGACATCCAGGCAGCTGATTACTTTGTGATCTTTGAGTCTTTGCTCAGACTTTCTCAGTGAGACCTTTCCTGATCATCTTACACAGGAAAGCTTCCTTCTGTATCCCCTCATCTGCTTTATTAATCTTTATAGAACTTACTTGTTTTCTTTGTCCTTTCCTTCTTCAGGTCATAGAACTTGTTGCCACCTGTATTTAACATGTTCACGTTTCATTGATTATCTCTTTCAGTAGCGTGTAAACTTCAAACATTTTTCCATATATTAAAGGTTATATCTTTAGTACCTAGAATAGTGCCAGAGACACAGTGAATACTGAAAACATATTTATTAAGCATGGGAAGCTCCTAATTCCTTGAAAAATCATTTTAGGTATTCTAGTTTCTTTGCCTTTCCATAGCAACATTTTAAATTATTGGGTGAATTGTGCTAATAATATTTTTGAGGAATCTTGTCTAAGATGTGAAATTTATGTGTGTCTACTTGTTTGTAATATCTCCTTCCTATTCTTCTGATGTCTCCGTGATCTGTAGTGATGCACCCTGTTTCATTCCAGGTATTGATCATTTGTGTCTTCTTTTCCTTTTTTTGCCGGACTTGCTAGAGAGTTGCCAATTTTATTGATCTTTTCAAAGAACCAGTTCTTTGTCACATTGATTTCGTTTGGATTTTCCCCACAGTGGGGGCTGCTCCTCATTACTATTAAATGGGGGAATGGATAGGAGTGGGTATTCCACCTTCGCATGTGGTCTCTGCTGACACGTGGTAGGGGTAGTCTAGTTACCACTGGACAATGGTTATAGCTCTTACTCTCCATGAGACCTCTTCTGATGCTACCCTAGCAAAGAGAAGCCTCAATATCCTCAGTGGGAATGGAAGTTTAGGCTTCCCACGTGGTCTGTAGTGATACAGTAGGGAGGGCCTTATCCCCGGCCGGCAGTGTAGAAAGTCCAGGTTCACTGCTTGGCTTTCCCTGGCACTGATCCGGCAAAGGTGTTGAGGCCTCTCTTCATAGCTTCTTAAGGGCAAACATCTCAGGTTTTTACATGGTCTTTGCCAGCATAGCGGGAAGGCACAGTTTTTTGTTATTGTCCAAAAGTTTTCTGTCTTGCTAGGCTGCCCTTTTTCTGGTCCTGTGGTTAGAGAAAGCAGAGATTTTTCCAGTGTGTTTTTTTCTTTGCACCTGTTGGTGTTTCCAGATCGCTCTTCATCAGCTCTACACCTGGGATGTATAAAGCTGAAAGAAAACCTGCAGCGCTCACAGCTCTGTCATCTCTTGGATCCTGAGATTTTTGTGCTGTCTATCTTTCTCTCTACATCTTTGAGAGTCTTCTTGTGTTTGCTTTAAATATAATGTCCAGTTGAATTTAGCTGTACTTAGCACGAGGAGTAGTTGTACTATATAATTGCACTTAGCAGGAGGAGTAGAAGAAAATGTGTTTGTTCCGTGTTTCCCAAAGCACAAATCTGTCTCAACCACACATTTGTAACTGCTTTATTAGGGGAATTTGATGGTCTTATAGCTCTACCTGACTGCTTCTGTGCCCCAGCAAAATTGCTGAGAGGTGAAATATGTCTTGTGTTTTATCAAAACAATCAAACCAACGAAAGCATGAAGAAACACAAATTCTTTTCCTGAAATTACCTCTCTTCATTTTCCCTGAACATGTAATTTTTAAGGGCACATCTCTTTTCAGAATGTCAAGTTTGTTTACTGAAAGAATTTTGTGCCTTTGTGTCTAGAGGCTGTGACTTCTCTCAAATCATGAATTTTGTTACAACTATTCTAGCCTAAATTAACCAGTCAGGATGTATAACCATACTGTAATACAACGGTTGTAAATTGGCGCCCATTTTGCCTCTGAGGGGGCGTTTAGCAATGCCTGGAGAAATTTTTGTTTTTCACAACTCAGAGAGTGCTACTAGCATCTGTTGGGCAAAGGCCAGGGATGCTGAAAACATCCCAAATGCACAGTACGTACTCGAACAATGACAAATTATCCTGTCTGGATAGTCAATAGTGCTAAGATCAACAAACCCTGCTGTAAGAGGGTGTGTAACCCTTACTAGAGACACCAGCACCATTCTGCAAATAGTAGATGGAAAATGCTCTCTGAGAGGGCTACCTTAGGAGAGAGTGTAGCTTTCAATTTATAAGAGAGAATCAGTAGAGAAACTTTAGTGTAAGACAGTCGGAATTGAAAACATGATTCTATGAGAGAAAGTGATAGCCTAATCTCACAGATAGTAATAGGCACAGCCAGTGAGGTTGTGTAGCAAAGAGGATTCTCCCACACTGCTAGTGAGAATGTAAATTTGTACAAACTCTGAAAAGTTGCCAGAGAGTATCTAGTAAAGTTAACAATGCACTTATTCTATGACCGAGAATTCAAGGCTTAAGAATAGAGCCTAGAAATCCTTGCACATTGGTACCAGGAGACTCATAAATAATTTACAAAGCAGCATTTTTCAAAATAGTTAAAAATTGGGAAGAACAAAATTTTCCTCCACAGTAGAATATATGCTAAATTATGGTCCATTCATACATGTGAGTACTATAAAAAGATGAAAATAAATGAATTACAGTTACATGTATCAACACAGAAATTTTCAAAAACCTCAGCAAGTGAGATAAACCAGTATTCAAAAAAATACGTACAGTATGATTCTATTTATAAGAAGTTCAGGCCGGGTGTGGTGGCTCATGCCTGTAATCCCAACACTTTGGGAGACCAAGGCAGGTGAATCACCTCACCTGAGGTCAGGAGCTCAAGACCAGTCCAGCCAACATGATGAAACCCCGTTTCTACTAAAAATACAAAAATTAGCTGGGCATGGTGGTATGCAACTGTAATCCCAGCTACTCGGGAGGCTGAAGGAGGAGAATCACTTGAGCCTGGGAAGTGGAGGTTGCAGATTGCGCCATTGCACTCCAGCCTGGGAGACAAGAGCAAAACGCCATCTAAAATAAATACATAAATAAATAAATAAAGTTCAAACACTAAAACATACTGTGTAGCAGTAAGGACAGATTTGTTAAAAATTTTAAAAAGTCAAATAAATAATTGTCTCATGTCAGGATAGTAGTTTTCTAGGAGTTAAGGAGAGGGATGTGATAAGGAGAGAGGCATAGGTCTTTTGTGTGTGGTATGCGCAATGTTTGTTTCTTACTCTGCATGTTAGTTATAAGATTAACTATTATTTTACTGAGCACAAGCATATATTTAGTACACTCTTTATATATGCAAGGTTTCTCACTATTTGGAGGTATTAACAACAAATAATGTGAGAAAATTGGTGTTAAGAAGTAGCAATTTTTCAGGACATATATTTTAAAAAGGAATGAAAACACAAATTGTCAATACACATTGGTAGTGTCCAAGGTAGAAAGAAGCTAATCATTTGGACAAGAGATAACAAAAAGAATCATACACGTATTATTTTATCTTGGGCAAAATAAGTCTTGTCTGCTACCTACCCTGCAACCACCAAACCCAGCTAATCGCCTATATCTCTTTGTCCTGAGTTAGATTGAAAAGTTGAATTCTGATAATTAATTGAACTTATATTGCAAATTAATGACAACCAGGAATATTCTGGTTATCAGGAGAACAATTTATGTGAATATATTTACATTATGGTTTGTAGATAAGTCATGCTAATCTCCCAAGACAAAATGAGCTTTCCATGGCTTTCTGCACCAGCAAAGCTCAAGGCCATTCTTGAGCATGGTGATCCCACATTTATTCTACTTTACATCCTGATATGATTTCACTCTGTGTCTCCACCCAAATCTCATCTTAAATTGTAATTCCCACATGTCAAGGGAGGGACCTGGTGGGAGATGATTGGATTATGGGGGTAGTTTCTCCTATGTTGTTCTTGTGATAGTAAGTGAGTTCTCATGAGATCTGATGGTTTTATGTGTTTGACAGTTCCTCCTTCACACTCGCTCTCTCTTGCCTGCTGCCATGTAAGGCGTGCCTGCCGCCATGTAAGGTGTGCCTGCTTCCCCTTCTGCCATGATTATAAGTTTTCTGAGGCCTCCCCAGCCATGGAGAACTGTGAGTCAACTAAACCTCTTTTCTTTATAAATTACATAAATTACCCAGTCTCAGGCAGTTCCTTATAGCAGTGTGAGAACAGACTAACGCACATCCCATCTAGTAAACTTCTGTTGTGATTTCTACTATTACAAGGTTCTGCAGAATATTACTGCTTTCTATCTACACAGAACTTTTGAATAGTTTTCAAATTTTTCATTTATATTTTCTTATTGGAACTTTGTAATCACATGGTGAAATAAGCAGAAGAGTTATCATTATCTACCATTTTAGCTAAATAATAAATAAGTTAAGTGGCAAAGATGGTGAACAATTTTGTGTACTAGCTGTGTACATGGCAGTACAGATAGATTTTTAAAATAGAGTGAAGTGAAAAAAATACAAAATAGAATGAGGCTTGTGAATATAGCACAATTTATGTAAGATAAAAATATGCCCCAAACAACATAACATGTTTAGAAAGCAGCACAAAAAACAATTATAAAAATGGACATTTTAAAAATGCTTTCTTATAATGGTGAACAGGAATTGAGAATAGGAGAAAAATGGGAATAAATGAAGAAAACAAGAAGATTTGAGTGCAGAGAAAACTAAGATAATTTGGAATGAACTGAGAAGAGTCGGTTCTTTTTTGTTGTTGTTGTTTTGTTTTTAACTCACTAGCTGCATTATTAAAATAGCCAGTGATAGAAACCAGATCTCTAGAATAAAATAAAACAAAAAAATTGTTTTTAGACTTTGCTTCTTACTATGTACAAAGCAACACAGTAATAATTGTGGAAGGATTGAAATTGCAAAACACAATTTTACCCTTGAAGAACTTAGATCAAGTTTGAGACAAAACATTTGATTATAAGAAGTATTCAAAGAATATAATAGTAGATTGAAATAATAGTTTATGTTAACTATAGAATTGATGCCTCAATGATTAGGTATGTAACTGAGTTAATCTAGCAATAATTACTGCATATCACTCATGAAAATATCAGTTATGTGCCAGATTTAAGATACATCAGTTTACAAAATAGAAATTTCTTACCTCATGAAGCTTATATTTTATCCTATGGTGTGAGTCTATAAGTAGTGAACATAACAAATAAACAAAGTGCTAGATAAAAAATATTAGGACATAGTAAATGCTTTAGGAAAAATAGAGCAGTGTAGGGGAGTTTAGAATACTGAATGTGGAGGTTTGAGGTACAAAACTTTAAATTAGATGATTAGAGTAGATCCAGCAAGAAAGTGACATTTGAACAAAGACTTGAAGAAAGTGAGGCAGGGAACCACATGGATATCTGTGAAAAGAGTATCCCAGGCTATAAAATGAGATGCTGAAAACTGTAGGTAGAATTGTTTTGGGAAAAATCAGACATTTGGTTTTGCATAAGTTTAGTCTGAGATGACTGTTAGAAATCTGTATTAGTCCATTTTCACACTGCTATAAAGAATTGCCAAGGCTAGTAACTTATAAAGAAACGAGGTTTAATTGACTCACAGTTCTGCATGACTGGGAAGGCATCAGGAAACTTACAATCATGGCGGAAGGTGAAGGGGAAGCAAGGGCCTTCTTCACATGGCAGCAGAAAAAAGAAGAGAAAGTCAAGGGGGAACTGTCAAACACGTATAAAACCATCAGCTCTCATGAGAACTCACTCACTATCATGAGAACAGCATGAGGGAAACCACCTACATGATCCAATCACCTCCCACTAGGTCCCTCCCGTGACACATGGGGATTAAAATCTGAGATGAGATTTCGGTGGGGACACAGAGCCAAACCACATCCACATCCAAATGGATATGTGGCTTAAGCGGTGAATATATAAATTGAGATTTAAGGAGAGATGTCTAGGATAGGGATACAACTTTGGAGTCTTTGACATTTATATTAATTTTCAAGCCATGCTCTTATGTGAACTATCTAATGGAGTGTGTGTAGCTAGAATGAAACAAAAGGAAATGTAGTGTTCTGGAGGCCAAATAAAGTGTTGGAAGAGGGAAGTGATTAATAGAGTCAAATGCCACTGGTCTAGAAATGACAGGATAATGGCATTAAGATGAGACCTTTTAAAAAAGTTATTATAAATATATTTACAGATTGAAAGTAAAACTTGTACATATGAGATGATAAAGAAAAGATACGATCAAACTTGCCAACTAGAATTTATAGAGATGAAAAATACAGTTTATTTTACAAAATTGACCGAGATTTCACAGCATACAAAATACTCTGCAAAATAAAAGAACATTGAACTTGAATACATAACAATAGGACTATTAAAAATGAAAAAAGAAGAAATTGATAGAAAAAAATGTATAGACCCTCAGTGACCCATAAGACAATATCACCTAGTCCAGCACACATGCAATTGGAGTCCTAGGTGGGGAGGGGAGATATTTCTACTAATTTCCCATCCTAGTGAGAGGCTATTGAAGGCTTTTTTGTGGAGTCATTTTCAGGAATGAGTTACACACCATTCTGTTATGCCCCCTAACTTCAAAGGATTTCTCTTAGGCTCCCTAAGTGTCTCCTTGGAACCCTCCTACCAGGTTTCAGATGGTGTAAAGAAGACTTACACACAGAGAATTTTCTCCAAAGAATGTTTTCTACTGCCTTCTTCACCTCAGGAATTTTTATTGCCTGGAGGTGGCTTGAAGGTAGCATAATCTGTTTTTAACCACCTCAATTCCAAGTCTAGCACAGGCGGTTTAGCAGTGCATCTTGCAATGCAGGATAATTTATACTCACTGTTTTGCTCTAAGCTTTTTGAGACAATTTCCACAGTCTTAACATAATTTTAAGCTTAAGTATAATTTTGCTAAATCCTAAAGAATTCCTTGTTCACACATTAGGAAGAGTTCTAGGATTAAACTAACTCTTTTAAGTTCCTGAGGTATCCTTATTAATGTTGTAAATGTTCTTTACAATTCTTACAAAATGTGATGTGATGTAAATACAAAGTCATAATAATAGTGAAGCATAATCTTATGGGATCTGCATGAATAACCTTGATGATTACTAAAAGTCAACATGAATTGATCAATTCTTGTGAATATAATGCTACTATTTCAGATATTTTCAAAGTTACAATTACCTATAATCTTTTGCTTCAACTTTTATCACAAGAATATGACCTTCCAGGCTCTACCTTCCATCATCTACTATTTCTTTTATCTTCAGACTTTTGTTCCTACACACTTCTTTGTCTTAAATAACTTTCCTCAAGTTTATTTTTCTATACAGTCAAATATTGCCCATTATTCAAGTTTAGGTTTCAGTTATATGTCTTACTATTTTTTTTCAGATTTCTCTATTTGTAGTTTTTCTCTTTCTTTGAATTGCTGTAAAGCTTCTACTTTGAACTATGGAACTTGGCCCTTACTATGAGTTATGATATATTGTTATGTTTATTTTTTTAATCCTATCAGTTTTTTTAATTTTTGAAAATTTTCATAGTTTTTGGAGCACAAGTGATTTGCAGTTACATTGGTGAATTATATAGAATTGAATTATGAGATTTTCATGCACCCATCCCCTTAGTGGTGTACGTCATACCCAATATGTAATCTTTTATCCCACACTTTTCTCGCACCCTCCCCCTTCTGAATCTCCAAAGTCTGTTATATCACTCTGTATGTCTTTGTGGACCCATAGCTTAGCTCCCACTTATAAGTGAGAACATACTGTACTTGAGTTTCCATTCCTGAGTTACTTCACTTAGAATAATGGCCTCAAGTTCCATCCAAGTTGCTGCAAAAGTCATGATTCCACTCCTTTTTATGGTTGAGTAGTATTCCATAGTGTATATATATTACATTTTTTTTTTTTGATCCACTCACCGGCCAATGGGCACTTAGGTTGATTCCATATCTTTGCAACTGTGAATTGTGCAGCAATAAACATATGTATGTATGTGTTATGTTTCTTGAGTTTAATTATATAGATGCTCCGGACCTGGGTGAGTGGACAACATAGAGTGGCAAATTGTTGTCAATAGAGATGGTGGGTTGGAAGCTCAGAGACCTTTCCACTGGATGACATCCTTATTTTGATGAATTCATCACTGTTTAGCTTTCTCTTTTTAAACACAGTCACACACAACACATCCTCCACTCTCATTTTACAGTATCAGAAATCTGATTTTTTTTATTATACAAAGAATGAATCCATCTCTCCAGAATGATTTCAAATTAAATGAACATTGATATGATTTGGTTCTGTGTCCCCACCCAAATCTCAGGTCGAATTGTAATCCCCATATGCTGGAGGAGAGGCCTGGTGGGGTGTGATTAAATCATGGAGGTGGATTTCTCCTTTGTTATTTTCATGATAGAGAGTGAATTCTCATGCAATCTGGTTGTTTGAAAGTGTGTAGCACTTCTCCCTTCTCTCTCACTCTCCCTCCTGCTACCATTTGAAGATGTGCTTGCTTCCTCTTCCCTTTCTATGTGTATAGTATACATAAAAGTTTTGTGAGATTTGCAAATCACCAACAATAACTTTCCTGAGGCCTCCCAAGCCATGCCTCCTGTACAGCCTGTGGAACTGTTAGTCAAACCTCTTTCTTTAAAAATTACACAGTCTCAGGTAGTTCTTTATAGCAGTGTGAGAACGAACTAATACAAGCTTCCAAAGACTGTTGCATGAATCGATACTTATATACTACTTTACAAAGAATTATAAAAGCCAAGAGGATTGTGAGATTATGTTTTCTGACTACTTACAAATTCTTTCCCTGAAAAGATAGGCGAGGAACCAACTTATAATTAGAAGGAAGCTTGGTGTATGTGATATCCCAATGAGCTAGGTGAATCCACTTAATTTTTAATATTTTGTGGATTAGGCTAAGGAAGCCTGATGCATCCGTTTCTACAACTAAGGGCTGCTAACTGGGCCAGGCTATTCTTGTCTTTGAGTCCTCTGTTTCCTGCACAGTTAGGATAATATTGTTGGTTTTTGCCTCAGTAATACTCATTTTTATATCATATCTGGGCAGAGAGAAACAATCTTACTTTAGATAATAGAGTCAGTTAGGTACCAATTAAGTTTTGCAGGCCTTGGAGATATTCATTGTTTTTAAGGTGAATGCTATAGCTCTAGTCCATTGTGTACTGATTTCAGAATTTAATGATTTCTTTATTCATCAAATTTTGAGTATATATCACTCTTTATCACAGCAGCTTTCTTCAGTGTAATTTTTCTTCCCAAATTATAAATGGCTAAATGTAGAACCATATCCTATAGAAGTTGGATCTCTCTTGAATACCTACCACAGTTTAAGGTCTTTGATAAATAATTAATACATCTATATTTGATTAACAATTAAAAATATTGACCCCCAATTTTTAAAATTTTAATTGAGTATCTTCTCTATACATGAAGTATTCTCTAGTCACATCCATGATTGAATCTTGAACCTTCCTAATTTATCACAAAATTTCCTTTCTAAACACCCTCAGTGGTATCTCTTACATAATGTAGAGAAGAGCTCTTTTTCTGTTACTCACTGTTTCTATAAACCTGGAATAAATTTTTACCCTTCCAACTCCATGCTATCCTTCATCCTCTACTTCCAGACAGCACTCTATTTTGTGGATCTACCTTCTTTTAAATCCCATTTTATAAAGGAAATCTACCGAGTATACATAGTGAACTTTATATATAATGACTTAGTTTCTCCTGTCTTTGTTGACTATATTCATTTTCATTACTAATGGGGAAAAGAGTAATGTTTAAAAAGTAAGAAAAATTGAAAACTGGAAACAACATAGTAAAATACTTGTAATGTTTCATTTCTCTTTTTGTCTGTTTTTCTCTTTCTCATTACCCATGTGGGCATAAGCTAAATTATACATGTCTGTGTACAAAACAATAAATTCAGTGCAAACTATACACATTATAATTAATTATTGTGCAAAAACAAATGTGTGTATATAGTATACATAAAAGTTTTGTGAGATTCGCAAATCACCATATACCTTAAGAGTAATTATTCTCTTATGATTAATATACACTATAATAGAACTTGTTAATGTAGATAAGTATAAAGTACTTAGAAAAGATGAATAGTACAAGAAAATATAAAACAAAAGCTATAAGATTTTCTACTTTTCCCTTCTATCTCTTCTCTATGATATCTACTCCAAGGAAAACCACTCTTAATAACTTCTTGCTATGTCTTCTGGAAAACTCTATGTACTGTTCTGAACCTTGTAGCTTAATTTGTGGCATTGTAATTGTATGAATGTTTTTCCTGTGGTAATTTGGAAGGTGTGTAATTTGCTTTTAGTTCTCCTAGTGGTTGCCTTTATGCAGCTATTTAATACATCTAACGTCTTTTATTGCTTTACCTACTGTAGATGGACTCTACTGCCTCCGTTCCGGGAAAAAATGAGAGCCGTATTAAACTGTGTCTCCCTCAGTTTCCATTTCCACTTCTGGCTCACATTTTAACTTACTCTATCATGTCATCCCATTTACAGCTCTAAATAATGTATGCAGCCCTCTCTCTCTTGATTACCTTATTTTAATACTTCTTAGTGAGTCCCTAAAAACGAACATGAGGAAATAAACCAAGATGAAGAAATTAAGGCACTTTTAGGTATTTCCATTTTCATTCTTTCCTCATAGTAAAACTTGATTTTTAATAAATATTTTCAAGATGTATGTTAACTTGTATATCCATAGTTGACACTTTAGGCATAGTGCATTCAAAAATAAAAGTCCAGTGTTTCCCATTAATCCTTGTAGCATGGTTTCTTCTTCATTTTTTTGGTTGGTTCAGTTCCATTGCAGATTTATCAAGGTCTGGGTCATGCTTGCTGTATTTCCTGAGATCTTTCATATTTGAGAATATTTGTCTGTTAGCATATTATTAAATGACTAGTTAATAATGGCTTGAGGTAAAATTTTCCTTATTTTGAGACTTACTGGATACTGTTTTGATTTCTTTTGATTCTGCCTGCTCTGAAGAAATTGTAAGTCTGTGATTTTCTCTCCCTTGTAAGAAATCTCCTCGCCTTCCTCCAAGATGCTCACAGAATTATTTCCTTTTATTTTAAGTTTAATAACAATCAGTAGATGTCTGGGTCGCAATCCTTCTGTGTCATTATCTTCTCAAACTTGAAGCCTGTTTTAATCTGCAGATCCAGTGCTTTCTTATTTTGAGAAAGGTTTCTTTTATTTTGGAATACATTTTGTTTCATTATGGAGCTCTTTAGGGTCACTTACAAATTTTATAAAATACAGCTGTAAAATATAATTAGGCTTATACTTTCATTTTTATCTGAACTTTACATCTATAAACTTCTCTATATTACTTTGTTTCTTTTTTATCTACATTCTCTATAATTACTTAATGCATTTGTATTATTCAATATTTTCTTTTTAGCTTTGTTTCTGTTTTTGCTAATTCTAATTTATTTATCATGTAGATAGTGATTTTGTTTTGATACTCTTTTTTAACTACTCCAAAAATCTTCTTTTTTGAAAATATCATTTTTTGTTTCATAATTTTATTTTGCTTATTTTAAGCTCTATTAAATGATGAAGCACAGATGATAATTTTTTGAGCAAGATTAATGATTTAATGTGAAAGACAAATAATTTTGTTTTAAATTATTTTAAAAGGAGAGCATTTGATACCAAGTTAGGTGAAAGATGACTGGAGAGTATATTGAAAGAAAAAATATATTTGTTAATGTTAGACAAGAACCTTTCAAAAATGGTATCATGGTAATAATCCTCATCTAACATCTTAATTTCATTCACATGTCATAGGAGGTTTGTAAGTATTAGCTCCCTTTCGTTTTTTCCTTCTTTTCCT